>NC_089846.1:11854959-12193709 GCF_035609145.1 Eleutherodactylus coqui | reverse complement strand
GAGGCAGCAGCATCACCATTCATTCTCCTGGCATCGGCACTCACATCTTGAGCGCCACAATGCCAGGTGTTCAGGAATGTGACGCTGCAGCCTCTCATTGGCTGCCGCAGTCACCTGTGACATCATCTGTCACAACAATCACCGGGATCACAGCGGGGCTGCAATAATGCTGGAGTCCGGCAGCCGCAGAGGCGTAAGGATAATTCATTTTATTATGGTAATCCAGGGGGTTCGATTTGCTTTTGTATTCCAATTTTTTGTCAATATGTTGAGAACGGTAAGTTTCAAAGAGCCGAAAAATGGGGTAAAACCTTCGGAAGCGCCTGATTTAATTACGTGGCACATTTGGTGCAGGTTGCTCCAGTCTTGTGGTCATATATATAGATAGAGTATAAGAATGTGACTTTATTGCAGGCCTTATTGGCCGCCGTGCGATGGACTAGATGCTGGCGGGGCGCTCACAGATGAGCGGCACATAAATAATGTTATTACCGGTCACCCCAGCTCTGCAGCCTTCTAGATGTAAGATGGGCAGGAATGATGCTCTTTACATGCCATATCAGCTCCACTAGGGGGCAGATGTCTCCTATTAATACAGACATATTGTAGCAGTAAGGAGATCAGATATTGCTTCTTGCACTGTAACTTATGATGTCATTGATGGGCTGAATTCAGACAACGTTTACCAAGAACCGCATCGCGACAACATGCAGGGGCGTTTTTTTCTCGCAAGAACTACAGTAAATTACGGTATAACGTTTGGGTTCTCCCGATGTGGGACGGTCTGAATAGCCTGTATGTGGCCTGGGGGGTCTATGAACAAGGTGCTCATTAGTGTAGTGGATAGGTTAAGCAATTGGAAGGGCTGAGAAGTGAGGAGGTGTCAGCGGATGTAACATATCCCTCCTATGCTGACCCCAATGTATGTGCTTCACTGCAGATCCAACATATCTGTTAATCTGGTTCACTGCTGCTGATTATAGAGGACCCCTCTTGTTCATGGTGGCGGGGCCGGCTGCATAGCTTTGTCGTTTCGGCCCCGCTGACCCCTTACCAGATTCAGCTCTTGTTACTGTGAGTGCATCACACAGGTAGGTGGTCCCCGCTGCTCACTGTCAGTGGGTGACGATCGGATGGACAGCGGTGGGGTCCGTCCGCTGGACACATTCACCGCCAAGTCTAAGGAGAGCTGGAACGCTGGAGAGTACGAGCAAAAGGAAACCAGCGCTGGAGTCAGCGGGGCGGCAGCTGCAGAGATGAGAGAACATGGCAGAAATGGATCCTTTATACTTGTAATAATCGTTATATAGCGCCCGCTCGTTACAGTATACAGGCAAAATGCAGTATTATACCACTGAACAATAGGGGAGGGCTCTGCTCACAAGAGCTTACAATCTATGGGGACATACGGGGATACGAGGTAGCCATGCTTGTTCTGTGCAATGGTCTGGCCATCTTTAGTATACATAGGACATAATGGGGTGTGGGGGATACAGCGATCAGGATTTGAGGGAGAATGTAGAAACAGGGTAATGGGGAAGCGTTAGATTAGGGAATATGGCAGGCCTCCTTGAAGAGATGCGTTTTTAGTGTATGCTTAAAACCCTGGGTGTTAGCGATTAACCTGATTGTCCAGGATAACACATTCCAGGGAACTGGTGCAGCACAAAAGTCTTAGGTGGAGGCCACAGTGCAGTGACTGGCGTAGGGTGGAAGCACCAGTGCAGTGACTGGCGTAGGGTGGAAGCACCAGTGCAGTGACTGGCGTAGGGTGGAAGCACCAGTGCAGTGACTGGCGTAGGGTGGAAGCACCAGTGCAGTGTCTGGCGTAGGGTGGAAGCACCAGTGCAGTGACTGGCGTAGGGTGGGAGCACCAGTGCAGTGACTGGCGTAGGGTGCAGGCATCAGTACAGTGACTGGCGTAGGGTGCAGGCATCAGTGCAGTGACTGGCATAGGGTGGAGGCATTAGTACAGTGACTGGCATAGGGTGGAGACATGAGTGCAGTGACTGGCACAAGGTGGAGGCATCAGTGCAGTGACTGGCGTAGGGTGGAAGCACCAGTGCAGTGACTGGCGTAGGGTGGAAGCACCACTGCAGTGACTGGCGTAGGGTGGGAGCACCAGTGCAGTGACTGGCGTAGGGTGGGAGCACCAGTGCAGTGACTGGCGTAGGGTGCAGGCATCAGTGCAGTGACTGGCATAGGGTGGAGGCATCAGTGCAGTGACTGGCATAGGGTGGAGACATGAGTGCAGTGACTGGCACAAGGTGGAGGCATCAGTGCAGTGACTAGCATAGGCTGGAGGCATCAGTGCAGCGACTGGCACAGGGTGGAGGCATGAGTGCAGTGACTGGCACAGGGTGGAGGCATCAGCGCATTGGTTACAAAGATGAGCCTGGCTGCCTCACTCAGGATATGTTGGAGACAGAAGAGTTTAGAGGGGGGAGATCGATCAGTAGAGTTACAGAAGTCCGGCTGAGAATGGATCAGGGCAACTAGAACTGTTATGTTTCCAGAGTAAGAAAAGGGCAGATTCAGGAGCTGTTTGTGGTGCCGGTGACATGAGGGAGCAAGTGATGGAATACGGGGAGTAATGCCGGCAGAGATGTAGATGTTATGGAGGATACTGGTCAACCCGTACATGACTACGAGCCCCCCCTCCGCCCCCACCCCACACCCCCGCCCCACCTGCTCCAGTCTCCACTATCTCCAGGAGACTCCCCGGAGGATCCGGATTGTTCATGTCTCTTCTTGCAGCTGCTCATAATGAATGTCTTAAGATCACCTGAAGACAACAGATAATGACTTTGTTATGAAAATAAGACAACCCGGCGCTGACATCACATCTGCCGAAATTTGCAATATACAAGAAATACAGTTTGCATCAGCCATAGATTACTGGGCCATACATGCAATATTTCCCATCGTCGGCTACGTTATCTATGCTGCGCTTATTTATCATCACAAAGCCTGTAATACTCTATCATTACGTTGTATCTAGAGTGCGAGGAACAGCGGCAGATATGAGGGGAGTCGCTGCTGATTGAGCTGCGGCGCCAGGAAAATAAGAGGAATGTGGGAACGAGGGGAGTGTCAAGGAAGATAGAAATGACAGAGCGTCTTAATTAATGCTCGCTCCATCCTTGTTCCTTGTTTTGCAGATTGTATCTCTGAGTGCCCTATATTATATACATGAGCCATAGTGGAGCCATGTAATGCTCTATCCCCCCTGCAGAACGTTTTGCTCATTTGTCCCCCCAGGGACAACAGCTGATCCCTGAGAGTCCCAGCAGTGTGCCGCAACTATGGTCACCTCTTCTCTGTGTAGTGGCCCAGAGTTAGTGGGGTACCCTCCAGAATGTTCTATGTCTGTGTCTTGTATGTGGAGTGCATTTGATTTATGTGTATTGGATGTTTGCAGGACTGAAAGGGTTAATGTCTGGTATGTTCTGTCCTGTCTGGAAACTGTATCGTTTGTGGTCATGTGATAGTGTGGTATATATATGTGTCAGCAAGAATGCAAGGCAGAGGGAGTGAGAAGCGAAAAAAAGGAGTGAGTCAGTCAGGAGAGGCTGTCAGATCGGTCCGTGAGTGGAGAAAATGTAGGAGGCCGAGCGATTGCCTAATGCTCAGCCTGGGCCCGTTCAACCCAGGAATCCCCTGTACTACTGTTGAGTGCTGAGAGAAATCAACCGCTTCATAGTGAGAGAAGGAGGGAAGTGTGACTGTTTTGCTGGTGGAGAAACTGAGTACCGGGAGTGAAGGAACCTGCAGATAACTTGGACTGTGGATTATTCCAATACCCCATGAGCTCCACCGAGATATAATTCTGATACGCTGGGATTTCTGCAACTGTTCTGCACTTTACTGAATGTTTAAGCAAATGAACAAGATCAACCGTTCCTGGGTTTGTTCCAAAATATACTCCTCTGGGGGTGGACTATTTTATTCATCTGCAAGACCCATCTCTGGAGAAGGAACGGTGGCGTCATGAGTGACAATTGGACTTCAGGTAACCCCCGGTTACTATCCCTATGATCTCCTCCTGCGGCGACGGGATCGGGTCCTGAGCTACCCTCGGGGGAGGAGATGGTAGAGCCCTGTGACAAGGATAACATATCTACCCCGCTGTCTCCTCGGCTGTGGGCCTGCTCCTCGGACGCTGCATTTGCACTATGGTCTAAACTGGACTGTGCAGCTTTATGTTGAGTAGTATATGCCATAATTTACTCACCCCACCCATCCTGAGGATGACCACACTGCTGTCCTATTATTTATTCACATGAATGAGCCTGCATTGCTGGTTCATGACCTTTGTTCCACTGAAGGGTTGGATATATTGGTTCCCGTTGATCCACAAGTTACGGTTTATCCTAGCTGTTTGCCATAACTTATATTGTTGGGAAAGTTGCTTTTAAGTGACCTCGGCTCTCGATAAACCTTGAGGAGACAAGTCGAGCTTGGAAACAGTAGCAGCAAGGCATAGCGTAACGCCATCGGGCCCCGATGCCAAATCTGTAAAAAGGCCCTTTAACTATAATGGTCCATTCATGGTACTAGTCTTGTAATGAGCAGAGCAACCTCATAGACCCGCTATGCTCCAGGGTCTGCTACAACTGTACCCACTATAGTCATACCCCTGAATGGTAGATGGGCTCAGCCGACCGACCCACCACACTTTGAGTTTTTGGCTTAGTACATTATACAAGTGTTGGCCGCCATCTTGTCTCTATGTGATTATCCCCATGACTTATTTGCAGAGTAATAGCAAAGCCGCCTGCTCAAATATTGTCCTCCTCCGTAAGAGCGAGCGATGGCGACAATCTATTTGCACATTCAGATTGGATCTGGGACCCCTCCCTTGGAGATGCAGAAGGAGCGGATCATGACGGCTGCATACCGAATCTGTTCTCGGCCTTCTCAGGAATCCGTCATTTTCAGAAATAGGAGTAAAATCCTTTTAAACATTTTGTCGACATCAGTAAACAGAATCCATCACCCAGATTGCGCAGGTTCTGAAAGTTATAGTGGATATTTGGAAAGGATATGCAGACTCCGCAGGCCGCGGTGCTTGGCCGTGCTTTACGAGCCTCTGCAGCAGCAGTGAAATGGAAAGCTAAGACCTTTCAGTTCTGCTTTTTGCTGCGTGATCTATAAGTAGAGAGAAACGTTACTTGTAAACTAAAACTCATCTCTATATCCGCACGCTGAATTATTCACACCGCTTGTACCGAGAGAGCCAAAAATGGTTGATGCTCAAGGCAGGGATTGAGTTCATCTCTGAGCAGCCTGCTCCATGGCAGACTTTGTATATTCAAATTAATTCCCATCCTGCCGACTGCTGATGAGAAAATATTAACATTTCAATCACGCTAAATCCTCATTCATCTCGCAGCGACATTTTTTTTTTTGCATTAACGTTTTTTTTTGCACGCCATGAACTTGTAATTGTGAGCCGGCTCGGTCTGGACCAGTTCGTCAGACCCCGTCTGTGATAGACAAGACTGTAGAGTAATGGGTGCCGCACCACTTATATCATTTGCTTCTGCCAGACTAATTAATACGGTAAGACGACGCCAGCAAGATTTTAGATATTTTTTTCACATTTCACTTTTCTACCATCAAAGCATCTAAAATCTGTGTAAATGCACTGAAGAAGCACTGCAGTATATACAGACCGGTCACCGCATGAGGAACACCTACTTAATAATGGGCTGTTCCACCTTTTTGGGTGATTACGGCTTTCAGACGTTGGCAAACAAATTCCACAAGGTGGCAAACCTCCTCCATACTCAACTCGCCCCATGCCCGCTGCAGTAGCTCCATCAGTTGGTGAACATTTTGCAGATAAGTGGTTGCAGATCTCACAGCCCTTTCCAGTGTATTGTATGCCAAACATGTTTAATGGGGTTACAGTCTGATGAGTTTGGGGACAAGGCAGTGCGGAGAATTCATTGTCATGTTCCCTCCAATCACTCCCTAGCGAGTTGATTTCGATGACATGGAGCGTTGTCCTGCTGAAAGATGGCACTGTGGTTGGGGATGACTTCCTGAAGATATGGGGGCAGATGGTTTGCTAACAGGTCCTGTAGTGTTCATCAATTGAGGATCGTGGAATAATGACCAACGGTCCTAAGCCATGTGAAGAATACACTTCCTAGACTGTGACACCTCCACCACCAGCCGGCTGAACCCAGCAAACGACCAATGGGATATGGCTCCATGCTTTTCATGCCAGATGTGGATCCTGCCATCTGTATGGTTCAGCAGGAAATGGAACTTATAACTCCAGTTGACCTTCTGCTGTGTGTCCAAGGTCCATGGACGTCTTTTCTAGGCTCATGCAAGGAGTCATCAGGAGCACCCTTGTCCGTCTTCAGCTATTGCAGCGCAAGGTACACCGCATGGTCATTGTGGAAATGTGTCTCCCTTCCCTGCTGTTGTACTGCTGGGTCAGTTGGTCCACTGTGGCACGTCGTAGGTGGGATAGTAGACACTCACCTCCAGGATCAACCACATATGGCCTTGTGTGATCTTCTGTCAGATGCCTGTCCATGGTTCAACCAGTCTTGGTACACTGCAGATACCGGGGCTCAGGAACAGCCAACAACTGTGTCTGATTAAGAAATACCAGCTAGAGTTTAACCATCAGCACTCTATTACACCCAGCAAGGGTGGGACCCTAAACCAATGCAAAAGCCACAGGAAAAAGGAGCCTGAACCTTTGTTCTCACAATGGAGTCACAGAAAGAAGAAGGAAGTCTGTGGCGGCATAGAGACGGTACAGAATACATTTCATATAGCTGTATTCCTTCATAGCAAGATGCGCAACATTTCGACCAAAAATTTGGTCTTTAGCAAGCTCAAAAGCTTGATAAAGACCAAATTTTTGGTCAAAATGTCGCGTCGGAAATCAATTGCGATTTTTCCGCGCGCAATTAAAGTCAATGGAAGCCATCTGGGATAGGTCATCAATTTTGATCGTCTGGGGTCTGTTGCTGGGGACCCTGCCCAATCAGCTGAGCGGACGTATGCTGTCAGCACCGCAAATACACTGAGGTTGGAGTGGAAGCAGCGGAAGTCTCCGCGCCGACCTCTGTATAGTGGCCGGTGCTTGTAACTGCAGGCACAGCTTGCATTGATTTCAATAGGATAGGTCATCAATAGTATTCTCCATGGACAACCTCTTTAATGACATCATAGGGTCATCACAAAAGTGCAGAAAGATCCAGTATATATGTAACCCGTGCCTTCATGTGTCTTCAACAGACTTTTCAATGTGCATTTCTGATAACACAATGCATATTGGAACAGAAGCTATACGTATATGATGCTTATTATATCTGTCTGCGTTGTGGGTGGGGTTAGACAAGGACACAGTCGCTCATACAGTCCATATAAAGTCCATCCAGCATTATTTGATTCCAGCAACAGAAGATCAGAGAGGACACAGCCACTTCCAGCAAATAAAACCCCTGCCCGGCTGGCCACTAACTAGACAGCACTTTGTTCACCTAGCAATAACTTGCAGTATTTGTCAGCACATGATCAGAAGTTCATATTGGACTTATGTTCTGACCCCCACTGATTGGATTTAGTTTGTCCTGTCCCAGTAATGAGCTCAGTAGAGACAGCTGAGCTAACTGGGACCCAAGAAGTCCTGTACGGGACTGGCAGAGGGAGTGATGGGTGAACCACCAGCCTACCCATCGCTCCAATAAAATCCCGCCCGTAGCACACTAGAATAAGAACTCAGTAAACTACGATTACTAAAAAACATCATTTCTGGATTTTCATCTCGGCTGACCATCTGGGTGAGATGTAGATACTTCCCTCCAGTGACTTTCCTGTCACATGTCTATATATATAATACACACATACATGTGGCTGAATGCATGATACATGAGTGCCTTCCACCTAGATGTACATAGTATTGTTAATCACGGGGTGTTATATCTGCTGTCCGTCAGCAGAATGTGTTGCCTTCTGTGGAGTTCCATTAGCTCCTTATGGATACAAGTGTAAATGAGTCATTCCATGCCAAATTATCACAAAAGTGAACTTTTCAACCTAGCCTTCTCAGATTTTAATGAAATACAGTGGAGAACCTAAAGTAACTTACGGATGTAGAATTGTAGCCTTCAGTGATGCACTTGGCGGCAAACATGAGAAAAAATATGAGATTTATGCTTAACAGGCCAACAAAAAAAAATCATAACTTTGTTTCTAATGATCTTAGAACTTTCATCTCGGGTTTGCTTTGAAGCTAACAGGGCACACTTTTCATAAAAAAAGTTGTTATATAGTAAAATATTACATTTTTCTTTTCTAGGTCACATGATGTAAACTTTGACCTTAAATATCTATATAAAAAAGTGTACAGCAGGGTCATTTGGGGGGAATACGTGATGTAATACATGTAGATGCACGCTCTTGTTGACACAAAATTCATTTCGAAAGCCGGAGTACAGTGCTGCCTTGGGTTAAGAGTTTAATTCGTTCCATGACGCAGCTCTTAACCCGTAAATCAAATCAATTTTCCCCATTGAATTGAATGGAAAAGCCATTAATCCGTTTCGGATTGCGAAGCTCTCCCATTGATTTCAATGGGGATGGCATTGCCCCATTGAAAGCAGCAGGCACCCTTGCAGTGATTTTCAGGGGAGGGCTTCAAATATAAGCCCTTCCCTGAAAATCAGCCCTAGTCGTAGTAAAAAAATATATACTCACCTGTCTGTCGGGGCTCAGGCACGTCTAGCCGCCGATTGTTCTCCCTGCACTGCTCTGAAGCTTTTCAGCAGGTAGGGATTAAAAATGCAGGGAGGACAAGCGGCGACTAGACACGCCCGAGCACCGGCAGCATGAGTATATATTTTTTACTATAGCTAGGGATGATTTTCAGGGAAGAGCTTATATTTAAAGCCCTTCACCGAAAAATCACTGCAGGGGTTGCCGGCAGGCATTGCTTTCAATGGGGCCACCGGCAGCAGCAGCAGCCTCATTGAGAGCAAGGGTCTTAAGCCAAATTTTTGCTCTTAAAGCAGAGCAAAAATTCGTGAGAGAGCCTGCTCTCAAGTCAAAAAGCTTGTAAGCTGAGGCACTCGCAACTCAAGGTATCACTGCATAGTAACATATTAGAGTGGTTGTCCCATCACTTACACTGTGACCTCTCCGCTTAGTGGTGTGACCGCTGCAGTGTCATACCAGGTATATAGATACACTACATGTATAATCCTTGTCTATGTGTTATAGGAAGAAATAGTGGGGAAGGAGAACTTGCTACACGGACAACATGAAGAAGCCGGATGAGTAACTGGAACTCCAGCATTTCGTGTTTTCATACCTGGAAGAACGAATGGCTTAATAATGAAGAGGCTTTCTACGGAGACGACTAGTCGTGTCAGCAAACAGATATTCCATATGAAGCATGTTTGGAGAATAGAAAAGGTTTTGTCAGCGGGTACTGGAGCAATATGTCGACACCGGAAGCTAGGGGTTGACTGGCCTTAGCTGGAGGTGACGCCCCGGTCACACCCCTAGCTGCCAATTGGCTTCTAGTCTCTGCTGTCCTATCTCCACTGTTACTTGCTAGCCGGCGCGGCTGAAGACACCGGCCGACTTCACTGTGGATCCATCTACAAGACAGTGGCAGCTGACTCTTGGCATGGCGACAGAGGTGGCATGATGCATCCAGCGGCAGAAGACAGTGGCTGACTTCACCTTGCCGGCGTGACTGAACACAGTGGCTATTGCAGCAGCAGAAGATAGCAGCTGAGACCTGGTGCGGGACAAAGGTGTGAGCCATCCATCCATTGGAGGCCAGCAGAGAGGAGAGTGACAGCAGAGCTGGGAGCACAGAGTAGGGGAGGCCGGCAGGAAGACTGACCGTGGGGCCATGAGCGGACACATAGCAGGGCACCGGGAAAGGAGATAGGAGCCTGATGGGGACAAGAGTGACAACGGAGCTGGGAGGCTGCCGTTGGCAGGCAGAGTCACAGCAGGGCCAGGAGTGCCACCACCGATGATAGCACTAGCTAGTAGGGACACTGACATCGGGGTTGGGAGGGGAGATGGGAGCTGAGATTGGACACTGAAGGCAGGCGGGTTCCAGAATGGAGATGGGAGCCCAGCGGGGAAGGTGACAGCGTGCATCAGCCAATCAACACCTGTGGATGTCACCTGCCCATCCCCTGCATCTCAACCTAGGTACACCCATGTCTCCACCGATACTTCCAGTGAAGACATAATGCATCAGTACCTTGTCAGTACTCTGAATGCCAAAACTTTGTGAGGGAGGCCTCATACTCACCTAGGAGGCGCCGTCCAGGTCCCTCCCACTGTTCTCCGGCATCCCTGTAGGCTTACGGGCACTTGTCATCGCTGACAGAGCAACTATTAATGGTAACCGGGTTTGAAGACCCTGCCTCCAGCAAGAGATGGCTCTAATTGGCTGAGCCGTAGGCACAGCCAGTCAGAGCCGGCACTCAATGCACCAATCACAGCCATTCATTGAATGGGCGTCTCACAGCGCAGTGCTAAACGCTGTACAAAAACACCTGTATGAGGGAGGCCTAACTGCTACAAAATACAGACGACGCTGCTGAGGAAAGGTGCTGGATGGTAACGTGTCCTCCAACTCATATGTACAGTTACACTCTAGAATAAAGTAATGTCCTAAAAAGTGCTGAGGTGTCGTCGAATGTGATGTATATAATTTTCATAGTTTTTTTCTACTCCTGTTCCTAAATCCATCCCAAAATGAAACAGTGAAACCAAATTGAGACTGCATTTACCTGAATTATATACTTTATTCAAGGTCAAAGTTTACATCATGTGCCCTTGAAATGAAGGATGTAATATTTGAGTATAAAGCCATTTTTCATGAACATTGTGCTCTATCAGCTTCAAAGTCAGTTCTATCCTATATAGAAGCAGGCATAAATTTCACATTTTCTCTTATCTTTGCGGCCCTACTGTGTGAATACGGCGTATCACAGGGGGCCAAAATGTTACATCTGCAAGTTACTTAATGCTCTTTAATCCGACCGAATTTCATGAATATCTGGTTGGTTTGGGAGCGGTGATGATTTGGCATGGTATGGCCCATATAATAATTCTAGCTGTCTGTATACTACAATCAGCCTCTTCTGCAGGACATGCTGCACCAGTGTGAGCTCCGGGGTCCCCACGTTTGTGTAGTTGGTCCTTCTGCATCATCACAGCCTCCCAACTTGACCGTTCGGCCCCCTTCAAGGGTATTTTCAGGCAAAGCCTATCCTCAGGACAGGTCATCAATATTAATCACCGAGGACCCACCACTCGGGATCCCCAGCAATGATCTGATCACGCCCCACTGTCAGGGTCGGACATGCGTCATAAGGGGCGGAAGCAGAAGTGCCCAAACTTAAACCAATGAGAGCTGAAGCTGCTCTTACACTTCTAGCACTTCAGCCTCCGACAACGGGGACGGCCACAGAAGTGTAATAGTCGCTTCAGCTTTAATTGGTTTCAAGGCAGTGAAGCCAGCTCGGGCACTTCTGCCATCATCCCCTATGATGTATGTGTGGCCCTCTGCAATGATAACGGGCCAAGCTATTTGCTAATCGTGGGGGATTCTGAATGGCGGGTTCCTGGCGAATAACTGTTGACCTATTTGGGATAGGTCATCAACCCTATGAAGCAGAAGCTAAGCAGCTTGACGTATATAACAGAGTCCGACCATGCCTTGCATGGGGCTGTTATCTCATTCCTAGATCCCACTTACCAACTGGATTGATGTGGCGATGGCAAGTTCTCTGCCTCTCACAGTCACGGCCTTCTCGCACTCACCAGCCAAGCTTAAAAGGATTCCGTCATCGGGTTCATTAAGACTGACTCGGAGCTGAGCGCTAAGCCCTCCCTCACACGGGCACTTCTTACTGCAATTAGCATGGCGCTCAGAATCACAGTATAGCGCTCCCATTGTTTTCAATGGAGCCTAGCAGACATCCATTCGATTGCGGCAATTTTTTTCGAGCGGAGTCTGTTCTATTTTTTGCGTTTAGCGCAATGATGAGGTTTGCTAAACCATGCTAAAGTAAAATCGTGGCCAAGCGCTGCCGTGGGAGGGAGGCCTGAGGCACAGAGGTGGGCCGTGACAGCTTTTCCCTGCCTGCATCATGCAGACTGACAGCTTTCTCCCCTTTTGTGTCACCCAGCATGCTGCAGGCGGGAAGAGGCCGGCCCTCCTCTGTGACGCGGAGCTCTGAGTCAAATTTCAATGAGTCCCTTTAAGGCTGAGTTCACGCATAGTGGAAACGTTTACTATTATAGTGAATGGTATTACATTACCCCGACATGCCCCAACACGCCAACAAGGTGCTTATATTATATTGGACTGTAATGAAGCTTCCTGTATTCATAGACCTTGGGCTCTCGTCGTCTCCGGTATAGAGGGCCCTTGTATTCCTGCTCTGCCACAAAACCTCCATTAGCTCTCATTTTCAAGAGGCTCCTACTCGCCCACACGCTTCTATGCCGGAGGTTAGTGATATTTGCTGGAGATGTGTTGAAGTTCCTGCATATTTTTGGGTTCTTGACCCTTTCTGGAATGCTGTGAGTACAGTGATTCAAGCGAATGCTGGTATGGCGTCTGGGCCAGGTCCTGCATTGTCCATTCTACATCCTTGCAAGACTCTTGTACCGAATTCTAGAAGGTCTATCCTCCGGGATCTGATGATCATGGCTGGGGCTTTCCATTATTGTGGAAGAAACTCAACCCTCCCACCTTGTCTTCTTGGTTTGCCAAAATGTATGTTGTTATGTACATGGAAGACTCCTCTCTCTACGACTCGTATGACAGGTTTTATAAAACCTGGTTCTAATGGTGGGAATTTCAGTGTATGGATGATTATGGTGATCTTCTCGAAGATGCTGCTTGATCTCCTTTCATGCATGCCTAGATTGGTTGCTCCACTTTGGTCCTCCACACAAGAGATCCCTTTCCTTCCCTGTGAGGATGTTGTTTTTTTCATGCTCTCCCTTCCTATCTCATCTTTTCATTCTTTTTCCTCTCTTCTTGTCTTTCCAAGTTCCAATTCCTGTTTTACTAGAGTTATATTTTTGAAGACTGGGGTGTAGATTCGGCGATGGAGGCCTCCTCTTGCCTCCTCTTGCCTTCTCTTGCCTCCTCTTGGCTCCTCTTGGCTCCTCTTGCCTCCTCTGGCCTCCTCTTGCCTCCTCTGGCCTCCTCTTGCCTCCTCTTGGCTCCTCTTGCCTCCTCTGGCCTCCTCTTGCCTCCTCTGGCCTCCTCTTGCCTCCTCTGGCCTCCTCTTGCCTCCTCTGGTCTCCTTTGGCCTCCTCTTGCCTCCTCTTGCCTCCTCTGGCCTCCTCTTGGCTCCTCTGGCCTCCTCTGGTCTTCTCTTGCCTCCTCTTGCCTCCTCTTGCCTCCTCTTGCCTCATCTTGCCTCCTCTTGGCTCCTCTTGCCTCCCCTGGCCTCCTCTTGCCTCCTCTGGCCTCCTCTTGCCTCCTCTGGCCTCTTCTTGCCTCCTCTTGGCTCCTCTTGGCTCCCCTGGCCTCCTCTGGCCTCCTCTGGCCTCCCCTGGCCTCCCCTGGCCTCCTCTTGCCTCCTCTTGCCTCCTCTGGCCTCCCCTGGCCTCCTCTTGCCTCCCCTGGCCTCCTCTTGCCTCCTCTGGCCTCCTCTGGCCTCCTCTGGCCTCTTCTTGCCTCCTCTGGCCTCCTCTTGCCCTCTTTGAATGATACGATCTAAACAGCATTCCCTGGTTTCTCGTTTTTTCTTGAAAAGTTGGACTTCTTGCATATTCTACGGTTGATTTGGCGGTGCAGGGGGGGTTCCCTGTCTGTGATCTTACCCTATTCTTATAAATAAAGAATTTAAAAAAAACGCTTTCTGCATTGTGCGTCTGTGATTTGGGGGTAAGGTTTGTTGCAGAACTATGGTAATCCTTACTTACTGCAACCCAAAAGAACTAAAATTTGTAAAAAGCAGGCAACAATTTAATAATGGGTTGTGCAGTTCCTCTCCGGAGGCTGACTTCTGAAAAACAAGAAACTTAATGAAGAGCAGTAATGGAAATCCACAGAGATTTGCATATAAAATATTGAACTGGAGAACATTACCAAGAAAGGCAGATCTCAGATGCCTTATGAATAAATAATGCGGGCTAACACAAGAGTGTGCCTGCCACAAACCTCTCCGCTCAGAAAGGAAGCCTTCAGTCTTCCAGAAACGGGGAAGCAGTTTCAAATTATTTTGTGGCGCCTCCTTTCTCCGTTCCAAGCACTGTAATCATGTAAATCAGTTCTGGGGTCACTGATGGTTATTTAATGCACTGGCTCTTCCTAGACTAATCTTGGTAATTTCTACTGCTCTTTCTAGACCGGCGGCGGTTCAGCCGTGGAGGATCCAACCGCTGCTGCTTTATATTCTGGAACATTTTCGGCATTTATCCAATTTCCTTTATAACTCGGACGATCCCTTCTAATGGGGTTTTATGGCTAATAAAGCCCGGTCACTGCATGAGTAAAGATTGTACAACTTGGGGTTTAAAATCCTCACTGTTTTCACAATCTGTGTTTGCTGTCAGTGAATGGAAACATTTTTGAACCATGTAGGTCCTAATCTTCCTCCCTTAAAACTGAAGTTTATAACAATGTATCAGTGTAGGTTTGGTGACATTATGCTTAAGAACAACATGGGAATATGCTGTCAGGTTGTGCTGCTGGGATCTGTTGTACTACAGGGTTCCTGGAGCACACCTTCACAGGTGAGGGATAATTCAGCTGTCTGGGTGTGGAGTTCGTCCTGCCAGCTAATCCCCACGGGTCTGCTGCATATATATTCACAATCCCCTCTGTAAGAGGTAGCTGTATCCCTTCTCTGCAGGGTTTGTAGTCGTGCATGCCTGTATATGTGTTAGGTGTGTGCAGTGTCCAGTCTCTGTGCAGGTGGCCCGACATCAGGTGTGATCAGTCCTGTTCTGTGGTGTGAACAGGTTCTATGTGTGGTGGCTGCAAGAAAGGTTGGTGTCGCTAGACTCCTAGTTAGTGTAGGGACTAGCGGTATAGCCAGGAGCTGTGAAGTGGCCCGCTAGCTTCCATGTTTTGATCAAAATGTCAACTAATACCTGGCATTCATAGCTTATCACCTACTAGTGTTTGCATTTTGGCAGCTGTATCATTTGATTCCGGCTCTGTGTGTCAGCTTACTCCGTCCAGTTGTCCCTGTCATGGTGGCATGTTTATGTGTCCTATCCTGGGTGCGTGGTTCCTAGGAGCAGCTAGGGCCCCGATCCAAAGACCACTGGGCCGCCCTTTATCAGGGCGATGTCCCTGCTCAGGTATGTCTGTGTCACTAAACCTAGTAGTAGATAGGGATAGGTGTATATCTGTGGAAGTTCCTTGTCTTCCCTATCCTTCTTGGCCATGAACATAACATATGCACCAGGATGTTCCTCCCTAGGACCCTGGTTCACATTTGTGCCTCCTCATGGGTGGTATTCATCACTGCACCTTTTAGTTTCTTTTTGTTTTGTAAGCGGTAAAGGAAAATTCAAGAGACTACACACTTTCCTATATAGGGGGCCTCAGGAGGAAAAAAGGAAACACATATCATGTGGTATGGCTTCCTTTTTTATTTACTTTGTAACCAATGGGTGGCGTATGTCCTGTAATATTACCAAAATATACCTCCGACATGGTGCTAACAAAGCCCAAGAGCGATCAGCTGAGAAATAATCTTAACCATATTCAAGAACCCACATGAAAAGCTCCTGAAATACAGTAAATTCTCTGAATGCACCAATTTTGTTGAAATCCCAAAAATGTAGGATAATCAGGATTGTGCTTTTTATGAAGTTGGGAGAACAAACTATTGCATGTCTATTATATGCTTATATCGCTGCCTGACACCCCTGGCAGCGGCTGATCTCCTGGAAATAAAGGATTGCCAAAAGAACCCTATATACTTAAAGCACGCAGTGTGGTGCAAAAGTTTTAGGCAGGTTTGGCAAAAAATGCTGCAGAGTAAGAATACTTTCAGAAATAGAAAAATAGTTTATTTTTGTCAAGTAAAAAAAAATATAAAATGACGGAAGAAAAGAGAAATCTAAATCCATCAATATTTGTTGTGATCGCCCATTACATTCAAAACACCATCAGTTCTTCTAGGTACACTTGCACACAGTTTTTGAAGAGACTCAGCAGGGAGGTTGTTCCAGACATCTTGGAGAACTAAGCACAGATCTTCTGTGGATGTCGGCTCGCTCCGATCCTTCGGTCTCTTCATGTAATCCCAGACAGACTGGATAATGTGAGATCAGGGCTCTGTGGGGCCAAATCACCACTTCCAGGACTCCTTGTTCTTCCGTACACTGAAGATAGGTCTTAATGACAATGGCTGGATGTTGGGGGTTGTTGTCCTGAAGCAGAATATATTTGGAGCCAATCAGACGGCTTTGATGTTTGAAAAAAAGTCTTGCTTTGCAGCACACCTACCTAAAACTTTTAACAGAACTTTACTTCCAGCTTCCTTGACTAAAAGAATGGAACATCCTTCATTATATTGGCCGCCCCAGACTACTGAACCTGAGCCGTGCCGGAGAGCTTTCCCCTATAGATACAGTGTTTCATTTGCATGGTTGCAAGTTAAAATGGTCTTTCTCCAACATACGAGGGGCGGGCGCTTCGAACTTATAAAGCGCAGTACCAGAACTGTGTTTGCTGTACGGCTCACTTACTACCCTTGTCTCCCCGCACCGCCTCTAGTGATCGCATTCGGCACCTTGACCAATCTGGATACAAGTCGGCTCCCTT
This sequence comes from Eleutherodactylus coqui, assembly GCF_035609145.1. Taxonomy (NCBI): domain Eukaryota; kingdom Metazoa; phylum Chordata; class Amphibia; order Anura; family Eleutherodactylidae; genus Eleutherodactylus; species Eleutherodactylus coqui. The sequence continues at coordinate 12,176,896 of NC_089846.1, read as the reverse complement.
TACTCAACTGCTCTACGTTAGTAGAGACAACAACCTTCTCACAATTGAAGCTTCCCTGTATGGAAATAAGACCCGGAGTGCAGAATAAAATCATGTGAAAAGTTTTCCGTGGATCGGTTTCAGTGTGAATCCACATTAGATTCCAGCAATCTAAGCCACTTCCAATGAGACCCAGTAATCGGTGCTGGACTAGCTGGGGCCGGGATTCCACTGCCAACTTTGTGGACTTCTTCTGTGTAACCGTGTGGAGAGTACACCAAGTATAGCACGATCGAGAAAAACATACTTTGGACAGAAACTACTCATTGTCGAAAGGGGTCAGAGGAGGATGTTAAGAATCATTCTGATGAACATGTGCTGTATATTTAGGAGCAGCAGAATGCAATCCTGGTGCTCCAACTTACGGATCCAGATAAATGCACAACTTGCTGTTCCCGAGTAAGGATGAGCTATAATAGCAGATGAGCAGTGTGAATGCCATTGTGTCTAAAAGAAACAGAAAAGCACAAATATTGTATCACTAAGGAGTGGATAAACAGATGAATCCAGATTTCTGTTGCACCGTGTTGATGGGAGGGTCAGAATTTTGCTCAGGCAGCATGAATTGATGAACCTTTCCTGTCAGGCTGGTCAAGGCGGAGTAATGGTGTGGGGAATGATTTCTTGGCACACCCTAGGTGTTTTGAGACCTGCAGCGGGGCACCACAATGAATGAGTTTTAGCAAATCACAATGAGGTAATTATTATGGGGGACCTTACCTATCCGGATATAAACTGGGAAGCCGAAACCTGCGGATCTCATAAAGGGAACAATTATCTTTAGGAATTGACAGAAACTTACCTTACCCAACTTGTACAGGACCCAACTAAAGGACGGAGTTTAATATTAAGCAACCGACCTGACAGAATAACAGGGGTGCAGGTTGGGGGGCACCTGGGAAATAGTGACCATAATACAATACATTGCAACTTGTCTTTATAGGGGAGCCACGGAAATACTGAACTTTAGGGAGGCAAAGTTTGATCAGCTTAGTGACGCCCTTAACCTTATGGACTGGGCAATGTCCTCAGAAAACAAGAGTTTGAACAATAAATAGAAAATGTTTAAAACCATCCAATACAGGAACAAAGAGTCAGGAATAGGAGAAAACCAATGTAGCTCAATAAAGATGTAAGGGGGGCAATAAACAGCAGGTGGAGACAAAGAGACTTATTGCTAAAGAGAGTAAAAGTAACCCTAAACTGTTCTTCAAGTGTATAAATAGTAAAAAGATCAATACTGAAAGTGTTGGCCCTTTAATTTATAATGTAGGAAAAATTGTAGAGGGTGATGAGGAGAAAGCAAGGGGGATTAAAGGGGGTTTCCAGGAGAATACTACTGATGACCTATCCTCAGGATAAGTCCTCAAAAGTTTATCGGCTGGGGTCTGTTGCTCAGGACCCAGACCGATCAGCTGAGGGTGCGCATGCTGTCAGTGCCTCAAATACACAGAGGTTGGGTTGGAAGCAATGGAAGCCACCGCACTGGCCTCTGTGTAGTGGCCGGCACTTGTAACTGCAGTCACAGCTCGTGTTGATTTCAATGAGAGCCATGCATGCAGTTATAAGAGCCGGCCACTACACAGAGGTCGGCGCAGAGACTTTCGCTGCTTCCAACCCGACCTCTGTGTATTTGTGGTGCCTGCTCAGCTGATCGGTTGGGCTCTTGAGTGACGGACCCCAGCCGATCAACTATTGATGAGGATAGGTCATCAGTAGTATTCTCCCTTGAAAACCCATTTAAGTAGTATGATAGAGAGGTCTTTGTTTCCTATATATTAGGACTCTATAGTGACGGGGTCGACTCCACTGGATTGATGCATAGCCAATGTGGTGCTGATATTCAAAAAGGTGCTCAAAAAATAAACCTAGAAACTACAGGCCGGAAAGGCCTCATTCAGACGAGCATGTATTCACGCACACATATGCATGCACAAAACCGCACGTCCACGGACGTGCCAATTGTTTTCAATGGGGCTGCCACTGCTGCCGGCAGCCGCATTGAAAGCACTGGGCTACTGGCAACCCCTGCAGTGCTTTTTTGGGGAAGGGCTTTAAATATAAGCCCTTCCCTGAAAAATCATCCCTAGCTTGTGTAAAAAAAAACATACTCACCGCTCTCCTGCTATCAGGGCTCAGGTGCGTCTAGCCGCTCGTCTCCCTGCACTGCTCTAAAGCTCTTTCGGCAGGCGAACATTTAAAATCCCCGTCTGCTGAAAGGGCTATGTCTGATTGGCTGAGCGCTGTGACCAATCACAAGCAGTGCTAAGCTGTCATGCAATGAATAGCTGAGTGCTGCCTGTGATTGGCTGAGTGCTCAGCCAATCAGACACAGTCCTTTCACAGGTGGTTGTTCACATTGTAGTGGCCAGCCTTGGTATTGCAGACCAAGTTCCCAATGAAATAAATTAAAACTTAAAGGGGTTGTCCCGCGGCAGCAAGTGGGTCTATACACTTCTGTATGGCCATATTAATGCACTTTGTAATATACATCGTGCATTAAATATGAGCCATACAGAAGTTATTCACTTACCTGCTCCGTTGCTGGCGTCCCCTTCGCCATGGTGCCGTCTAATTTCAGTGTCTAATCTCCCGATTAGACGCGCTTGCGCAGAAGGGTCTTCTCCCTTCTCTTCGGTCTTGGCACGAGCAGTATTCTGGCTCTGCCCCCTTCTACGCGTCATCGCGTAGCTCCGCCCCGTCACATGTGCCGATTCCAGCCAATCAGGAGGCTGGAATCGGCAATGGACCGCACAGAGCCCACGGTGCACCATGGGAGAAGACCCGCGGTGCATCGTGGGTGAAGTTCCCGGCGGCCATCTTGGCTGCAAAGAAGAAAGAAGCTGCAGAGACGGGATTCGGGTAAGTAAAATTATTATTTTTATTATCACGTCCCTTGGGTTTGTCCCGCGCTGAATGGGGGGTCTATGAAAAAAACCGTTTCGGCGCGGGACAACCCCTTTAAGGCTCATTTACATGCAAAGATAATCTTTCAAACGATTAAAAGTTATAGCGATCATTTTGCATAAAGTGTTAATGGACACTAATGTCCGTTAACACTTGCGCATCTTCATTTGCATGTAAATAGTCCTCTTGGAGGTGTTTGCAGAGTCCAGCATGTTCTCCAGCAGAATACAATGTAATCTCCAGAACACAGCATGCGGTCTGTGGAGAGATACATTATTCCTCTGTGGCTAAACAATGGATTTTAAGTTCTGTCTGCTTCCTGCAAAAATCAGCTCAGTGTACCAGCCCAGCAAAATCTGATCTGCATTGGTCGTGGGCAACAGACTCCTGCCAATCTAGCACTGATGGCCTATCCTGATGATAGGCCACTAATACTAACAAATGGACAACCCCTTTATGTCCTCAGTGTTCTGTTTGGATTTGAAAGAGATGCAGCGAATATCTGTGTTTGCTGTATCTGTAGACTATACGCCTGCAGGGTGGTCCGCGCTCTGTGCCCACTGTATCTGTAGACTATACGCCTGCAGGGTGGTCCGCGCTCTGTGTCCGCTGTATCTGTAGACTATACGCCTGCAGGGTGGTCCGCGCTCTGTGCCCACTGTATCTGTAGACTATACGCCTGCAGGGTGGTCCGCGCTCTGTGTCCGCTGTATCTGTAGACTATACGCCTGCAGGGTGGTCCGCGCTCTGTGCCCACTGTATCTGTAGACTACACGCCTGCAGGGTGGTCCGCGCTCTGTGTCCGCTGTATCTGTAGACTACACGCCTGCAGGGTGGTCCGCGCTCTGTGCCCACTGTATCTGTAGACTACACGCCTGCAGGGTGGTCCGCGCTCTGTGTCTGCTGACTGTAGACTACATGCCTGCAGTGCGGTCCACGCTCTGTGTCTGCTGTATCTGTAGACTACACGCCTGCAGGGTGGTCCGTGCTCTGTGTCCGCTGTATCTGTAGACTACACGCCTGCAGGGTGGTCCGCACTCTGTGTGTCCGCTGTATCTGTAGACTACACGCCTGCAGGGTGGTCCACGCTCTGTGTCCGCTGTATGTGTAGACTACACGCCTGCAGGGTGGTCCGCGCTCTGTGTCTGCTGTCTGTAGACTACACGCCTGCAGGGTGGTCCGCACTCTGTGTCCGCTGTATCTGTAGACTACACGCCTGCAGGGTGGTCCGCGCTCTGTGTCCGCTGTATCTGTAGACTACACGCCTGCAGGGTGGTCCGCACTATATGTCCGCTGTATCTGTAGACTGCACACCTGCAGGGTGGTCCGCGCTCTGTGTGTCCGCTGTATCTGTAGACCACACGCCTGCAGGGTGGTCCGCGCACTGTGCCTGCTGTATCTGTAGACTACACGCCTGCAGGGTGGTCCGCGCTCTTTGTGTCCGCTGTATCTGTAAACTACACGCCTGCAGGGTGGTCCGCGCTCTGTGTCCACTGTATCTGTAGACTACACGCCTGCAGGGTGGTCCGCGCTCTGTGTCCGCTGTATCTGTAGACTATACGCCTGCAGGGTGGTCTGCGCTCTGTGTCCGCTGTATCTGTAGACTACACGCCTGCAGGGTGGTCCGCGCTCTGCGTCTGCTGTATCTGTAGACTACACGCCTACAGGGTGGTCCGCGCACTGTGCCCACTGTATCTGTAGACTATACGCCTGCAGGGTGGTCCACTCTCTGTGTCCGCTGTATCTGTAGACTATACGCCTGCACAGTGGTCCACGCTCTGTGTCCGCTGTATCTGTAGACTATACGCCTGCAGGGTGGTCCACGCTCTGTGTCTGCTGTATCTGTAGACTATACGCCTGCAGGGTGGTCCGTGCTCTGCGTCTGCTGTATCTGTAGACTATACGCCTGCAGGGTGGTCCACGCTCTGTGTCCGCTGTATCTGTAGACTATACGCCTGCAGGGTGGTTCGCGCTCTGTGTCCGCTGTATCTGTAGACTATACGCCTGCAGGGTGGTCCGCACTCTGTGTCCGCTGTATCTGTAGACTATACGCCTGCAGGGTGGTTCGCGCTCTGCGTCTGCTGTATCTGTAGACTATACGCCTGCAGGGTGGTCTGCGCTCTGTGTCCGCTGTATCTGTAGACTATACGCCTGCAGGGTGGTCCGCTGTATCTGTAGACTATACGCCTGCAGGGTGGTCCGCGCTCTGTGTCCGAACATTTCATGGACTGTGAGTGACCAAGTCCTGTTAGTAAAACCTTCAACTGGAGCTTTTGTCCTTTATTTTTGCTCAGTCTACATTTAACGACCACTAAGTTTGTCCAGAGCAATTAAGGTAAATGACCGCCGTGTAATTAGCAGATGACGGTGGTCTGACAGCTCAGCGCAGACCCAGTTACTGAGTCTGTCTGTAGCCAAGTTGTGGAGACGAGAGACTTCTTATGTGCCTTCCCTGATTCTCTGTCCGCAAAGAAAGCTGTAAATCAGCCCCTAGAAGTATAAGTGTGTATATATATATATACACACATACATACACAGGTCCACTTATTTCTGCAAGTGCACAAACCTCGTATTCTGTACAACCATTTCCCAATGCTACGTTCGTCACTGTCGTGTTCCATCCTTAGTTCTGCGCAGAAGTGTTATCCATTGTACAGTCAATAGTTATTACATTTTCCATTATACTTTCTGCATCAATTCCCCAGTTTTCAAGATCTCTTCTTCAGGGCTTATTCACATGAGCGTATATCGGCCACCATTTTCACGGCCGGCCTATATACGCTAGCATCTAATGCTTTGGATTCCAATGCATCAGATCACACAGACGTACTCCCGTGTTCTCGCCAGCTCTCAGCAAGGGGAGGAGGCGGGACGGGGCTGGAGTTAGTGCGCTGACCCCTCCCATTGCAAAAGTCAGCAAGGGGCGGAGAGGAGGATAGAAGGGGGACGGAGTTTAGCGGTCACGCTGCCAAACTCCCTCCCACCTCCCCTCTCCGGCCGCTGTCATTGGCTCACATAGGAGTCTATGGCAGCGGCTGTATTCTTGCCAGGAGGGATAATTTCAGGACCATCTTTCCTGTCCTGCGCTATATCCGCCTGTGTGATCAGATACATTGGAATCCAAAGCATCAGATGGTAGCGTATATTGGCCGGCCTAAAAACGGTGGCCGATATACGCGTGTGTGAATAAGCCCTTTAAAGAGATTGAACCACAATTGAATTGTATCACCTATTCGTAGTCCGATTGGTGGGAGTCTTTCTAATGAAACCCCCACTGATCCTTAGAACAGGGGTCCCAGTCCTGTGTTCCCCTCTCCTCCTCACTGTGGGCTTGCTGCATTCTCCGCTGCTAGGACGTGGTTGAATGGCGCAGCGGCCACATATGCGTGTAAATCACCTGCAGATCACGCTATGAAAAGCTTTCCCTAGGCTAACTATGGAAAGTGCGGCCTGATGTCCATGAGCAGAGAATCATAGCAATTCTCCGCTCGCGGGATTGAAATCGAGGCATGCTGCGATTTGCCGCCATTCTCTGCGGTGAGCCCATCTACTATATAGACTCATCGCAGAGATCTGTCATTGGTCTCCTCTCCTACCCTGCGGCGGAATATCGCTGGAGTTATTTTGTCATGGCCGTGGACAGGCAGCCTTAGTCTAAGGCCCAATGTCCATAAGTGGATATGATTGGCAGAACCCGCCCGGGAGATCCACAAATCAAGCTGCCCATTGGGATGCATCAGCATCTGCAAAACAGTTAAAAGCATCATTTTTCCTGAGCGTGCGGATCGCCCGCGGGGGAAGAAATCGCAGCATGCTCAATTTTTCTGCGGATCCCACAGGGACGGCTTCCATTGAAGTCATGTTGGTTGGTGCGTCCGGACGAAGATCCGGATGGCACGGAGGAGATCTACGCTGGATCTGGATAGGTAGGAAAATGTATTTTTTTGTCCATGTCTGCGGCACGGCTGGATTCCGCTGCAGGATTCAGCAGATGGGATCCGTGCGAGTTGACATTGGGCCTAAGGATCCATCGAGGCCATGTGATGGACACGCAGGTCCGCGGATCATCACAGCACAGGTATAAAGTTGTGTCTTATGGACAAGACAGATTTTTATGCTTGAAAGGAACCAACAAAAGTTTGTATTGAACGACTGCAGAAGAGATCTCTAAAACCAAGATACCGGAAAGTGATATACTGAAGACTAATGTGTCCTTAAAGGGGATGGCGCCGTACACAGAATACGTATAACGCAGTAATGATGGGTGTCCAGTAGTTCTGCGTTGTTCTCTCTATTTCTTTTCCTTTATGAAGTCACTTTCTCTCACCGCAGCCTAGACCCTGATGGAGGGGATATTCCGCAGCCTAGACCCCGATGGAGGGGATATACCACAGCCTAGACCCTGATGGAGGGGATATGCCGCAGCCTAGACCCCGATGGAGGGGATATACCACAGCCTAGACCCTGATGGAGGGCATATGCCGCAGCCTAGACCCTGATGGAGGGGATATGCAGCAGCCTACACCCTGATGGAGGGGATATGCCGCAGCCTAGACCCTGATGGAGGGGATATGCCGCAGCCTAGACCCAGATGGAGGGGATATGCCGCAGCCTAGACCCTGATGGAGGGGATATGCCGCAGCCTAGACCCTGATGGAGGGGATATGCCGCAGTCTAGACATTGATGGAGGGGATATGCCGCAGCCTAGACCCCGATGGAGGGGATATGCCGCAGCCTAGACCCTGATGGAGGAGATATGCCGCAGCCTAGACCCCGATGGACGGGATACGCCACAGCCTAGACCCCGATGGACGGGATATGCCGCAGCCTAGACCCCGATGGAGGGGCTATGCCGCAGCCTAGACTTTGATGGAGGGGATATGCCGCAGCCTAGACCCTGATGGAGGGGATATGCCGCAGCCTAGACCCTGATGGAGGGCATATGCCACAGCCTAGACCCCGATGGAGGGGATATGCCGCAGCCTAGACCCCGATGGAGGGGATATGCCGCAGCCTAGACCCCAATGGAGGAGATACGCCGCAGCCTAGACCCTGATGGAGGGCATACTCCACAGCCTAGACCCCGATGGAGGGGATATGCCGCAGCCTAGACCCCCATGGAGGGGATATGCCGCAGCCTAGACCCTGATGTAGGGGATATGCCGCAGCCTAGACCCTGATGGAGGGGATATGCCGCAGCCTAGACCCTGATGGAGGGGATATGCCGCAGCCTAGACCCTGATGGAGGGGATATGCCGCAGCCTAGACCCTGATGGAGAGGATATGCCGCAGCCTAGACCCAGATGGAGGGGATATGCCGCAGCCTAGACCCTGATGGAGGGGATACGCCGCAGCATAGACCCTGATGGAGGAGATATGCCGCAGCATAGACCCTGATGCAGGGCATATGCCACAGCCTAGACGCTGATGGAGGGGATATGCCGCAGCCTAGACCCTGATGGAGGGGATATGCCGCAGCCTAGACCCAGATGGAGGGGATATGCCGCAGCCTAGACCTTGATGGAGAGGATATGCCGCAGCCTAGACCCTGATGGAGGGGATATGCCGCAGCCTAGACCCTGATGGAGGGGATATGCTGCAGCCTAGACCCTGATGGAGGGGATATGCCGCAGCCTAGACATTGATGGAGGGGATATGCCGCAGCCTAGACCCTGATGGAGGGGATATGCCGCAGCCTTGTCCATCAGGGTCTCCATTCAGGCACAACGTTTGTTCCTGCGGGCTGTTCTGGATAGGCAGGAAACGAACACAGGGCGGGAGGCATTGATGGACGGGTTGGATCATACGTCCCTCCACTGGCACCTATTTGCAGGATAGAGCAGCGTCGCTGTCCAGAACTACCACTTCTATGGCAAAGGGGTGTGGTTTCATAAAAAAAGAACCACAGAGAACTGCTTATTAGTAAGTAGCCAAAATACTGATTATCTAGCAGCCTGTACTACCCTATATGTAAGGTGGCCAAACCAAGGAGCATTGATATCTGTAGGAGCCTCCCATGTGACTGGGTAGATTGTCCATGCAGACAGAACTGGATGACAGCCACACCGGCCCAACATACCGCTCCGTCCAAGGGATTTCCAAGACCAGAAACAGCATTAATTCCATTGTTTATATTATTCTAAGCTAATTTGCAATTTACTCATACTTGCAAAGGGTCTATTTTCCTAATTGGGATTATGGTCACATGATCAGCGCATGAACCCTGTATGTAGCCATTCAGACTAAAGAACAGTGGCGCATGCGCGGTACATGCGAATGAAAGGACAGCCACTCCGGATTGATTTAGTTGCTGACGTAAAGGCTCATTGGGGTTTTTATGTGACATCAGCGGAACTCACTTGCTTTTCACAGTGCGATCACATGACCATAGTCCTAAGCAGGAAATTGGGATCTATTAGCAACACTGCATGAATTACAGATTTGTTCATGTGTAATATAAAAAAGTGAAATAAATGGTGATTTTGGGTCCTAGACTACACCTTTAATCACAGTGAAGCCATCTATATCAGATTCATGGTGTCCAAATCCTGGCGATCAGCTGATCCTCTTCACTGTTTACCTGCCACAGCACTGTACATTTTATAGTGGCTGTAACTGGTATTGCAGCTTACAGCAGCTCAGGACTGGGAAGCAATACCAGGAACAGCCACTACAAACACTAATCCCTTCAATCAGATCATTGTCTCACCAGGAATCAGACTCACCGATCCAATATTGATGTCCTATTGTAAGGATAGTCCATGAGTATTACAGTCCAGAAAAATTCCTTTAAGTGCTGCCAAAAGTTTACATTGTATTAGAAGTTAGCAAAATGAAACTTCCCCAACTCAGAGGCCTTTGGAGGGCATTCTGCTGCTCCAGATGAGACAAACTTTGGACAAAGGCCACTTCAGCTGATGCACTTGCCATTTATGAAAAAAAAAAAACTAAAGTAAAAAAGTTGCCGATAGGTGGCGCTGCAGTTATGCTAATCATGCTACAAATGCTCAATTTGTCCCACTTGGTTTTTAACAACACTCCCCATTTTCAAAACCACCGCTGTACGCAGTAAGTCGGCTTTAATTGCTACAACATGCTGACGAATGCTGTCCCTCGGATCTGTCACTGGGGACCAGCTCCGCTACAGCGCCACCTATCAGCAACTTCTTTAATATATAGATTTTTTTTTAAAATAACCAGCACATCATCTGAAGTGTCTTTTGTCTGAATTTGTTTCATTTGGCGCAGCAGAACGCCCCCAGAGACCCTCAGGTTGTGAAAGTTTAATTTCACTCACCCTGTACTGTTATTGTGGCAGTTTCTTTGCATCAGTTTACATCACTCAGATCAAAATTGCGCCGGGATTTTTCACAAACCACAAGAAATCTAGTGATAATTGTCTAATAGTAAAGCATACCGAACCAGTGCCGCCCACAAGCAGGTAACACTTTCCAAGAAGGAACACAATCAGAGTTCATCTTAGCTGGAGCCGAGTATAAAAATGAGTTTATCTGAATGCCGGAATGAAAAGCGCCAAATGAGAGTAAATGCAGCGCCTCGTATTAATTGTTGTGCTTTATAGATGCCGTCGGTCTTCATTTTCCTGACCCGTCTTTCTGGTTTCATTACACTGCTGCTCGGCTGATAACGGCGCGGGAGATGCTTTATTGGAAGGTGACGGTTATAGCACGGTGAGCCGCCGCATGTCTTCAGTAAGCTCTATTCTCCACATAATCTGATCCAATAAATTCTCCTCGCATGCCCTGTAATTACATGTACCTCTCCGTAATCAGGCAGGTCTGTGTTCTGCGCTTCAAGAAGTGCTTTTATTGTAAGTTCAATTAGTGGGAATGAAGGACTGCCTGCTCAGATACGGGCGGCACAATTATGTTTGATTACTATAATTAAGGTTGTGCTGAATAGTACATATTGTGATATAAGGTAATTGCATGCAAATAACCCACACAAAGCATTAGGGCAAACTCTATTATACCAGTGATTTTCTAAATATCTCATTTGGAAAATAGAAAAGTGAAGCATTAGGCCTGCCGAGTTGAGAAGCCGGCATGTGGCTAGGCCTTAAAGGAAACCGGGCAACTGATTAATGCCGGCGCTAATCTTCCCAAAATGCAAGATTTAAAGGGCTCATGTATCTTCATAGGTAGGAAGCAGCAGAATATACCCAGCGCTCCGGTGAAGGATGAGTTGGTTCTGGTAGAAGGCAATGGATTTTATTGATAACGCGTTTCAGTGACAAAGTGTCACCTTCCTCGTATCGAACGGAGGAAGATGACAATTCGTCACTGAGATGTGTTCTCAATAAAACCCATTGCTTTACACCAAACATATTCATCCTTGACAGCAGCGGCGGATATATTCTACTTCTTTCTTCCATCCTTTTGCTTCTGGCACAGAGGCTTCCGTCCTCAGCACCATTGGCATCAGTTGCCATTTTTTTGTGATCCCAATGTTGTACCTGCGCAAGCCCAACCTTGACAGGTAAGCGAGTGGCACTTTCCATCACTGTGGTCTTGAAGTGCTATTATTACTGTTCTCTTTACTGTTGGCAAACCGAGGAAAGGAAACAAGGAAATCCACGGTGCGCTCGACAGGAGGACTGATATAGTGGAACAGACTTTATTGGCAACGCATTTCAGTGTCAAAATGGCGCCTTCTTCTGTCTGTTTAGTGTCGGGTAACAAACAGGGCAGAGTTCAGATTTGCCTCCCTACTCCTACATCTGGGCTTCCTGGAGATCTTAAATGGATTCAGCTTATTTTTTCACATTGTAGATGGTCTTTTACTTCTCTAAACACCTTAAGGCTCTTTTCATGTTTGCATTTTTAATGGCTACTTCTACAATCCCGTAAGTGGATCCATAAACGAACGCCAAAGAGAAAGCAAGACTAGTTTCACATTACATTCTGTAAATTGTGGTTCTGCTCTGGTTTACGTCCTCCATGCAAACCAAAGAGGTCTCCATCTCACCTATTCACCCCCATGGCGCCGTCCAGCTTCTATCATGGTTTCCATCCAGGTTTATTCTTGGAAGGCAGGAACCAGGATGGAACCAGTGCTGGATTCTGAAAACATAATGTGAAAGCAGTCTTGGGTTTCCATCTTTTTAGGGATCAGTTAGACTGGTTTCACACTACGTTTTGTGAAACCAGGACTAGTTCTGGCCTCCAAGCGGAAAACTGCATAGGAGCAAAACCTGGATGGAACCTGAACGGCACCATGGAGAAAACTATGTGAGAGTAAACCTCTTGTCTGTCCAGTGTGAAAGACTGACAGACACGGACTATGTGAGATCAACGAGGTCTCCATCTCACATATTCACCCATATGTTGCTTTCCCAGTTCGATGCTGGTTTCCAGCCCCATGCAGTTTTCTGCTTGAAGGATGGTGTCAGGGCTCGGGGTCTGGGAAACTGCAAGTCCCTGAAAATACCCGCAACCCCTATCCCTACCTACTTGCCCCCCTGGGCTAAGCCCCTGGGCGACAACTGGGCGACGGTCCCTACACTCACTAAGGAAGGGGAACACTGGGACTAACAAACAGACAGACACTGGAACAAACAACAGCAAGGAGAGTCAGACAATCTGGGTCGGCAACGAGAAGGTGCGCGGTACAAGAGGGTCAGGCAAAGGCAACTTCAGGTTCAAAAACAGGGAGTCAATATCAGGAGTCAAAACACGAAGTACGCTGGTGTAGCAGGTAGACCAAACTAACACTGGCACTGGTCTGTAGACACAAGCAGGTTTAAATGCTGTCAGAGCTCCCACCCCAGCAGCTGATTAGGGCAGGGAGGCTGACAGCAGCTGAGTGCACCCAGCAGCACTGGGGAACCCACCCTCAGCCCTGCAGGAGGCAGGGAAGAAGACACATGCCTGGTTGCCATAATACCGAGGACGCGACGCGGGGCAACACCCACCATGTCCCTAGCAACCCGGCAGTGAGGAGGAGCTTGGCGGCTAGGGGAGGTGACGAGGACCGGGGCCCCCCTGCACCGCACAGCAGCAGCATGTGTGACGCCGGCGGTGCGGGCACGACGGACTCGCGAATCGCCAGTCCTTACAGATGGAACCAGTGCTGGTATCAAATAACATAACCAGCCTTTAGGTTACATTCAGATGTAGTGAAAATACTGCAGATTTCCTACAGCAGAAAAATCGGCTGCAAAATCAACAGCATTTCCCAATCAAAATCTGCAACATCGGTGTGGTTTCAGTTGGCAATGTTGGTCTCCTTACCCTCTCATTTGCCGTTGTTTGCACTGTTTCATATTTTTAAATTGTGATTTTCAAGTGATCTTCACAATCTTTCTGCTGCCCTGCTGTTTGCAATCCACTTTCAGGCAGGGGGCATTTTGAAAGCCTATCATTTTGCTAGTAGTTCACTGTCCTGTACTTTCTTTCCCTCACTTACCAGGCTGCATTGCGCTGTCTCTGGTCTAGTCAGCAGGGAGGCAGTATTTGAATGCTTGCCCCTCTGCTGTCTCAGGCCAATTGTAGGAGTTTGGCATTCAGAGACATTCTGGCCAAATGATTACCATGCCCAAAGTAACACGCACATACACAGGTGCGGTAACAGCAGCAGAGGCAAAGAATGCAGATATTGTTTACACGGTGTCTGCAGATCTGTCAGCCTGTGGGTAAACGGGAGCAACCAGAGAAGATAGTCCCTCCCTCCCAGCTAGGAAACCATTCCATCATCTCAGTTACTATAGAAGCTCAATACCTAACAATAGGCAGTGGATTGCGGTCACTTCAGCCTTGATTTATAGTGCTAAAATAAAAACAAATAAATACTAAAAGTATATTCCAAGATTGAGGAGACACACGGGCCGTTGGATGAGAATAAGGTGTCTGAGAAGTTAGTGCCTCTTTAATCACAACTAAATAGAACCATTGTAGTACTCAACCATAGGAAGTCACAACTAGTCGGAAAAGGCAATTTTACATAAAACACATGATGGACGGTACTAAAGAGGATGACTGCAAATATCGATAACGCATCATTAACAAGCCTGAAGACTAGAGATGAGCGAGCATACTCACTAAGGACAATTGCTTGAGTGAGCATTGTCCTTAGCGAGTACCTGCCTGCTCGAGAGACAAGGTTCGGGTGCCGGCGAGTGCAAGCGGTGAGTTGCTGCAGTCAGCAGGGGGGAGCGAGGGGGAGAGAGGGAGAGAGTGATCTCCCCTCCGTTCCTCCCCGCCCCCGCCGGCACCCGAACCTTTTCTTCCGAGCGGGCAGGTACTTGCTAAGGACAATACTCGCTCGAGCAATTGTCCTTAGCGAGTATGCTCGCTCATCTCTACTGAAGACCCAACGAGAAGACGGGAACTTCTGGAGAAACACTGTTTGTATGGAACCTGAATCCATCTTGATAGTGATTCTTCATAGTAACCCTTGAGGTCCTTCCCTCCATTGACCTTCATAGAATGGACCAACATCTTCACTAGAAGACTCTCACGGAAAAATAGACTCCCAAGACCAATGATCAGTAAGATTGAGGCCTCATGCGGCTGTCACTGAGCGGCGATTAACACACAACAATATCCCGGAGTGAGCGCAGCCAAGTGGGAAGAGAACATAAACTCAATAGACCAATTGATCAAGTAAGTTGTTCCTTTATATACAGACTCTGCGAGGAGGTGTCATCAATAACGGGACGTCAGGAGAGATACAAGGCTAATATTATTACACGGGTTCTTTCTCCATCCCTGAGTTGACAATAAATTTTCCAGCCAAATTCAATTACATTGGCTTCCTTCCCAGCACAACAATTGTGGGATTTTTGCCTAGATATATTAGTTTGTAATTATGGGTGACATTTCTCTGACTCGTGCTCTGGATTTCGCCCTTTATGGGTTGGATGCTATTTTACTTATTAAGGGACTTTGCTATTATTTTTTAATGAAGTAGAACAAATGAGAAATCTGTTATTTTCTTCTCTGCCATCATTCGGTTCTGAAAAATTGTCACGTCCCGTTTTATCAGTAATCTCACGGGTTGATTCAGGACGGGCTGCCCAAGTTATTCTTATACTGTAGCAGCAAAAGAAGCCGGAACGCCATGCTTCATGTCCTGCCAGCCTCCTTGCCATTCTCTTGCCTCTAGTTCAGCGTACGCATCACTTGAGACAGATTGGTTGCTAGAGATTTGTTGCCTGATGACAACCTCATTGAAAAGACTCTTTGATACAATGTATCCCTAGCAACCAGACTGTCCGACATGACACAGTCATTCAGCCTTGGAGAGTAACTACACCTTCAGCTAACGTTTGACATGTCAGTGTTCATCAGTAGAGGTCCTGCTGCTGAGACCCCTGTCAATCGCTGGAATGAGGGCTGTTTTCTCTGCTTTTTAGTTTCTTCTGTCAGCTGAGGTCTGTAGAAAGCTCTGTACACTTCTATGTGGCCGTCTTCAGCTGCCGGAAGCAGCCGAAAAGCAGCTAAGATAGCCAAGGGGGTGCAAAACTCAGGTGACTGCTACAGCGCCCTCATTTTAGTGACCAGTGGGGGTCTCAGCAGTTGGACCCCAACTGATTAATACTTTGGACATGTCAAAAGTTAGCTGAAAGTGTAGTTGCTCTTTAAAGGGGTTATTTGGTCACCGGACAATATTGCCTCTTATAGCTCCAACTGTGTTAAAATAACAAAAAGAGCATTAGTTACCCGTTCTCTGCCACGGTGATTCAGCACAGTAGACCTGCCGTTCTACTGATGTTTGTTGTAGAAGATTTTGCCACCATAAGTCACTTGACCACTGCAGCCAATCAGTGTTGGAGGTGCAGTTTAAAGGGAACCAGCCTACAGTACCATAAACTAAGTTATGGTGTTTTTAGGGCAGGTGACAGGGAGCCAGATGAGGTATTTTTCATACTCATCCACTTTCTGGTTCCCACTAGGCCCACCATGTTTATAATAAAAAAAATCACACAAAAACCCCAAGAAACATACTTGGTATCACTGTGTCAGTACAGATAAAAAAGCAAACAAACAAAAAATACACAATGCCAGAATTGCCCTATTTTGGTCACCCCCTCTCCAAGACAAACATTTTAATTGAAAACAATCAAAAAATCATATGAACTCCAAAATTGTACCATTAGAAACTACAGGGGGTCCCGCAAAAAACGAGCTGCGCACAAATATGTCGACGGAAAATAAAAAAGGTATGGCGGCAGAAAATTATATTTTTTTCTAAAGAGGTTTTTTTTTTACTAGTAGTACAGCAAAGAAAGTATATACATTTGGTAATGCTGTAATCGTACGGACCCATAGTATAAAATGATCATGTCATTTTTACTGCAGTGTATATGCCGTAAAAACAAGACACCCCACCCTAAAGATGGCGGGATTGTTTTTTTTTCTATTTTATTCCGCTCCTCCTGCAAAAAATAAGCCCTCAGACGGCCGTGTCAATGGATAAATAAGAGGAGTTTTTGAATGTGGGGAGGAGAAACTAAAAATAAAAAAATAAAATAATGGTTGCAGTATTGCATAATTAAAGGGGTTGTCCCGCGCCGAAACGTTTTTTTTTTTTATTCAATAGGCCCCCCTTTCGGCGCGAGACAAACCCAATGCATGTGTTAAAAAAAAAAAAGTTTAGTACTTACCCGAATCCCCGCGCTGCGGCGACTTCTTCCTTACCTTAGTAAGATGGCCGCCGGGATCTTCACCCACGATGCACCGCGGGTCTTCTCCCATGGTGCACCGTGGGCTCTGTGCAGTCCATTGCCGATTCCAGCCTCCTGATTGGCTGGAATCGGCACACGTGATGGGGCGGAGCTACGAGGACCAGCTCTCCGGCACGAGCGGCCCCATTCACCAGGGAGAAGACCGGACTGCGCAAGCGCGTCTAATCGGGCGATTAGACGCTGAAATTAGACGGCACCATGGAGACGAGGACGCTAGCAACGGAGCAGGTAAGTGGAATAACTTCTGTATGGCTCATAATTAATGCACGATGTATATTACAAAGTGCATTAATATGGCCATACAGAAGTGTATAACCCCACTTGCTTTCGCGGGACAACCCCTTTAAGGAGTTAAATATGTATTTCCACCTCTTTCATCTTCCTCCAGCACCCAGAGTCCCAGGGACTGGCATATATGCAGAGCAGCCTGATGAGTCTGTCCATCGTAGGGCATAACAAACTGCGTGTCTGATGGTCCTGCCCTGACTTCAGCTTCTTGCTCTGCTTGTGGACAGTGTAGGGACATTGCCCACATCGCTCAGAGGTAGGGAGGCCGGTTCACAGAAGGTGGCAGGCATAATCCAGGTAGTCTACTGGACTGGTAAATGTTGTCTTGCATCTGGGGTGGGACTCTTACAAACTTCATTTAAGGGGGTATGTAGGGCTCATATGCACTCATAGCTACAAGTTAGGAGAGGGTTGTTCATGACTAATAGTATAGTCTACATGGTTTAGAAGGGTTAAAGGAGTTTTGTCACTTTATACTATTAATGACCTAAGGATAGATTATCAATGGCAGATCCACTGCTCACGATCTCCTCTGATTAACTGATTGTGCGGACCTCTGTCAGTGCCACAGGGCCAGACGTCCACAACAGTGGGACTGGCGGAAGTGTAATAGGTGGCTTCACCCCCATTGAAGTTAATAAGAATGAATCCATCTGTTACACTTCTGACCCTGACCACCGTTGGGACATCTGGCCCAGTGGCACTGACAGTGGTCCGCACAATCAGTTAATCAGCGAGGAACCTGAGCAGTAGATCTATAAGTGTACAGTAATAGACGGCTTTCAATTGATTTCAATGGGAAGGAAGTTGGCTGTTACACTTCCAGCGCTGAACATTAATGTGAACATCTGGCCCTGCTGCACTGACAGCCGATTGGCAGGGATCTCGAGCGGCGAGTCCCCACCGATCTGCTGTTGATGACCTATCCTGAGAATAGGTAATCAATTGTATAAAGTGACAAAGCCCTTTAAAGTTGTACAACCTGAACCTTTTATCTGCCGCTCTGGACCCTCTTGTTGGTCCCGTGCAGTCACCGATCTGCTGTGTTTACATGCATCACTTCTGCAGTAAACACAACAACGGACTGTTACCTACAATCCCAGCATGCATAGCGCTTGTTTCCTGCTGGCCAGTGCTGTAGCTCCGCCCACAGCTCATAAGTCCTGCAACTTACTAGCACCAACCTCCTTCTTACTGAGAAAGCCAGAGAAAGCTTCTGAAGCAGACAGACGGGAGCTGCACATGAGCAATACAGCGCAGTGCTTCCATTCCTGTCCACCCATCATGCACTGCTCACAGGATGTTGGAGGCTATGGAAAGGGAAGGAAGTAGCAAATGCGGACAAGATCTCAAAGGGTCACGTGACGTAGCAAACGAAGAATGTAGCTAGACCCAGTAGAGTGAACCTATTCCAAAAGGACATCATATGATGATGTACATAACATTTTAAAATAATAGTCTATGCTCGGAGTACCCCTTTAAACTGGCAACAGATTCCCTTTAAGGTGGCCATACACATTAAATAAATGTCTGCCAAACCTGCTGACTTTTGCCTGAACAGGTCGCCTATCTAATGTTCATGGTGGTGTCGCCTTTATTTTGGGGAAGAGAAGAGCTAAAGACTGTTGAAATTCAAAATCCTTGCTGTCATTTTGTTCTCACGGGAGATAAGTCATTCCAAAGGTGTTTGCAGCCTCTTTAGAACACATGCAGGCCCAACTGAGCTGAGCGTCCATGTGGATGGGAGCCGCGAAGAATAACTGTTAGCCAAAAGAGTGTTCAGCCAACGGCTATTACAAGAGTATGGCCAGCCTTATTTCATACCTCGTTTTGTGGTCCGTCCCTTTTACACTAACTGTTTATAGGGTACTCCCCTCTTATGTGACTGGGGGTCTTGAGATCATGGAGGACACAGGTCTTCGGGTCTCTATAGACCATAATAATAGAGAAACATGGTGGCATCTCAGAATAGTTTCTTATTTCTTGCTGCCGCCCCTTTAAATATTCACGCTACATTATATGCCTCTACGTGCTAAGAGTTTTCCCTGAAACCCAGGGGAGGCCGTTTTGTCACAGTAAAGAGCTACGGGTCAACCTGCGTTTCCATGACAACCAGATCTCTTCCATAACCTGAACCCAAGGCAAATATCACAAATCGTCTAGTCTGCGACTTCATAAAGTGATGAGAGTGTTTCTGTATTCACAGCTCGCCACGTCCCGCTGGGCACTGGGTAAAATAGTAAATAAAGTGAATATTGGGAGCAACAGATGCTGCAGCCCGATGAGAAGAGACCACAATGCAGGACAGATTGTATCCAACACTTGTATCGCCTTGTCTGCTTGGCAACAAAGTCTTCTTTTTATGGGAATTGGCAGCTATTTGAAGTCAGAACACTTTTCTGCGATGGCCGTTTTACACGTCGGCTTTAATAACCAGTGCCGGTAGCCTCGTGTAACTGCATCGTGCATCACATCTACTTATCCTCATGGTCTAGCCTCATTTCTTTTTCAATAGATGAAAATGGTAACAGCATGTTAATGACTCTGGGACCGACAGGAGATCATCACATGGTTGAGGTTATCAATATATCATTGACAGTGTGTGCCAAGACTTGCAGTTCTTCATTTTCACATTTGGAAAAGTTTCGTGTACTTTAACCCTTTAGTGACGGAGCCTGTTTGCGCCAAATTTTGAAAATCTGACATGCTTCACTTTAACTTTAACTCCGTAAAGGTTTTGCATATGCTAGTAATTCTGACATTGGTTTTTTTGCCACATATTATACTTCATTTTGAGGATAAACATAGACTGATTAGAATTTGTGTATATTTATTAAAAGCGCCAAAATTGGGAACATTTTGAAATTTTTAAAATATTTTCACATTTTCAACTGCAATATGTCAAATATGTGCAAACATACTCTACACATTTGATAGGATATATATTTCCATCTGTTTACTTTATTCTGGAAGCACATTTGAAAAACTTTAGGTTTTTTTTAACCTGCAAATTTAACATTTATCATTACCATTTTGAGGAACACTTTGTTTTGCTACACCAAGCCAAGATTGCAAAGGGTCATAGGTGTCAGAATGATAGATACCCACACAAATGACCCCATTTTAAAAAAAAAAATACACCCGTTAGTGTATTCACTGAGGGGGGGGGGGGCATGAGTATTTTGACCCCACAGTTTTTTCTCAGGAGTTAATGCAATTTATAGGGAAAAAATTCATATTTTTGAAAATGTGTCATTTTAAAGACATGTTTTTTTTTCTATAGTGCACGTGAAAATGAGGATTTGCAACCCAAAATGGATAGCCCTGTTTGTCCTGTGTTCAGAGACATACCCATTGTGGCCCTAATCTTCTGTCCGTATGCACAATGGCGCCCAAACTGAAAGGAGCAGCCAGTGGCTTCAAAACAGACATTTTGCATGAAGGTGTTTTAGGCCCCATTGCTCACTTGTAGAGCTCTTGAGTAGCCAAAACGATGGAGAACCCCCACAAATGACCCCATTTTGAAAACTAGACCCCTTAACGAATTAATCTAGGGTTGTGATGTGCATTTTGACCTTGCATTTTGTGAATGAATCTAAGCAAAGCAGAAGGAAAAAAATGTCTCCGATAAGAAATTTCATTTCCCCTCACTGATCAAATCAGTGAGGGGAGATAAAAACTTTAAAGGGGTTTTCCGGGGACAATAGGAAAATACTATTCATACCATTGAAATCAATGCGAGCCGTGCTTGGAAGTACAAGTGCCGGCCACTACACAGAGGTCGGAGCAAAGACGTCTGCTCCAACACCTGTGTAATTGCGGCACTGTCAGTGGGCGCACAATCAGCTGATTGGTCGGGTTCCCAAGAGATGGAACCCCAGCTGATCAACTATTGATGATCTATCCTGAGGATAGGTCATCAATAGTATTTTCCCCGAAAAACCCCTTTAACGTTTGAAACTTTTAAACAACTTTTATGTGAATGCCATTTTCCATTGGATAACGGAATCACGTGACTGGGAACAGCTCTCAGCTACCTTTGTTAGCCGGGAGCAAGAAGATTTTAAATTTACCATGCCCTCCCCGGATTCTCCTCATGCGTTCACTACTTTGCCGGCGGGCACATGCCAAGAAGCCCCGGAAGCTCCATGCAGGAAAATTACGTCCGGGGACACCGCCTGAGGCCTTAGATAATAAGTTTCATCTCCCCTCACGAATCCGATCCATGAGGGGAGATGAAACTTAAACTTTTGTAAACCTTTTTTTACTTTTACATGCTCACCGCGGCCCCTGTAAAATCTCCAGGCTCTTGGCTGCCTTTGGTAGTCGGCAACAAGGATATTTTAAACTTCCCAGGTCATTTCCGGCTTCTGCACATGCGTCCGCAATGTTGATGGTGGCGTGCATGTGCAAAAGCCGGGTGAAGTTCCTTGCAGGACCAGATCCTTGAGGAACATCACGAAAGGGCAAAGGGGAGTAATTTCATCTCCTCTGATGGATTGGATCCATGACTGTGCATGAAACTCTAACTTTTTAAACTTTCACACCATCGCCATCATTATCCATTGGATAATGGCAATCATGTGACTGGGGAACGCACACCGAGGCCCCCAGTGACGGCTCCAGGCTCTTGGCTACCTCAAGTAGTGTTTTTATGGCCCTGTAGAATAAAGCCCAGACACACAGCATGTGAAAACACATATCGGTGGTCACTAAGTGGTTAATGTCTTGAAACTATCAGTGGAAGAAGCCGACAAATCAACTTATACACAACTCTGGCCTGCAGCCAGGTAGCATTTACTATACCTGCTGGTGGTCTCCTTTCTACTGATATAAAGTTTAATATCCATAGTCATATATTATTGTAGACAGCAGCGGTATATATTAGCACTGAGTCAAAGCCTTGTAAAAGTTTTGCGGCGATCTTCGCAAAGAATCTGCTAACTTTTTTCATAAAAGGATTAATTGCTTAATTCTGGAACAAACGTTTTAAATATCCCACCGCTGCCAACAATTTGTCACGGATGGGAGAGGGGGGACCAGGAACAATCCCGCCTCTATCACCGATTTGTCACAGATCGACTGTTCCGAGCGCCTCTTGGCTATGACCACATGTCACGCCCGAGCCTCGATCAATCACTCTAGGGAGATTGTGAGTATTGAGTCCCCAGACTAGAGGTGGATTTGTAACCAGCTTTCACAGGGTCCTGCCACATGCAGACCAAAAGCACAATTCAGCCACTGATCTGGCCTAACGCACTCCAGCGCTCTACAATGCTGCGCACATACACACGCTACCACCAGCTGTTCAGGGAAGCTGGGACGAAGACTATGAATTAGGAACACAATCTGCGGTTTATGGTTCGTTTTAAACCAGACAAGACTTAACTAATAAATTGCAGATTTATTGTAAAAAAAACTAGCAGATACATATATATATGCGAAGGATATACAAAAAGGTTGTTTCACAGGAGAATAAGGGTATACAGCTATACACAACAAGACGGTATTTTCAAATAAGACATGGTGAAAAATAAATGAAAGATACCAGATTTGGGATTCTGATTCATGTGGAGCCACTGAAGCAATGGGAAAGTCCTTACACTATGCGTATCTCTGAAGGTCTGACAACAGAGGTCTGAGGAGCCCTGAATTATAAAGGATTCCTCAGAACAAGATTTTAGAGACTCGATTGAGGAGAGAATGTACATATGAGGTTATTTTTGGTCTCTGAAGAGCTTACCTCAAGCGAAACGCGTTGGTATGGACTAGATAGGACCATCTCTTATATTGCTTCTAAAATCTTGGGCAATACCAGAGACCAGTTGAGTTACTTTACTCCGACTTGTTTTTTATCTAAGGACAGTGTCCCATAACTTACCTCTGGATACTGACATCAGAACAATTGGGTATACACTTCTCTTGACACTTGGTTTAAGTGACATTCTAATAGTAGTTGATTGAGGACAATCGCCGTAAATAGCTGGAGTTATGTCTCCCATCTAGAATGATATAATGATCACTCACCCGTAGAGTGATTGGCAAATGGGGTTGTACAAGGATTCTGTAATAGGTCCTTTCTGCTCCTTGTAAAATATATCCACTTTTCTGGGTGGTTGTTCTTTTAGTAAAGGTTTGGCTCCAATCCTGTACATATTTTTCGCTGAGGTGTTTATTTCTTTGTACCCTCTATTTTTGTTTTAAAACAGAACAATAATACAAGTTACATTTTAGATAGTCTAGTCAGTGAAAAATGGTTACAATTAGAGATGAGCGAACGTACTCGCTAAGGCAAACTACTTGAGTGAGTAGTGCCTTATGCGAGTACCTGCCCGCTCGCTCGTCTCTAAAGATTCAGGTGCCGGCGGGGGAGAAGAGCGGTGAGTTGCGGGAGTGAGGAGGGAGGAGCCGGGGGAAAAGAGTAAAAGAGAAATCCCCCCCCCCCTTCGTTCCTCCCCGCTATCCCCCGCCGCTCCCCGCCCCCTGCCAAATCTTTAGAGACGAGAGGGCAGGTACTCGCATAAGGCAATACTCGCTCAAGTAATTTGCCTTAGCAAGTGCGCTCGCTCATCTCTAGTTACAATACTTTAGACTATTTCTGCTCCAGTGACTTAGTGTGTGACAGCACGGAAGCGAGGATGTGCGGGGACGAATGCCGGCATAGTTTGCCCGACATTCGTCCTGTGTAAATGGGGCTTTAAGCCTCTCTGGCAGGGGGTCAAATAACATCTTCCTGTCACTGGCTAATTTTATTGCCATCATGATTAAAAGACTTTCTGAGGCCCAATTCATATGAGAGGCCACACAGATGTGAGGGAGGAAGGGGAGATTAAAACATTTATCTTTCATAGTATCCTGAGTGGCAAGCTGCTATGGATAGTTGGGGGACCCTATATCAAAAACTGTATATCACAGTATTATAATACTTATATTCTTGTACATAGAGGGCAGTATTATAGTAGTTCTATTCTTGTACATAGGGGGCAGTATTATAGTAGTTCTATTCTTGTACATAGGAGCAGTATTATAGTAGTTCTATTCTTGTACATAGGGGGCAGTATTATAGTAGTTATATTCTTGTACATAGGGGGCAGTATTATAGTAGTTATATTCTTGTACATAGGGGGCAGTATTATAGTAGTTATATTCTTGTACATAGGGGGCAGCATTATAGTAGTTATATTCTTGTACATAGGAGGAAGTATTATAGTAGTTATATTCTTGTACATAGGAGGCAGTATTATAGTAGTTATATTCTTGTACATAGTGGGCAGTATTATAGTAGTTATATTCTTGTACATAGGGGGCAGTATTATAGTAGTTCTATTCTTGTACATAGGAGCAGTATTATAGTAGTTATATTCTTGTACATAGGGGGCAGTATTATACTAGTTATATTCTTGTACATAGGGGGCAGTATTATAGTAGTTATATTCTTGTACATAGGGGGCAGTATTATAGTAGTTATATTCTTGTACATAGGGGGCAGCATTATAGTAGTTATATTCTTGTACATAGGAGGCAGTATTATAGTAGTTATATTCTTGTACATAGGGGGCAGTATTATAGTAGTTATATTCTTGTACATAGTGGGCAGTATTATAGTAGTTATATTCTTGTACATAGGGGGCAGTATTATAGTAGTTATATTCTTGTACATAGGGGCAGTATTATAGTAGTTATATTCTTGTACATAGGGGGCAAGTATTATAGTAGTTATATTCTTGTACATAGGGGGCAGTATTATAGTAGTTATATTCTTGTACATAGGGGGCAGCATTATAGTAGTTATATTCTTGTACATAGGAGGCAGTATTATAGTAGTTATATACTTGTACATGGGGCAGTATTATAGTAGTTATATTCTTGTAGATAGTGGGCAGTATTATAGTAGTTATATTCATGTACATAGGGGGCAGTATTATAGTAGTTATATTCTTGTACATAGGGGGCAGTATTATAGTAGTTATATTCTTGTACATAGGGGCAGTATTATAGTAGTTATATTCTTGTACATAGGGGGCAGTATTATAGTAGTTATATTCTTGTACATAGGGGGCAGTATTATAGTAGTTATATTCTTGTACATAGGGGGCAGCATTATAGTAGTTATATTCTTGTACATAGGAGGCAGTATTATAGTAGTTATATTCTTGTACATAGGGGGCAGTATTATAGTAGTTATATTCTTGTACATAGTGGGCAGTATTATAGTAGTTATATTCTTGTACATAGGGGCAGTATTATAGTAGTTATATTCTTGTACATAGGGGCAGTATTATAGTAGTTATATTCTTGTACATAGGGGGCAGTATTATAGTAGTTATATTCTTGTACATAGGGGGTAGTATTATAGTAGTTATATTCTTGTACATAGGGGGCAGCATTATAGTAGTTATATTCTTGTACATAGGAGGCAGTATTATAGTAGTTATATACTTGTACATAGGGGCAGTATTATAGTAGTTATATTCTTGTACATAGTGGGCAGTATTATAGTAGTTATATTCTTGTACATAGGGGGCAGTATTATAGTAGTTATATTCTTGTACATAGGGGGAAGTATTATAGTAGTTATATTCTTGTACATAGGGGGCAGTATTATAGTAGTTATATTCTTGTACATAGTGGGCAGTATTATAATAGTTATATTCTTGTACATAGCGGGCAGTATTATAGTAGTTATATTCTTGTACATAGGGAGCAGTATTATAGTAGTTATATTCTTGTACATAGGAGGCAGTATTATAGTAGTTATATTCTTGTACATAGGAGGCAGTATTATAGTAGTTATATTCTTGTACATAGGTGGTAGTATTAGTGTAGTTATATTCTTGTACATAGAGAGCAGTATTATAGTAGTTATATTCTTGTACATAGAGGGCAGTATTATACCAGTTATATTCTTGTACACAGGGAGCAGTATTATAGTAGTTAAATTCTTGAACATAGGAAGCAGTATTATAGTAGTTATATTCTTGTACATAGGGGGCAGTATTATAGTAGTTATATTCTTGTACATAGGGGGCAGTATTATAGTAGTTATATTCTTGTACATAGGAGGCAGTATTATAGTAGTTATATTCTTGTACATAGGAGGCAGTATTATAGTAGTTATATTCTTGTACATAGGAGCAGTATTATAGTAGTTATATTCTTGTACATAGGAGGCAGTATTGTAGTAGTTATATTATTGTACATAGGAGGCAGTATTATAGTAGTTATATTCTTGTACATAGGGGGCAGTATTATAGTATTTATATTCTTGTACAAAGGGGGCAGTATTATAGTAGTTATATTCTTGTACATAGTGGCAGTATTATAGTAGTTATATTCTTGTACATAGGAGCAGTATTATAGGAGTTATATTCGTGTACATAGGAGACAGTATTATAGTAGTTATATTCTTGTACATAGGGAGCAGTATTATAGTAGTTATATTCTTGTACATAGGAGCAGTATTATAATAGTTCTATTCTTGTACATAGGGAGCAGTATTATAGTAGTTCTATTCTTGTACATAGGGGCAGTATTATAGTAGTTATATTCTTGTATATAGGGGGCAGTATTATAATAGCTATATTCTTGTACATTAGGAGCAGTATTATAGTAGTTATATTCTTGTACATAGGGGGCAGTATTATAGTAGTTATATTCTTGTACATAGGAGGCAGTATTATAGTAGTTATATTCTTGTATATAGGGGGCAGTATTATAGTAGTTATATTCTGGTACATAGGGAGCAGTATTATAGCAGTTATATTCTTGCACATAGGAGGCAGTATTATAGTAGTTATATTCTTGTACATAGGAGGCAGTATTATAGTAGTTCTATTCTTGTACATAGGGGCAGTATTATAGTAGTTCTATTCTTGTACATAGGGGGCAGTATTATAGTAGTTATATTCTTGTACATAGGGGGAAAATTATAGTAGTTATATTCTTGTACATAGGAGCAGTATTATAGCAGTTATGTTCTTGTACATAGGAGGCAGTATTATAGCAGTTCTATTCTGGTACATAGGGGCAGTATTATAGTAGTTCTATTATTGTACACAGGGACAGTATTATAGTAGTTCTATTCTTGTACATAGGGGGCAGTATTATAGTAGTTATATTCTTGTACATAGAGGGCAGTATTATAGTAGTTTTATTCTTGTACATAGGAGCAGTATTATAGTAGTTATATTCTTGTACATAGAGGGCAGCATTACAGTAGTTATATTCTTGTACATAGAGGGCAGTATTATAGTAGTTATATTCTTGTACATAGAGGGCAGTATTATAGTAGTTATATTCTTGTACATAGGAGCAGTATTATAGTAGTTATATTCTTGTACATAGGGGGCAGTATTATAGTAGTTATATTCTTGTACATAGAGGGCAGTATTATAGTAGTTATATTCTTGTACATAGGAGCAGTATTATAGTAGTTATATTCTTGTACATAGGGGGCAGTATTTTAGTAGTTATATTATTGTACATAGGGGGCAGTATTATAGTAGTTATATTCTTGTACATAGGGGGCAGTATTATAGTAGTTATATTCTTGTACATAGGGAGCAGTATTATAGCAGTTATATTCTTGCACATAGGAGGCAGTCTTATAGTAGTTATATTCTTGTACATAGGAGGCAGTATTATAGTAGTTCTATTTTTGTACATAGGGGCAGTATTATAGTATTTCTATTCTTGTACATAGGAGGCAGTATTATAGTAGTTATATTCTTGTACATAAGAGCAGTATTATAGTAGTTATATTCTTGTACATAGGGGGCAGTATTATAGTATTTGTATTCTTGTACACAGGGACAGTATTATAGTAGTTCTATTCTTGTACATAGAAAAGTATTATAAGAGTTATATTCTTGTACATAGGGGCAGTATTGTAGTAGTTATATTCTTGTACATAGGAGCAGTATTATAGCAGTTCTATTTATGAACATAGGAGGCAGTATTATAGTAGTTGTATTATTGTACACAGGGACAGTATTATAGTAGTTCTATTCTTGTACATAGAAAAGTATTATAGTAGTTATATTCTTGTACATAGGGGCAGTATTATAGTAGTTATATTATTGTCCATAAGGGGCAGTATTATAGTAGTTATATTATTGTCCATAGGGGGCAGTATTATAGTAGTTATATTATTGTCCATAGGGGGCAGTATTATAGTAGTTATTTTCTTTTACATAGAAGCAGTATTATATCAGTTATATTCTTGTACATAAGAGGCAGTATTATAGTAGTTCTTTTCTTGTACATAGGGGCAGTATTATAGTAGTTCTATTCTTGTACATAGGAGGCAGTATTTTAGTAGATATATTCTTGTACATAGGGGCAGTATTATAGTAGTTATACTCTTGAACATAAGAGCAGTATTATTGTAGTTATATTCTTGTACGTAGGAGGCAGTATTATAGTAGTTTTTTTCTTGTACATAGGGGGCAGTATTATAGTAGTTATATTCTTGTATATAGGAGGCAGTATTATAGTAGTTATATTCTTGTACATAAGAGCAGTATCTTAGTAGTTATATTCTTGCACATAGGAGGCAGTATTATAGTAGTACTAGTCTTGTACATAGGGGGCAGTATTATAGTAGTTCTATTCTTCTACATAGGGAGCAGTATTATTGTAGTTATATTATTGTACATAGTGGGCAGTATTATAGTAGTTATCTTCTTTTACATAGGGGCAGTATTATAGCAGTTATATTCTTGTACACAGGGGGCAGTATTATAGTAGTTATTTTCTTGTGCATAGAAGCAGTATTATATCATTTATATTCTTGTACATAGGAGGCAGTATTATAGTAGTTCTTTTCTTGTACATAGGGGCAGTATTATAGTAGTTATATTCTTGTACATAGGAGGCAGTATTATAGTAGTTATATTCTTGTACATAGGGGGAAGTATTATAGTAGTTATATTCTTGTACATAGGAGGCAGTATTGTAGTAGTTATATTATTGTACATAGGAGGAAGTATTATAGTAGTTATATTCTTGTACATAGGGGGCAGTATTATAGTATTTATATTCTTGTACAAAGGGGGCAGTATTATAGTAGTTATATTCTTGTACATAGTGGCAGTATTATAGTAGTTATATTCTTGTACATAGGAGCAGTATTATAGGAGTTATATTCGTGTACATAGGAGACAGTATTATAGTAGTTATATTCTTGTACATAGGGAGCAGTATTATAGTAGTTATGTTCTTGTACATAAGAGCAGTATTATAATAGTTCTATTCTTGTACATAGGGAGCAGTATTATAGTAGTTCTATTCTTGTACATAGGGGCAGTATTATAGTAGTTATATTCTTGTATATAGGGGGCAGTATTATAATAGCTATATTCTTGTACATTAGGAGCAGTATTATAGTAGTTATATTCTTGTACATAGGGGGCAGTATTATAGTAGTTATATTCTTGTACATAGGAGGCAGTATTATAGTAGTTATATTCTTGTACATAGGGGGCAGTATTATAGTAGTTATATTCTTGTACATAGGGAGCAGTATTATAGCAGTTTTATTCTTGCACATAGGAGGCAGTATTATAGTAGTTCTATTCTTGTACATAGGGACAGTATTATAGTAGTTCTATTCTTGTACATAGGAACAGTATTATAGTAGTTATATTCTTGTACATAGGGGGAAAATTATAGTAGTTATATTCTTGTACATAGGAGCAGTATTATAGCAGTTATGTTCTTGTACATAGGAGGCAGTATTATAGCAGTTCTATTCTGGTACATAGAGGCAGTATTATAGAAGTTCTATTATTGTACACAGGGACAGTATTATAGTAGTTCTATTCTTGTACATAGGGGGCAGTATTATAGTAGTTATATTCTTGTACATAGGAGCAGTATTATAGTAGTTATATTCTTGTACATAGGGGGCAGCATTATTGTAGTTATATTCTTGTACATAGAGGGCAGTATTATAGTAGTTATATTCTTGTACATAGAGGGCAGTATTATAGTAGTTATATTCTTGTACATAGGGGGCAGTATTATAGTAGTTATATTCTTGTACATCGGGGGCAGTATTATAGTAGTTATATTCTTGTACATCCGGGGCAGTATTATAGTAGTTATATTCTTGTACATAGGGGGCAGTATTATAGTAGTTACATTCTTGTACATAGGGGCAGTATTATAGTAGTTATATTCTTGTGTATAGGGGGCAGTATTATAATAGTTACATTCTTGTACAGAGGGGGCTGTATTACAGTAGTTATTTTCTTGTACATAGGAGGCAGTATTATAGTAGTTATATTCTTGTACATAGGAGGCAGTATTATAGTAGTTATATTCTTGTACATAGGGGGCAGTATTATAGTAGTTACATTCTTGTACATAGGGGGCAGTATTATAGTAGTTATATTCTTGTGTATAGGGGGCAGTATTATAATAGTTACATTCTTGTACAGAGGGGGCTGTATTACAGTAGTTATTTTCTTGTACATAGGAGGCAGTATTATAGTAGTTATATTCTTGTACATAGGGGGCAGTATTATAGTAGTTATATTCTTGTACATAGGAGGCAGTATTATAGTAGTTATATTCTTGTACAGAGGGGGCAGTATTATAGTAGTTATATTCTTGTACATAGGAGGCAGTATTATAGTAGTTATATTCTTGTACATAGGAGGCAGTATTATAGTAGTTATATTCTTGTACATAGGGGGCAGTATTATAGTAGTTACATTCTTGTACATAGGGGGCAGTATTATAGTAGTTATATTCTTGTGTATAGGGGGCAGTATTATAATAGTTACATTCTTGTACAGAGGGGGCTGTATTACAGTAGTTATTTTCTTGTACATAGGAGGCAGTATTATAGTAGTTATATTCTTGTACATAGGGGGCAGTATTATAGTAGTTATATTCTTGTACATAGGAGGCAGTATTATAGTAGTTATATTCTTGTACAGAGGGGGCAGTATTATAGTAGTTATATTCTTGTACATAGGAGGCAGTATTATAGTAGTTATATTCTTGTACATAGGAGGCAGTATTATAGTAGTTATATTCTTCTACATAGGGGGCAGTATTATAGTAGTTATATTCTTGTACATAGGAGCAGTATAATAGTAGTTATATTCTTGTACATAGGGGGCAGTATTATAGTAGTTATATTCTTGCACATAGTGGGCAGTATTATAGTAGTTATATTCTTGTATATAGGGGCCAGTATTATAGTAGTTGTATTCTTGTACATAGAAGGCAGTATTATAGTAGTTATATTCTTGTACATAGGAGGCAGTACTATAGTAGTTATATTCCTGTACATAGGGGGCAGTATTATAGTAGTTATATTCTTGTACATAGGGAGCAGTATTATAGTAGTTATATTCTTGTACATAGGGGAGCAGTATTATAGTAGTTATATTCTTGTACATAAGGGGCAGTATTATAGTAGTTATATTCTTGTACATAGGGGGCAGTATTATAGTAGTTATATTCTTGTATATAGGGGGCAGTATTATAGTAGTTCTATTCTTGTACATAGGAGGCAGTATTATAGTAGTTCTATTCTTGTACATAGGGGGCAGTATTATAGTAGTTATATTCTTGTACATAGGGGGCAGTATTATAGTAGTTATATTCTTGTATATAGGGGGCAGTATTATAGTGGTTATATTCTTGTACATAGGAGGCAGTATTATAGTAGTTATATTCTTGTACATAGGGAGGCAGTATTATAGTATTTATATTCTCAGTATTATAGTAGTTATATTCTTGTAGTGGCTCCAAAATATGACGTGATTATGTAAGCAACATGTAGAATATGGACTATTAAAATTCCACTTGCGGTGTGTTACTCACACCCTTTTTATGGTCGGGATCTCTAAAACTAATATATTACCTATAATCTATTCTGAAGCATGATGGAAATGCCAATCTTTATTTACAGGCTGCCAGAGATAGATCGGAAAAGTCCGCCAAAGCATCTGCGCCGAATCAGCATGAAATTGAAGCAATGAGTACGTTTTTTAGTTTTAGAATGTTTGTAACTTTTTTTTTCCATCAGTCGGCCCCTTTAAAGCTTTATTGATGCTGAATACCCGTTGTGAATGGAGTTTTACTCTTTTGGGTTTTGCTGTCTGACATCTTTTCATTTTTTTCCATACGGCCCGTTCCATGAATTTACATATGGGGGTGTTGGATGAATTTTTTTTTTCACATTTAGACTTTGTGATTTGATTACACAAAGAATCACCATAGTGGATGATAGAAGCGGTGAGGACTGCGCAATTTCTGTGACCGCGGTCCCTCAACGGTAATAAAACAATTCATCTCTCCAGCACTTTGTGCAATCAATCTTTGTTTTTCACCTACGCTCCTGAATCACGGCTCCGTTCTCCAATAACCAGATGACATTCCTTCTGTGTAAATTGCAGGCAGGATGCCCTGATCACTATGCGAAGGCGCCAGATAACCCTCCGCTCGCAGCGCGCTTCCCTTATTGTCATTACGTAAATAGCAAACTCCTCTCTAGATTATTTTCTGCAGTTCATTTTTTTCTGCATCTGTGATCCGTTGCTGGCAGCGCCCGAAAGCTGTGACTCTAGCTGCAGCGCACCAGCCCCTGTATGAATGTTTAACCACGTTTGGTGCCCCCAAGACTCATTGTGAACTGAGCAGATGGAGCTGTCAGCTCAGCTTATACCTAACCTTCCAGAAAGCAGCCAAGCGCACTTCACAGCAGAATTGAGGCTTCTTGTGGCAGCTGGTGGCAGCGTCATGCGGCAGTCACGTGGGACAGATAAGACTAATTGGCATTAATACATGCAGAAAAACATGGAATCGAATAATAATGAAAAAGCAAAAAAAGAAAGGAAACAGTCGTTTGTGATTCCGATTCGCTTTTTATTTAAAGTGCAGATTCAGGCCCTGGCAGAGTGGAGCTATTTAATGTGTCATTAAACAAAATGGTTCGAAACTCCCCCTACCTCTACTAGAGGGGATACCTGCTGCGCCGCCGCGCTCATCCAGAACGCATCATCGCAAATGGATGGAACAGAGAACACCATTTATTACAAAGCAGCGTGAGATGAAGACATTAAACAGACCCAATTTGTGCCCACGTTACAAGCATCCACGCTGCATATGGTTCGGACTTCAGAGTGCTGACGCCAATTTAGGCCATTTTAACCCTGTTTTGACCTTCAGGATGCAGCATTTTTTTTCTACGCTTTTTTACATCCTCGCCTTTCAAGATCCACACCTGTTCTTAATGTTTTTGCCGTACAGCAGCTTGTTTTTTGCAGAATGAGTTGGGGGGAAAGGGGGGGGGGGGGTACAGAGATTATTTCAAAAAACCTTTATTTGTTTTTGGAGGGGGAGAATGGGAGGAAACACCAATATTGCCTGTATTTCTGCTCATCAAGTGGTATAAGTGACAGGTTAGCATCGGTCTGCAAGGCAGTTTTATTATTTAGAGTAATTACATTGTTTCTGTTTCTTCTTTTTTTTTTTTAGTATTTTTGCATAATGTTTTTTTATATTTCTCTCTCTGGTGGGCTCGCTCGCTCTTCTGCAGGATGACTTTAGGACCTCTTTGACTTTCTGATCCCTTTTTATTCATTTTTTTGGGAGGTGGGATAAACAAAGCACATCAATTCTGGCTTTTGTTTTTTTTCTTTTTAACCTCTTAAGGACCGGGGTGTTTCGGTCCTAAAAGACCAGACACTTTAGGGATTTTACCCCTGTGGGGGTTTCACTCATCTATTTTTTTTTTAGCTACCCAAGTTATTTTTGCTGCTTTTTTGTCCCGTGACATATCGGGCGATTTTCTTTATTTCTTTTTTTTTCACTTACTTTTTTTCCGGTGTTAAATTTTTTTAAGGTTTACAAAGCTGAAAACAATTTTTTTAAAAATTTATAGTTTATGTTTAAAATGAGTATACTTACGCTAAAATAAAGCATGGGAACGGGTTGCTCGTTTTGTTTCGGACGTTTTGATATATGATTTGTATAGCATTGGATTACAGGGCACTTAGGGTGACGGTTTTGGTTGGCGTCGGTGGAGAGTGACTTTCTTTATATATTTTTATTTTATTTTGTAATTTTTTAAACTTATTTTTGTAACTTTTTCATCTTCCAAATGAACAAACTCAGGAACTCAGACAGAATACGGACACTGAGAAACCGACTTCACACTCACCACATGTTGAACTAAGACAGAATGTGGAAATAGCAAACAGACTTCACGGACAGACTTTAATACTCGGCAGTGGGTGAACTCAGAAGAACTCAGACAAAATGGAAGGACAGAGAGACGAACTATATACTTGTGAACAGGCATAAAGCAAAGACTGCCAAGCGCACAGAACACTCCCCTGCATACCTGAACACATAACCGGATGGAATAACTATAGAATGTACAAGATATTTGTTCGTATTTTGGCCAAGATACTTAAGCCCGTGAGCCCGACTTCAAGGATCCTCGTTGTCTCATGGGTCCCTACTCTAATGAGACAACTAACCCCAGGAAACCTGCCTGCATGCAGGGAAATTGTCCTGACAGGGATAACCTCACACTGGAACCTAGGGACCTATCTCGTCCTAGATAATAAAGGATCCCAAGCAAGACACAGTTCACACCACACAAAAGGCAAATCTGCACAGACATGCAAGAACACAACACTGATCACATCAAAATACACACTGAACATGCCCGCTCACACCTCATGTCCGGCCACATGCACAGACACGCAGGACCATGACACTAATCACACTGAACAAACAGGGAAAGACCAGCAGCCACAGCAGAGGAGCTGTTATATATGAGCAGCAGACCTGAGGGATTGGCTGGCTGGAGTAATCCACACCCAGCCAGCCCAATCAACCCCCATCTGTAGAGCATTACTGCTGGAAACCCTGTAGAACAACAGATCCCAGTAGAATTCTCTAACAGTAACTTTTTAAAAGATCTATGGCCCCCTTGACATCATATAAGACCTCTGGGGGTCATTCACATTGTTGTTGTTTTTTTATTTCACACTTTTCCACTGTACCTGGGGCATCTGTAGGACCCCAGCTACAGGAAAAATCATCCTTCTAGTGTGACTGTAATCACTGGCATAGCTGATCAGGATCTGGTAGGACCCTGCAGCTCCTCTGTGACAGGGGGTGCTCAACGATCAAGTGATCGCCAGGTTGCATAGCGGAACAAACACTTCTGCTTTCACTGTTTAGTACAAAACCGCTTCTGCCTTCTCCTTTAGGTCCTTGACTATGTCTGAGAGCCGAGGACCCAACCTGCTCCTGCTTGATTGCAGGAGCTTTAATCCTGCGCCATATTTCTACTATAAACTGGGATTAAAGCCTAGGATGAAGCATTGTATATTTATCATGCTTGGTCCTTAAGGGGTTAAAGGTGGTCGCTGTGTGTATTCCCTGATTTGATAATTCTATATTTTGGTGAATACAGATACAGTAATACCAGTTTTGTCCTTTTTACTTTCTTGAAAATCCACAGCATTTCCTCATCAAAATCTGCACCTTTGATGTAGATACCCATGTGGATCCACAGCTGATTTCAGCCTTTCAGTTGCCTTTAGGACCTAACAGAAGCAAGTAAAGGCACTTACAAAACACCGCTGCACCAAAAGCGCCACTCACCGCCCGCACCAAGAGCGCCACTCACTGCCTGCACCAAGAGCGCCACTCACTGCCTGCACTCACCGCCCGCACCAAGAGCGCCACTCACTGCCTGCACCAAGAGCGCCACTCACTGCCTGCACTCACCGCCCGCACCAAGAGCGCCACTCACTGCCCGCACCAAGAGCGCCACTCACTGCCTGCACCAAGAGCGCCACTCACTGCCCGCACCCAGCAACTGCTACTGAATTCCGCTGCTGGTCAGATGATGTGGAAGTGTGCTACCTGTCACTGGGGAAAGGTTGGCGGTGTTCGGTAGTGGTAGCCGATCTTGCCAGTTGCAGGCAGTGAGTGGAGATTTGTAAGTGTCTTTACTTGCTCCCGCCATGCCCTGGCGGTAGTTGCATTGCCAAAACCAGCTGCGGATTCGCAGCTGAATCCAAGTCAAAATCTACACTTGTAGTTCGCAGCATCTCCACTATATCTGAACATACCCCTAAAGGGGAAAAAAGTTTTTCTTTTTTGCTTTTTACTACTTTTTAAATATTCCTTTGAATATTTTATTAACCCTTTCCAATCCAATTTTGGATTCAGGGTTTCCTAAAAGGCTTTCTCTTCTTGCTATTATACAATGGTGCCATCTGCTGGCTAAAGCCAGTGTGTGTGCACTAGAGAGGCTACGGCAGCGGAGTGGCTGGCAATAGACGGTAAGAATACCCTGTCAGTCGATTTCTGACATTGGAGCTGTACGAGCTTCAATTCCAACTAGTGGACATGACTGACCATACTTTGGTCAGAGTGCCATTGTGACCACTATCCAATGCTGAAAGTGTTTACTATGGCACATAAGCATCAAAACTGGACCATTGGGCAATGGAAGAAGGCGGGTGAGTCTGATGACCTGTTACTTCATGTGGGCGGCCAGGTGTGTCACTTACCTGGGAAAAGAGAGCACCAGGAAGGAAAGAGGACAAGCCAGCGGAGGCAGTGGGATGGGCAATGTTCTCTTGGGTACTTGGCTCCTGGCATCATGTTGATGGGACACCTACCTAACATTGTACAGACAAGTATCCCGCCGCGGGATTCCCTAATGGCAGCACCCTCCGCAGGATAATGTGTCATCCGACAAAGAGATGAAGGTGATGATTCTCGTCTCAGGTCACATCCAGTCGAGAGAAACAAGTCTGATCTATGGAGGCCACACCGAGCAACTTACAGGAACTGCTGCAGATACCACAGTACAGAGCGCGCTTTTGCGCATTGGGTATTTGTGCGTGCAACAGCATTTCCTACTGTACGGTTTGTGCATGTAACACTCCCCGATGTTCTCAGCCATTGAAATGGCCAATTAGTTTAATCAGATCAAGATGTGTTCTTTCCCACAGTAGCAAAAAGTGGCAGGCAACGTTTCGACTGCCATAGTCTTTCTCAAGACTAATCAAACCCCAAACATACTAATCTGATATAGCCCACGTAATATACAGCATATCCAACCAGCAAACACAAAAGCACTCCCCTCAATGATCACTTTCAATATCCACCACTGTGAATAACTGAGCATGCGCCAATCTCGTGCTATCAGAGGCAAAAGAGGGACCGGACAGCAACTCAGCATCCTCTATAGCTAAAGCGCGCGCGCGGGCAAGCCGCACTCTCATATGGGGTAACGTCAGCAGCTGTTACTCAAAAGCTGGTGACTGCCAGCCATATTCGAACATGCGCAGATCAAAAAGACGGGAGGGGGTATTTTGAAAACGAAATAGGGAACCAAGTCCCAAGACGCCATCCACAAGATGGCGACCGCCAACCTATTATCTCTGGACACTAGAGTGTCCAGAGATAGAAATATACTATACTTAGATATCAATTCACATCATATTAAAGAACATATGACCAAAGAGATACGTCTCCCCCTGTCCTATTCACTAAATATATCTCAGCCTCCAACTTACATATAACAATATTATAGTGACATGTTAACTCAGTCTATTATCCCCAGATATCACCTCATTCATTTTTTGGAACAATAAATACTGTTAATTTTTTTTAATCATTGATATTAAAATATCTATTATTTTTTTATTTTATGACCCATATAATGAATGTAATTATAAATAGTGCCGAACCCAAAAACACTCATTTAAAATATATTTTTTACATCAAATATTAATCTTAAAAAATATTAGTGTCTAAACAATCACCTAAACATATAATAACCCCATAACTCATAACTTAAAAAAAAACACATAAATAGTGTCAATACATTTTTATTACAAAAAAAATAAATAATTCATATTCATTCATAACCCATGTAAGGCAAATGTATGTGTTTATCAAAGAGAAGATGATCCCAGATCTCGTGCAGAAGTCTGGACCCAGGAGAAATACAAATCACACCAGCCTGTGCGGTATCAGATGATTTCTAATGTATTCTAAGGTGTATTTGGTTTATATACCATAAATGACATCACAGGAAAAGTACATACCTCCAAGATTAATAATAATACATGATAGGCTGAAACTAAAAGGATTAACATAAGTTACAGCTTTTGAGGTGTTGCTATAACATACAATGAGACCATTATGAATTCACTGAAAAGGAATGCAAGGGGGGCAGTCTGGAGGCTCTTATCTTGTCTGTCTACCCCATACTGGTATAGAAAAGGTTTCATTTAACCCCATCACTACTTATACTGGCATCATGCTAAATCTTTCTAGTCTACAATCCAATAAAAGAACAATTCACTGATACATTGATCTACAATTTTCTTAACAACCCATTATATTGGAATAAATAATTGATTAGTTGAAAAGATTATATGTGGCCACCATTTACGTTATATTTCGTGTATCAACATGGAGTGACCCATATGATAAAATACATCATAGGGGGGACGAAAAAGGTTTTAATA
This sequence comes from Eleutherodactylus coqui, assembly GCF_035609145.1. Taxonomy (NCBI): domain Eukaryota; kingdom Metazoa; phylum Chordata; class Amphibia; order Anura; family Eleutherodactylidae; genus Eleutherodactylus; species Eleutherodactylus coqui. The sequence goes on along the minus strand of NC_089846.1, from coordinate 12,138,420 downwards.
TCAATTTATTCAACATTAATTTCCACATTTTTTATAAATATAAATATTATCAAAAAAATGTTTTAAAAAAAATCTCAGAGTGACAAAGGAGGCATGGAGGGCGAGGCTGGAGTATGAACCGCACAGAGAAAAACAATAGACAAAGCAGCAATAAGTTAAAAATATAAAAACAGGACAAATACAGCAGAAGGAATAACTAAGAGAACTGTGGACTATAAACCTCGATGTGTTCTTTCCCTGCACAAACCCACATTGACCAAATTGTGCACCCGAATACACGCATGTGAGCGAACCCACTGAAATCAACAGCCTCTATTTTCTGCGTATTGCGCACGCATATTTCTCATGTGATAATACGTCCGTGTGAATCTGGCCTAAAATACTTTCTGTATAAGATAAATGAGGACCTTTTGTCCACATAGAAGCACCCAGTGAGGGCAATGCTTGAGGAGACTGGATGTCGCTATGACTAAGGCTGGGTTCACACGGGGCGGATTCTCGACGGAAATCTCGCGGTTTGGCCGGAGCGAAAAACCACGAGATTTCCGCCAGGAGAACCGCTGCTTCAAAACCCGCGGCAGTTTTGAAGCGGCCCAGCCGCTCGCTCTTCCGCTGCGGCCGGCGCTCCCATAGAGGAGAGCGCAGCCGCAGCGGAAAACAAAAAAAAAAGAATATGCTGCGGTCGGCAAATCCACGCCGCAGCGGCGGCTTCTGCCAGTTTAGCCGCAGCGGATTTGCCGTCCCGTGTGGACGAGATTTCTGAGAAATCTCATCCACATGGCTGGCTAATCCCGGGATTAGCGGCCGCATGCGGATTTGCTGCGGCGAAATTCCGCACGGAATTTTTTTGCGGCAAATCTGCCCCGTTTGAACCCAGCCTAAAGGAGCCAAAGTCGCAGCATAAAGTTGTGTTATAAAGTCTGCATGTAAAACCACCCAGAAATATAATCATTTTGATCCAAAAGCAATTATTTTGCCGCTAATCGTTTCAAGTAACGAGCTGTCCTATAACAAAAGGTGACGTTGATACAAATGATTTTGTACAGAATTGATTGGCGCTCAGCGAATGAGCGATCGATGAAAACTATTAACTGCTTCCAATACATTTCCAATAGTTTTCGATTCCTTGTAGATAATGGTTTTGTGCGCGCAGACATAACGATTGTTACTGATTGGTCCTACTGTGCCCAGAATTCATATTTGCACCTTAAGCATTGTACATGTAGATGCAGCAGAGGTAAATTCATAGGTCAATGTTTTACCTTTTCCTCAGGACTCCGGGTACAGTGACTGTAAGCCTCCACTCATAGGATGGAACGTTCATGCAAGAATCCATGTGAATTCCGCCTTCAATTGTTTTCAATAGGAATTTGAAATCTGTGTCATCCATAGAAAAAAAAAAGGCCCGACCACACTGTCACATATCTGGAAGTGTGTCCCGGCCTTACGTGACATTTGTGGAACGGATGGAGCAGAAGACAGTGTGGTCGGACCCTTACTGATGTGTTTCTGCCCTGTAATTGCAATGGAGGGCAATGGAGGGTGCGCTTCGGATTTCACCTCCATATTCCTCCCATTGAAATCAATCGAGAACACTTACCGATCCTCTGAAGTGAAAAAATGATGTGATCCGTTTTTGCATTAAGAATGCCTTGCATCCACGGGTAAAATGCACGTTGGCAAGCGCGATATCACACTCAACCATGTGGAACCAAATAACGCAAACGCACCAGCACTTGTCGTACCTTATCACGTAAGGGAGGCTCCTTTTGGTGTGTGTTGCGAGATCACGAAAGGAGTTTGGATCCATGACTACTATAAAGTCCAGCAAGTGATAGTGGAGCCGCAAAACAGGGTGCCCAAATACATTAATGTATAGAGCTAAAAGAATTCCATCTTTATTAACCGTTTCCAATCCACTGTCTGACGTCTAAAGACATTATTATTTAAGGCTGTACAGCTCCGATGTTGGAAGACATCCGTCGGCGTTCTCTTACGGTATATTGCCAGCCTCTCTGCTGTCGGAGCCTATCCAATGTGTCACCTCATGCAGTACTGGCTTTAGCCAGCAGATAGCGCCGTTGTATAACGGCAAAAAAAGAGTAAGCCCCCTAGGAAAACCACGATACTATTTGGATTAGAAAGGGTAAAGCCACACCAGGGCTTGATGCCAACGTTTTGGCTGTCGCCGCAGCCTTTGTTAACTTTATACATTAAGGTATTTGGGCATCCTGTTTTGCGGCTCCAACATATTATCTCTTGCTGCACTCAACCGTGTGAATATAGCCTAAGGGCTCTTGCACACTTGCGATTTTCTTGCGTGTTTTTTTTTCATGCAATATCTCTGCATTTTTTTGTCAATGGGACTTCCTAATGTTAAAAACGCATCGCACGACTATCACAAAGCACAAACCTGCGATGCATTTTTAACATTAGAAAGTCCCATTGACATTCACGTGAAAAAGGCGCAGTGCTATCACCTGAAAAAAACACGCAAGAAAAAGGCAAGTCTGCAGGAGCCCTAAGGCTGAAATATGTGGTGAAAATACGCAATATGAATTCACATACAGCGGAAATCAAAATTTTTGCCACTTGTGAATCTACTGTGTGGAAAGTATCTGCAGCCGGTAGATGAGATCTCTGGACATCTTTTACTTTGCTGCTTCGGTATTACGCTTCCAGATACAAAATCCATGCTGAAAATATGCAAACATGCATGTAGCCTAATTGTCACCGCAGCTTTAGGGCTCAGTCAGACGGACGCATCGGCACCCGTACACCGGCGCCGATGCGCCCGTGTGACTGATAGTTAGAAGACGGCTGTACCTGAAGACGGCTGTCTCTCTCCAGCGCTGATGAAAGAACACATGACCGGCAATGAAGCCGGTCACATGTTCTTTCCTCCGGCGCTGCAGAGAGACGTCCGTCTTCAGGTACGTCTGTCTCCTTCCTGCAGTAACACGGGCTCCGATGCGCCCGTGTGACTCTGCCCTTAGGAACCTACGGGCCTATAATGCACCTCTTTATGCAGCGTCCAAGGAGCGGACCCCAGCCTAGGAGACAGCGGGGTTTAGATGTGCGCATTGTCACGGGTGACGCCAGCATTCCTTCCTCCGCGGTGATCTCTCGGTGCAATAATAAAGAGTCCACATGCAGGGTTAAGGTTTAAAGGCAGAGGCGGAAGTGGTCGGTAAAACCGTTTACTTGTGAATAAAATTCGGTACAGTCCACACTTGACATCCACTTGCAGATTAGGCGGTGCAGAAAAACACGTGATGTGACAGGCAGGCAAACATGGGAGAACAGAGTGACTTACACAGGCCAAGTTATCTGTGGTTCTCTGGTCCCGGACACTTTCTCACCGACTCTCCACCGGTACACACTCAAGGAGTAGTAGATTTGCACCCAACACTGCACAGCGGGAACTCGCACTTGATGCGGGCTTTCACGCTCCTACTTCTCCATCCAGGGAAGAAGGGGGTCCACAGCACACGTCTCCTATCCTCTCGGGCCTCTTTCATATCCACTACACACAGACTAATGGTGTCTGTGTGCAGAGCAGCTCCTCTCCCCCTGACAGATATGAAGATCTCCAGGGACGGACTGGCTGACTGACAGGAAATCAAAGACTCCAAAAAGACAAAGACTCACTCATGCACCTTGCATCCACATATATATAACAAGGTCACATGACAAACAAATAGATACTTTTCCAGACATAACCCAGACAGTAACCCATTCAGTGCTGCAGCTAGGCAATACACATCATATTCGCTCCCTTCCAACTCTACCAGTCTAGGATTCAATGATCCAGAAGCTTCCACATATAAACTTCTATACACCGCATTTATATCTCTGTTCATATTAAATCTGTTAGGGGAAAATCTCTGTCCAGTTTCATCAAATATCCTATTATATAGTAGAAATAAGGATATCTTTATAGGAGGAGTCTACAACCGCGTATCACATGCCAGGACGTCTGAAGTCCAGAACCGTAAGAGCTCTGCATGTGATGACTCTTATGTGCAGGGCGTCTTGTAAGGAGGCGATCAGTCGCACCCGTAAATAAGAATGTCTCTGGAGGGTCTCGGCATTGGGTATACATGATAGAAAGTAATGATTATGGGGGACATTTCTACACTTCTGTCACTCATCTCAAAGAAAAACTCTGCAGTCAGCCTCCACCCATGGTTGCTAACAGGGAACAGTAGATCATATTTAATTGCACAGCTAACCTAGCTGCAACCAGCTTTAGTTATTGCAGTGATACAGCGGTTATTGCAGTGGAGCACAAAAGAAAGATGAATGACACATCTGGTCTTTTTAGGGGGGAAATGCATGCTGTATAGGCTAATATAAAAATGAGGCAGCTCGGATTGGGTGAAAATGTGTGTATTTGGGTAAAGAATTGGCTCAATGATAGAAAGCAGAGGGTGGTAATAAATGGTTCATACTCCGATTGGGCCACAGTCACTAGTGGGGGGGTGGGGGGGGGGCACAGGGTTCAGTTTTGGGCCCCATTCTGTTCAATATATTCATCAATGACCCGATAGAGGGGCTGCACAGCAAAATATCAATATTTGCAGATGACACCAAATTATACAATATAATTAATGCAACGGAGGACAATGTGCGGCTACAAACGGACCGAGATAAGCTGGGGGCTTGGGCAGGAAAATGGCAAATGAAGTTCAATGTTGATAAATGTAAGGTTCTGCACATGGGCAGGAGAAACGGATGTCACCAATATACACTAAATGGGGTACTGATGGGGAAAAGTGAGATGGAAAAAGACCTCTGGGTACTAGTGGATTGTAGACTAAACTGGAGCAATCAATGCCAGTCAGCTGCTGCTAAAGCTAATAAAGTCTTGGGGTGCATTAAAAGAGGTATAGGGGCGAAGGACGAGAACATAATCCTTCCATTATATAAGGCACTAGCTTACCCGTCGCGCGCTGCTGCGAAAAAAAGACAGACATACATTATTTCATTTTTATATATCTAGATAACAACCAATCACAGCACAGCTTTCATGTTACCTCAGTGGTATAATATATAACACCCAATCACAGCGCAGCTTTCATGTTACCTCAGCAGTATAAAATATAACAACCAATCACAGCGCAGCTTTCATGTTACCTCAGTGGTATAATATATAACACCCAATCACAGCGCAGCTTTCATGTTACCTCAGCAGTATAAAATATAACAACCAATCACAGCGCAGCTTTCATGTTACCTCAGCAGTAAGAGAAATAACAACCAATCACAGCGCAACTTTTATTCTGCCTCAGCAATATAAAAAATAGCAACCAATCACAGCACAGCTTTCATGTTACCTCTGCGGTATTATATATAGCAACCAATCACAGCACAGCTTTCATTTTGCCTCAGCATTCTCAATATCTAGCAATTGTCTTGTGATACGTTCGGCGGATGCATCATTTTGTAGTTGCACGCATCCCGTTGCTCGTAATGCCTTTTGCTTTTGTGCTTGAGATGGAAATCAAACGATCTTTGTCTGGGGGGCATAACTGTCGACGATGCTCGCACGCGCGCCACCTATCGTAGGATAGTTGTACTATGCCAGTAATCTTCCCAGGAGTGTACCCAACAACTTCCCAAAGTTTCATGGTGATTGGATGAATGGTGTAGTAATGCATAAAGGACAAACAGACAGACATACATTCATTTATATATATATATAGATGACATCAGGAAGTGAGAGAATTAGATTCCGTACGTAAAATTTGGACGCTAATTCTTTTGTGCATAGAATTGAATAATCGAGTTGGGACCCCTTACCTTTTCCTATTTATGACATAATCAATGCTCGTGCCAAATTTCATGTTTCTACAACATCGGGAAGTGAGAGAATTAGTGGCAATGATGGAAATCGAACGATCTATGTGGGGGGGGGGGGGCATAATTGTCGACGACGCTCGCATTCGCGCCATTTATCATAGCATAAATGTACTATGCCTATAATCTTCCCAGGAGTGTACTCAACAACTTCCCAAAGTTTTAAGGCGATCGGATGAATGGTGTAGTAGCGCATAAAGGACAAACAGACAGACAGACAGACAAGCATACAGACAGACACGCATACATTCAATCTTATATATATAGACTAGTCAGGCCCCATATGGAATACTGCGTACAGTTCTGGTCACCGGTGCTCAAGAAAGATGTTACAGTGCTGGAGGGGGTACAAAGAAGGGCAACTAAACTAATACATGGAGTGAAGGGACTGGAATACCCAGAGAGGCACCAAAACTGGGATTATTTACCCTGGAAAAAAGACGGCTAAGGGGCGACCAAATAACTCTGTATAAATACATGAGGGGACAATACAAGGATCTCTCAGGATCTGTTTACACCCAGGACTGCAACAGTAACAAGAGGGCATCTGCTACGTCTAGAAGAAAGCAGGTTTCATCACCAATATAGAAAAGGGTTCTTTACTGTTAGAGCAGTTAGACTGTGGAACTCTCTGCCTGAGGACGTAGTGATGGCAAAATCCATAGAGGAGTTTAAAAGGGGACTTGATGTCTTTCTGGAGAGGAAGGATATTATAGGCTATAAATCTTAGGTTAATTGTTAATCTGGGTATACAGGCAGGTAGGAACTATTAGGGGTTGATCCAGGGATTAGTCTGATTGCCATTAGGGAGTCGGGAAGGAATTTTTTCCCCAAAAGGGCTAATTGGCTTCTGCTCTTGGGGTTTTTTGCCTTCCTCTGGATCAACAAAACAGAAGGCTTAACAGGCTGAACTAGATGGACATTGTCTTAATTCGGCCTTACAAACTGTGTTACTATGTTACTATGTATACATTAAATGGTCGCTTTATTAGAAAACCATTCCCTTTATTATACACAATGCACCTTTTCATGATCGGACCTTCCCTGTATAGAGATTCTCAACGTGGCCCCTGAGTGTGGCATAAAATCACATGACAAGTTTTCCGTGGATCAGCTGTGAATCCACATTAGATGGGAAGATCCAGCGATCTGAGCGACTTCCAATGAGGCCGGGTCATCAGTGCTGGACAAGCTGGGGCTGGGATTTCACTATAAAACCTGTGCGGTTTCCTGGTGCAGCGCTGTGGACAGTATACAGATAAGGAAGATGGAATTACTACCTCTGCAGCACCACCTATTGGATGGCAGCATTCCTTCATATCAATGTCAGACCCTTTATACAGGTCTTTAAAACCATGCACAGACAGCTGTTTCGGGGTGTTTGCCCCTCATCAGTAGGTTTCTGGATTAGCTGGTGAGAGGCCTGTGATGTGGGTCAGGAGGAGCGTCGTGTCTTCTTAAGGAGAGCCCCTAAAAAGTGTATGTGGAGACACCTAGTGGGTGAGTGGGTAGGTGCGATCGAGGGAAAACATCCAGCACAAGGGGAGGAGGATGTCAAGGGTCTATCCAACGACAGTTACATAGGATGTTATATAGGCTTTATATGCTCCTGTATGCCCTTGCTTGTAATCGTCTTTTATCTATTTATCCACTAATCCACCATTTATTGACCAATCGTGCTAATCATGTCCATCCATGTAATTATATGCTTAGCTTAGGAGTTTAAACACTATTTTATTTATCTACTTATCTTTTTATTGGTTTATGGTTGAATTTTACTTTTCAATAATTAACCCTATAGTGACAGCCAACACGCCTTTTTACTAGCCTCACTAACAGACTTTAAACCTGCACACACATCTTTTTAGGGTGTTGGCTTGGCTGACTACTGACAGCCAGACTCCTGCTGTAACTTCCTTGAACAATGAAATCTCAGATTCTGCCAGTTGAACCCTTTACATGCTACAATCAATAGCAACCGCAGCTGGTAAGCAGATGACAAGAAAGGGGGACGGGCGGGGGATGCCTTCTGTCACCCATCGGCACCCCACAATGTGATCCAAGGTGCCAATGGGTGCCCATGGTAGCTGGAGACCTGACAAAGACCCCCCTTTCTGCATATAACTTTTCTTTTTAGTCTGCTGTCGTAGGCATAATGCAATGCACTACATAAGTAATGCAGTGTACTTTCCTATCAAATGATCACATCTTCAAGTCCCTTTGAGAGATTTAAAAAAGTGTCAAAAAAAGTCAAGAAATGTAAATGGCGTTGGTCTTGCAGTGCGACATTTAACGCTGCTTGGTCCTTAAGGCACAGATAGGCCTGTCGCTTATATACCTCTTTATATACTGGTTCTTCAACATTTTTATATGAGACTTAGCAACATAATCCGTTTGTTAATTCTGGATTTTTAGCAACTTGTGTGGTCAGCTGTCTTCCCAGGTGTGGGTGTGGTCAGCTGTCTTCCCAGGTGTGGGTGTGGTCAGCTGTCTTCCCAGGTGTGGGCGTGGTCAGCTGTCTTCCCAGGTGTGGGTGTGGTCAGCTGTCTTCCCAGGTGTGGGCGTTATCAGCTGTCTTCCCAGCTGTGGGTGTGGTCAGCTGTCTTCCCAGGTGTGGGTGTGGTCAGCTGTCTTCCCAGGTGTGGGTGTGGTCAGCTGTCTTCCCAGGTATGGGAGTGGTCAGCTGTCTTCCCAGGTGTGGGTGTGGTCAGCTTTCTCTGTTCTCATTCTCTCTCTGTGTTGTGTGTGCAAGTTCTATGTGTGGTGGCTGCAAGAAAGGTTTGTGTCTTCTGGTTTTGTTTTGTTGTGTTAATGGACTCTTGGTTAGTGTAGGGACTAGTGGTATAGCCTGTCCTGGCCCGCTAGCTTCCATATTTTGGCCAAAATGTCAACAAATACCTGGCATTTATAGCATTAGCATCTGCTACTAGTGTTTGCGTATTGGCTGCTGTATGGTGTGATTATGGCTCTGTGTGTCTTCTTATCCCATCCAGTTGTCGTTGTCGATGTTGGCGTGTGTCCTATCTAGGGGCGATGTCCCCACTCAGGTAGGTCCTTTGTAGAGGATAGAGAGAGGTGTTAATTGGTGGTTGTTTCACCTGGTGTTCCCTATCTTTGGTAACGTTCTTGTGGGCCTGTTTCTCACTTGCCCACGCAAACGTAACATGTACTACATCGTCAACTGTGCGTTCACCAAATGCAGCGCTCCATATATTAGTGTGATACATGCTCCATCCGTATAACAGCAGATGACCAGCTCCAGCACCATTGTGTATAAGAGAACCAGAAAGACGAGACTCCTGTGGGTAAAGGAGTGCAAAATTGTATCACCGAGCGGTGGAAGAACATCTCCTGGTCAGATTTATCCAGATTCCTGTTGGGAGGTCAGAATTTAGCACAAGCAGCATGAATCGATGACCCCTTCCTGCCAGGTTGGAGAAGTAATAAGGTGCGTCGCGATTTGCTGGGTCCTCTGATAACTCTGGATTGGCTTTATAACGAATTGCTGCGGTTCTGAACGAGAAAGAGGATCCGTCGTGCTACTAGATGAGGGTCTCTCACCGTCGGTGTATAACAGACACTAGGGATATTCGGCCATTGTTCTCTCTTGAACAAAGAACAAAAAACAACAGAAAGGCGAAACAAAAGTTTCTTTCCCCGCGCCGACTGGAGTGTGATGTGAATAGTAAGGAGTCGGCGTGTGAGTAAACATCCCTCCCTGCCCCGGATAAATATTTCAGACCTAAAGACACTTGTGACACTTTGTTGAATGACTTCAATTAGTTCCTCCTCCTCCTCTCCATCCTCATAATAAGAATGTTTATCATAATGCCTTATTAATCTATCTCCCGGTGTGAGCTCGCACACCGAGGCATCATGGGAACATCCTGCCGCAGCCTTTATGGCTTAGAAACAACGCCGTAATTACTATTGATCACAGTGGAAGTATAGAACAACGGCGAGATGTCGGCAGGCGTGCGGCGCTACGAAAAAGAAAACGGGAAGAGGCTTCGAGGAGGACAGGATGTTTGTGTCTCTATTAAGGGCATCCGGCATTATTACATATCTCTGCAGATATCTATATGGGGCGCCATATGTCACGGGCTGAAGCCAGACGATACATCCATCTACATACATAATTGGGTTCTAGTAGGTTTCCCCCTGGTAGCTGTAAGTACACCGGGGACGCCGGAACGCCACGATTGTCTTCCACTCCCCAAATTACATTATTGCCGGTCCTGTGAATTACATCTGCTTAGCCAATTGCATTCAGTGTAGAAAATGGTGCTTCCATGCGTTTGCCCTGTGACGCCTGACTTCATTTACTCCATTTCTCATCTACCAGCTGCCTTTCATGTTTCCTTGCAGCCGTTTGGGCGTTCGCATTTTTAATTAAATTGTAAGAATATGTTATTTTGCGCTTCGCTTTTATTACTGTTTTGTGTTTCGAGGTTTTCGCTGGGGATTTTCTGAACTCCGCCGTAGAGTCCGTTCTAATTATTTCCTCATCCACAAGGTTTAATACTAGTAATCGGGTCGTCACGTGTTTTACAGACGCTCAGAGCATTTCTGGAATGGATCGGCCTGGGATTTTTTGATGCTGGAAGGAGTTTAGTTCCACAGCAGCGCAGAGGAGAGGAGCAGCGCGCTGGTTTGGTGGGGTCTGGGACCTGATGGAATGAGGGTATTGAGAACAGGGCTAAGTGTGACAGTCAATGTCATGATGGCAGTACAAGAATGGAGGTCACACAATGAGAGATACGTAGTGGAGGGAGTAGAGTCCTCAGCGGCACGGAGTATTTCAGTAGGACGTGCCGATCTTGTAGGAGATCACCGGCTCTGTTACATTGTAAGGGACCACAGGCAGCGGGTTCGGGGCTTTTCCGGTTTTCCGGCTTAGTGACAGCCTGATAGGCATAGACAGAGACATAACTTGAAGCTTCTGGGCCCCAATGCAAAAGCTGTAATGGGGCCCCCAACTGTAAAGCTTTATTCATACTACTAGGCTTACTATATGGAGAAGTTTGGCCTTATGGGCCCCCTAAGGCTCCTGGGCCCGGGTCCAACCGCATCCCCTGCATCCTCTATAGTTACGCCCATGGGCATAGAGCTGGCCTGATTCCCGAGCAGGGAGCGCCAAGCCCAGCTCTGTGAGCGAGGTCATGGTCCCTTTGTCCTCAGGTGTGAGCGATGGGGATCTAAGGCACTCATGACCCAGTTCCAGCCTTGTTGGTTTGGGTGAGGGTCTCCTTGTACAATAGGCGAAGTCAGTAGCCGTGGCATGGAGGCTCCAGGGGAAGCTAACATTAGAGACATCATTGCTGGACAAGTAAAAAGTTTTCTATTATCAACAATTATGCCTGAGGAAGAACCCTGAGAGGTCTGAAAGCTCGCTGTAACATCATGTATTTTTGTTAGCCAGTAAAAGGTATCATATCTACAAGATGACTTGGTTTGTCTTACTGAGAGCAATCACATTTTTTCTCAACAAGTAACGATTGCTTTAATCAGAAACTCAGCTAGTTTTCATGATCCCTTTCAGTCCTTATACCCAGTAGTCTGGGATCGGTAATAGGCAACTGTTTCTCCTGTAAGTCCTTAGGCCTGTTAACAGGGGGTACCTGCAATAGTCCTGTACCCGGCTGACTGGGGGAATGTGTGTTTCTCTCAGACCCGCTAGCACAAATACAATGTAGTTGAAAGACAGGGAAACGGAGGAACAGCTTGCTTATGGAATTCCAGGCTTCCTGACTCACAATCAGAGGCGTAACTTGAAGCTCCTGGGCCCCAATGCAAAACCTGTAACGGGGCCCCCAACTATAATGCTTTATTCATAGTACTGGGCACCCTATATGGAGAAGACAGGCCTTATGGGCCCCCTAAGGCTCCTGGGCCCGGGTGCAACCGTATCCCCTGCATCCTCTATAGTTACGCCCCTGCTCACAATTCACTTCCTCTTTTCTGGCAGACAGTTTCCATAGGACTACAACTACAACCCAGTAGCACAAATTCAAGAGCAACTCATTGCCCTCCCTTTGCAGCTTAGCTGCCTTCTCTACGCTCCGCACTTCCTGTTCCTTCCCGCTAAGCTCTATTCATCTGTTCCCGCCCCCTCTTAAAGAAACAGTACTGTGAAAATCAACATTGTATTTAACATTGAACAATGAGAACTTGTCCCCCCCCCTGTCCCCCTTATAACATAATGAGGTGGGTGCAGATTGGAAGGTCCCAGATGGGAATTTGTGTCAAAGCATTGTACAATGTAGAATCATTTACATCGGTGCTGAGATCAGGGGCAGGGCTCCATATCAAAACTTTCAATAGTGCCCCCCACAAGCATAATCATGTACTAAAGTTAAAGTAAAGACACACTGTTCTGCCAAGTTAAACACTAACAAATAAAATTGCCCCGGATCAGTAGTGAATGATGCTTCCTTTTATGCCCACCTCAATAGTAATGCCCCCACTCGGTATTTATACCCCTTTTTATGCCGCAGATTCAATAATTGTGCCTTATTTAATACTTCTGTCTCCATAAAGAAATACATGACTTTTACTCACCTGAGGGGTCAGCACTTTTACCTCTTTGACGTCGGTGACATCTTGTGGCATAGGCATGGCCGCGGACGTCATCATTGCGTTCATAATGTCTTCTACAGTTCCTGCCTTAACCAGTCCGTGTTCTATAAGAGAGGATGTAAAACAACTGAGGTACTGGTGCGACATGTTGACAATTGTTGACTTGAGTAAAGGAGAGGATGTTAATTAAAATAAGCTTCATTCCCAAACTAGCACATTAGTGCGTTCTCTCTGCCATGACCACCACCTCCACCCTCCAACCCCGAGGTTGCTCTGCCCAGTTCTCCTCTTCTTTTTATTCTACATAAGGGTAAATGGCCGGGAGCCTTTGTAACTGCAGTCCCAGTAGGGCCCGGGTCCGCCGGCAGCTGCCATGATGGAACTTACCTCCCTCTTTGAGATATTGGACTCTGTATTTTGTGTTCTCCCACCAATAAGACTTTGCTTCTATGTAGATATGCCAAAATCCCATAGTATAACACAAAATAGAAAGTTACACAGCAAGCCAACTAAAATAAATGTACGCCCACAACTCTCGCTGCACTGCAAAAGCCAATAATCACAAAGGATGCAATAGTATCCTGCGAAGAGCGCTAAGATATACACCAGCATTGAATATATGAATTTAGTATGTATATACACAGGAGGTTCTTAGCAGACATATTGATCCAGTAGTGGGAGCCCGTCTTCTTCAACAAGGCCTCTTCAAATGGGACTCTTTGGCATAGGTCTCCAAAATGAAGTAGGTGGGATCCGGCTACATTCTGCTCTATTTAGAGATCGCCACTTACTATCATTGACAAAAATAATACACCATGAAGGAGTTCTTGGAAACAGATGATACTTTGCATGTGTGAATATAATGATGATGTATGTGATTACAATATTAGAGCGAAAGGATAAGTTTATTGGGGAAAACTGTACAATTCCGAGGAGGCTCTAGTATCCTGCTGGCTGCCTCTAGTCTGGATACATGATGAGATATAGTTGGGTACGGAGGCTCTAGTATCCTGCTGGCCGCCTCTAGTCTGGATACATGATGAGAAATAGTTGGGCACAGAGGCTCTAGTATCCTGCTGGCCGCCTCTAGTCTGAATACATGATGAGATATAGTTGGGCACGGAGGCTCTAGGATCCTGCTGGCCGCCTCTAGTCTGGATACATAATGAGATATAGTTGGGCAGGGAGGCTCTAGTATCCTGCTGGCCGCCTCTAGTCTGGATACATGATGAGATATAGTTGGGTACGGAGGCTCTAGTATCCTGCTGGCCGCCTCTAGTCTGAATACATGATGAGAAACAGTTGGGCATGGAGGCTCTAGTATCCTGCTGGCCGCCTCTAGTCTGGATACATAATGAGATATAGTTGGGCAGGGAGGCTCTAGTATCCTGCTGGCCACCTCTAGTCTAGATACATGATGAGATATGGCTGGGCATGGAGGCTCTAGTATCCTGCTGGCCGCCTCTAGTCTGGATACATGATGAGATATAGTTGGGCACAGAGGCTCTAGTATCCTGCTGGCCGCCTCTAGCCTGGATACATGATGAGATATGGTCGGACACATAGGCTCTAGTATCTTGCTGGCCGCCTCTAGCTTGGATACATGATGAGATATGGGCACGAAGGCTCTAGTATCCTGCTGGCTGCCTCTAGTCTGGATACATGATGAGATATGGTCGGACATGGAGGCTCTAGTATCCTGCTGGCCGCCTCTAGTCTGAATGCATGATGAGATATAGTTGGGCACGAAGGCTCTAGTATCCTGCAGGCCGCCTCTAGTCTGGATACATGATGAGATACGATTGGGCACGGAGGCTCTAGTATCCTGCTGGCCACCTCCAGTCTAGATACATGATGGGATACGGTTGGGCACGGAGGCTGTAGTATCCTGTTGGGCCGCCTCTAGTCTGCATACATGATGAGATACGGTCGGACATGGAGGCATACAGGTTCTGTATTTTATCCTGCGGTACATTTACCCACAGATGTTGAACTGGGCCTCTATATCCTGCACACTCGTAAATGCCCAAACAATGATAAATTTGCCAACCAAACAGGCCAAGGAAGTGTGGCAACCTGGCGGAGGCATTCCTGGGAAACCCTTGCTGTGTGAGAGGGCATTATCCTGCTAAAAAATGCCTGTTGGAAGCCGCCATGAGAGGAACGCTTGTGGGCGCAGGATGTCCTAAACATATCACTGAGCTGTTGGTGTCTCTCAATCACTACTAGAGGTGAACGACTGTTGTACTCGATGGCCCCCCAGACCGTCACACCAGTAGTGGGGGCGGTGTGAAGGCAGGATTAAAGTGCTCACCATGAGGCCTCCATACTGGAATGTCGTCGCTAAAGACTATATGGTTCTGGTCCATAGCGGTCCAGGTTGCTTGTTTATGACACCACCACAAACGCGAAAGTGTTGGGCTGTTACTGGCAGGACACGTAATGGGCGCCGCGACACCAAATTTCCTTCTACTAAGTGCCTGGAAATTGTCCTGGCAGACACAAGAGCCTGTAATAGAGGGGCCACCCGTATCTGGATGGCGGACAACAAACCTGTTGGATCTGTTGGTGGATGAAAGGATTCTCTGTACTGGTGGTCTGTCTGGGCTGTCCGGAGCCTGTGTGCATGCCCGCGCGTAACCACTGCTGCCAACCCCTCCTAGCAGTCTGGTCAGAATGGCCCATAAGCTCTACCATGTAAGATGGTTGCTGTGCCGTAATGCAACGACGCAGAGATGACGGCAAACCCTTCTAATGACTAACCAACCGGGTGTTAATTGCGAGGGATCAGCGATTATCGTGCGTACAACCTATCGCTGTCAGCAGAAGGGGTGCAGATCGTGATGCCGGCAGACAAGAGCAAGAATGGGGATTTTACTGCATCTCTATTGAAAGTCTAACATATGAATCATTGCTCCTCCGAGACACTGATGTTTATAGAAAGTCTTATCAAAGACACGCATCGCAGCAAGAGTCAGTGATGCTGGGAAGGGGTCAACTGCAGGGAGCCATCGGAGCGCCATTACGGTCTAACCGAACCTAAATAATGGCTGTAATGCAAGCTGATCGCTCCACCAGGTTACTGTCGCTCTTGGGAAAGGCATCTGGAATGTAAAGGGACCGTTCACGCGGGACGGAATTACTCCCCGCAGACATGTCTGCATCACAATGTTGTCCCTATGGGGCCTAGATTCCGCACCTGTTGAAATCTGTTTGTCTTTACTTCAAAATCGTAAGATTAAATTTTGCGGCGTAAACGTTTTCTGCTGCAGAGTTTACGGACGTCTTGCAGAATGGTTGCTGCAGATTTCTAACATACAGGAGATGGAATCCTGCAGTCCCTTCCATGTGGTGGCACGACGGCAGTCCCTTCCATGTGGTGGCACGACGGCAGTCCCTTCCATGTGGTGGCAGTGCAGCAGTCCCTTCCATACGTTGGCACGACAGCAGTCCCTTCCATGCGTGGCACGACGGCCGTCCCTTCCATGCAGTGGCACGATGGCAGTCCCTTCCATACGGTGGCACGATGGCAGTCCCTTCCATACGGTGGCATGACGGCAGGCCCTTCCATGGGATGGCACGACGGCAGTCCTTTCCATGCGGCGGCATGACAGCAGTCCCTTCCATGCGGTGGTACGATGGCAGTCCCTTCCATGTGGTGGCACAACGGCAGTCCCTTCTATGCGGTGGCACAATGGCAGTCCCTTCCATGCGGTGGCACGATGGCAGTCCCTTCCATGCGGTGGCACGACAGCAGTCCCTTCCATGCGGTGGCACGACGGCAGTCCCTTCCATGCGGTGGCACGACGGCAGTCCCTTCCATGCGGTGGCACGACGGCAGTCCCTTCCATGTGGTGGCACGATGGCAGTCCCTTCCATGCGGTGGCACGATGGCAGTCCTTTCTATGCGGTGGCACGATGGCAGTCCCTTCTATGCGGTGGGATGATGGAAGCACATGCTGAATCCTTAATTTTCTTTATCTTAGCATGGTGGCTGGTTTAGTGGTCTGTCATGGGTCATTATGGTCAGATTATTTAGTCCACCTTCATTATGTGATAAGCAGGAGTGTTTCGTGATACCTGCTTGCTGACATGCTGAAAGTCCTGGGATAGCGGTATGTAAATTGATTATGAAGTGCCATTACCTCAGGTGATGCTTGGGAGCGCCCCACCTGTACAAGTCGTCAGGTGTTATTTTTCAATTGAGGTTGAACACTGGCTGGCATATCATGGCAAGGTGACATGAGTTATCGGAGTTTGAACAAGTGTATGCCAGGCGGATGGGAGGTTCCATTTCTGTAGTTGCGTGGGCATTTAACATTCCTCAATCCACAGTTTCACATGTGTACCGGGTATACGTCATAGAAGGCATTACCATCCACAGTGGACAGCGCAGTGGCCGGTCACGGGGGCTTTATGATTCCAACCAATGGCATCTGACTAGAATTGTCCATGCGAACAGACAAATGACTCTGGCAGTAATCACATCCACATTCAATGCAGGAGACCCCAAACATATATCACACAGGTCAATGCAGCGTTCTTTAGCCTCCATAGGAGCAGAAGACCCACCAGAGCTCCTCTGTAACCATCACAACCCTGAACACAGCACCTCTCCTAGGCTTGTAAGGTTGCTAACTGAACCCTAGAGGAGTGGCAACATGTGCCGTGGTCCTATGAGTCACAGTACCAATTGTTTCGGGCTGATTACAGGGTTCTTGTGTGGCACAGACCCCATGGAGCCATGGACCACAGTTGTCAACAAGGCGCTGCACTGGGTGGTGGTGGTTCCATATTGGTGCAGGGTATGTTCTTATGGGATGGGTCCACATAAACACGTCATTGACTGGTTCCCACTACTTTTCACTGCTTGATGACCAATTACAGCCCTCCGTGGACTTTTTATACACCCACAATAAAGAGATATTTCAGCAGAATAATGCATCGGGCTTAAGTTGTCCAGAACTGGTTTGAGGAGCGTTCTGGAGAGTTCCTCCGAATGTTGTGGCCTGCACGTTCCCCTGACAAGAGCCCAGTAGAGCATCTATGAGATGTCCATTTGCATCCAAGATCCTGAATCTACAAATACCACAGAGCTGTGAGTGGCTAGTCAGATGGCTCTTAAATATGGTTGTCTACTGTAATTTTACTAACTGGAAGGATTAATGGTTGTGCCTCCCATGCTTTACTGGATCTTACCATATAAAGGTACCTTTAAAAGGACAGATTGTTGCCAGAATATATGCTCAAATGAGCGATTTCGGGCAACTGTCGGCCCATGTTCCCATGGCTCCCAACAGGGCACTTAGCAATGTGTGACACTTAGTAGTCACTAGTCACAACTTCTATTTACTGTGAATGGAGACGGGCATCTGGAACGATCCCCGGCCGCTCCACCTCCAGTCTCTTGAATGACTATCACTCCTGTATAAAGCACAGGAGTGATAGTCGCTGGTACCGCTGTCAGGCAGTAATCCGCCTGATAGTCATACTGTGTAAAGGTACCTTTAGGCAGATTTGCTACTCAGGAGTGTAGGAAAAATAGAATGCAAATAAGGAAGATAGAACAATACCTCTGCGGCGCCACCTATTGGATGGCAGCATTCCTTCAAATCAATGTACGACTCTTTAACAAGTCTGTAAAACAATGATTCGGAACAGGAAACCAAGCCTGAAATCCAAACACAGACAGCTGTTTCGGGGTGTTTGCCCCTCATCAGTGGCATAGGTTTCTGGCTTGGCTGGTGAGAGGCCTGTGACGTGGGTCAAGAGGAGAGACTACATTCCTCTTGACCCACAAGAAATAGAAGTAACCCCAATAAGATGATCAGTATGTCTATTCCCTGTATTCACTTTTGTCAAATGCTGTTATAGCTGGGAGGGTCTTTTTACATGGACCGATTTGCTTCAGTAGACAAGCACCAAAGATGACTTTTTTGGCTGCACGAAAAACACGATCAGCCAACTAATGAGTGTTTGCTTATTCGTCAGCTTCACGTGGGCCAAGAATCGGGCAAACGAGTGGTCGTTCGCAGAGGCGTAACTTGAAGCTCCTGGGCCCCAATGCAAAATCTGGAACGGGGCCCCCAACTATAATGCTTTATTCATAGTACTGGGCTCCCTATATGGAGAAGAGAGGCCTTATGGGCCCCCTAAGGCTCCTGGGCCCGGGTGCAACTGCATCCCCTGCACCCTCTATAGTTACGCCCCTGGTCGTTCGATTCTTCACACCTTATTGTTGGCGGTGTAAAAGAGCCTTAAGAAGTAGATGAATGGATTGCTAAGAAACATGACTCCGCGGCTCATATATTACATGGGTGAGGTTTGCTAAGCAAATTGAAAGAGGGGAGAAATCGAGTCTCCTCATTGTATTCTGTTGGTTGGTGAATTAAGGCCCCTTTACACAGTCCGACAATCGGTCACAGATGTTTGTAGAAACGCCCGATTGTCGGTCCATATGAAGCTGCACCCAGTCAGCCAACAAAGGGTCAAACACTTGCATCTTCTGTGCAGCCCCCCAAAAATCCTGATTGTGATCTTAATATCTGCTCTGCGGATGGCGATGTGCTGCCAACAGCGATGA
Organism: Eleutherodactylus coqui; assembly: GCF_035609145.1. NCBI lineage: Eukaryota > Metazoa > Chordata > Amphibia > Anura > Eleutherodactylidae > Eleutherodactylus > Eleutherodactylus coqui. Next base: position 12,119,396 of record NC_089846.1, on the reverse strand, counting down.
CGCTTTATGGGCGAGGAACGATTTTGTGAACAATCATTCACCACACGTAGGGTCTGAATCAGCTTGTCTGAACGCCCGGCAGGCGAGTGCTGATGTCGTTGATTGGCGCCCATCTGCAGTTGTCGCTTCTCTTCCGTTGGATCCCTTCCTCTGCTCCGTAATGAGCGGCCATTTCTTCCATCACAGGTTATACAATTATAGAACCCAGTGATACAGTTACTAGTAGATACTGTATCAGTTACTACTAATACCATTTATCTGCCTACAGCCCCTCTCAGTTGGTGTCCATATGTCCCTCCAGCTTTGATCACATAGTTGTGCTGCATCATTAGTGCGTTACTTGAGCTTCTCAGGTTTTCATTGTGTTTTTTAGTTTATTTTACTAGAGATCGGGGTACAAAAACACTTTGGGAGAAAATGTCATTGATGTAAACGTTTGAAAAAGTACATGGGATGTCCCATTTAGACCCCCCACCTTCCCCCACCCTGGTCATCTTTGGACCTCCTTTGACCTTCCTATCTGCAGCAATTAATCATGGAGTCCATCTAGTGGTATCTGAGGACCCAGGCCGAGCCAAGAAGACATTCACATCCCCATTACTCCACCTCCCTGATAGGATGGGGTCATTGATTCATGCTGCTTGCAGTAAATTCTGGCCCTCTTATGAGGATGGTGCAGGGGAAGTCTGGATTCATCTGACCAGGGGATGCTTTTCCACTGTTCACTGATCTAACTTTTGTGCTCTTTTGCCCACTGGAGTCTCACCATTCTGCTTCTCTGGAACTGCCCATATATCCCATCCGAGCTAAGGACCAATAAGTGGTACGTTTGAATACATTAGAGGGAGCATCAGCATTGTATTTGACTGCTCTTAATTGTGTAGTTTTGTGCCTGTTAGAACAATTCCTGACATCCACCTCTGACCCCTATCGATGATGAGTTATTTGCATCCACAGGATCCCCTTTTGCTGGATGTTTTTCCTTGATCACGCCATTCTCGGTATACTCTGCGAAATTGTCACATGAGAAAACCCCGACCCCGGCTAGTCTAACACCGATGACCGGACCTCATTAGAAGTCACTCCGATTGCTGGATTTTCCCATCTAATATGGATTTGCACTTAAACTGATCCACGGAAAACTTGTCACGTGATTTTAGGCTTCACTCCGGGGTCACGGGGAGAATTACCATACAGGGAAGCGCCAATCATGAAAGGGCCGGGGCTCTAAGGAGGGTCTAACAAAGGGTCCATTCAGTATATATGAGACTATTCTAAGTTGAGGATCAGCAATGGAAGCTGGTTGTGGGGGGGGGGGGGGGGGGGAATTGGAACTAGTAATACAGTATAGCAATTATGAATTAAAGTTGGTTATCTTCCCTCTAACAATCTGTGTTCTCCTTATTGCTGCGGAGTATAACCTAATTGATGGGAGTTGGGAGCCGACCTCAGGACTTGTGCTGTTGTGTTCCTCAATTTACTCTCAATATTCCAATAAAGAAGTGCGTGTCCAAAGAGGATTCTGGTATAGAAGAAAACAGCGCTGGCTCAGACGGATACAGACCTCTCATTTGTTTTCCTAATCACAATCCAGTATTGTGCTATCTACAGAATCAGGATCTGCTGTCATGGGATAAGACTGCCGAACGAAGGGTCTCCGGCGAGATGAAAGAACAGTAATACAAGCTGCAGTTTCACCTCCGCCTTATGTCAGCTCCAATATCGGGGAATTGAACCTTGTAAATAAGCAAGTGGTCTGAAAATGTGCAGCATCTCCTGAGGATTCAGATCGGCCATTTAGAGGCCCTACACAAAAATCCACAGTTATTCACCATTGTAAAACCTCAAAGAGAAACAGGAGGAATAGTCACCATGTTTAACACAAGCCTGCCCAAATTAAAGGGGAGTCAATGCAAAGGGAATCGGACAGCAGATCCAAAATGGAACAAATATAAGTGCATGGTACTGTAAATAGCAAACATACATGACTTTAATGAATATATAGAAACATACTGCAAAACATATAATGTAAAAAATTGGAGATCTCAGCGCACATTTCATCTGGAGACTATGTGCCCAAAAAGAGATGAGTCTGAATGTTAGGATCCCATCTGATGGTGTCGCCTTGTTACTGGCAGATGGGCTCTCACACTTTGATCAAAATGTGTGCTAAGAACTTGAATGTTTTTACATTATACATTTAGCAGTATTGCAATTCATTTTCATGTATTCATTATTGGCATATTTCATGGCATTATTTGAGTGCTCTTAAAAAGGTATCCTCTAAACCGCTGCAAACTTGGTGTAGAGTACTTTGATATTTACACCCTCTTCATTTCCGAAAAAATAAAGTCTAATCAGATGTGCAGATAAGTTGACAAGGACTCTGGAGATGTTCCCAAAGGTGGCAAGTACTCTGGAGGTGTTGCCAATGGAGCCAAGTGCTCTGGGGGAGTTACCAATGGTGGCAAGTGTTCTAGAGGATTTCTCAAAGGTGGCAAGTGTTCTGGGGGACTCACCAAAAATGGCAAGTGCTCTGGAGGTGTTGCCAATGGTGCCAAGTGATCTAGGGGAGTTCCCAATAATACAAGTGTTCTGGAGGCGTTCCCAATGGTGGCAAGTGCTCTGAAAGCATTGTCAATCGTCGTCAAGTGCTCTGGGGGAGTTCCCAAAGATAGCAAGTGTTCTGGAGGCATTCCCAATAATGGCAAGTGCTCTGGGGGAGCTCCCAATGAGGGCAATTGCTCTGGGGGAGTTTTCAAAGATGGCAAGTGCTCTGGAAGCATTGCCAATCGCGCCAAGTGCTATGGGGGAGTTCTCAAAGATGGCAAATGTTCAGGAGGTGTTCTGAATAGTGACAAGTGCTCGGGGGAGTTACCAAAGATGGAAAGTAATCTGGAGGCATTGCGATTGGTGCCAAGTGCTCTGGGAGAGTTCGCAATGGTTGCAAGCACTCTGGATGAGTTCCCAATAGTGGCAAGTGCTCTGGAGGCACTTTTAATGGTGGCAAGCACTATGGAGGCATTGCCAATTGTGCCAAGTGCTCTGGGGGAGTTCCTAAAGATGGCAAGTGTTCTGGAGATGTTCCCAATGGTGACAAGTACTCTGGGGGAGTTCCCAATGGTGGCAAGTGCTCTGGAGGTGTTGCTAATGGCGCCACGTGCTCTGGAAGAGTTCCCAATGGTGGCAAGTGCTCTGGGGGAATTACCAAAGATGGCAAGTGCTTTGCATGAGTTCCCAATAGTGGCAAGTGCTCTGAAGGTGCTCCCAATGGTGGCAAGTGCTCTGGAGGCATTTCCAATGGCGCAAAGTGCTCTGGGGAAGTTCCCAATAGTGGCAAGTGCTCTAGGGGAGTTACCAAAGATGTCAAGTGTTCTGGAGGCATTCCCAATGGTGGCAAGTGTTCTGGAGGCGTTCCAAATAGTGGCAAGTGCTCTCCGGGAGTTTCCAATAGTGGCAAGTGCTCTGGCTGCATTGCCAATAGCACCAACTGCCCTGGGGAAGTTTTCAATAGTTATAGGTGCTCTGGGGGAGTAACCTTAAATGGAAAAGGATCTAGAGGCGTTGCCAATGGTGCCAAGTGCTCTGGGAGAGTTCCCAATGGTGCCAAGTGCTCTGGGAGAGTTACCAAAGATGGCAAGTGTTCTAGAGACGTTTCCAATGATTGGAAGTGCTCTGGGGGAGTTTCCAATGGTGGCAAGTGCTCTGGAGACATTGACAATGGAGGGAAGTGCTCTGGGGGAGTTCCCAAAGATGGTAAGTGTTCTGGAAACTTTCCTAATGGTGCCAAGTGCTCTGGGGGAGCTCCCAATGGTGGCAAGTGTTCTGGAGGCATTCCAAATGGTGGGAAGTTCTCTGGGGGAGTTCCCAATGGTGGCAAGTGCTGTGGAGGTGTTGCCAATAGTGACAAGTGCTCTGGGTGAGTTCCCAATAGTCAAAAGTACTCTGGGGGAGTTACCAAAGATGGCAAGGGATCTGGAGGTGTTGCCAATGGTGGCAAGTGCTCTGGATGAGTTCCCAAAAGTGGCACATGCTCTGGGGGCTCTCCCAATGGTGGCAAGTGCTCTGGAGGCATTGCCAATGGTACCCAGGGCTCTAGGGGAGTTCCCAATGGTGGCAAGTGCTGCGGAGGTGTTGCCAATAGTGACAAGTGCTCTGGGTGAGTTCCCAATAGTGACAAGTACTCTGGGGGAGTTACCAAAGATGGCAAGGGATCTGGAGATGTTGCCAATGGTGGCAAGTTCTCTGGGGGAGTTCCCAATGGTGGCAAGTGCTGTGGAGGTGTTGCCAATAGTGACAAGTGCTCTGGGTGAGTTCCCAATAGTGACAAGTACTCTGGGGGAGTTACCAAAGATGGCAAGGGATCTGGAGATGTTGCCAATGGTGGAAAGTGCTCTGGAGGTGTTGCCAATGGTGCCAAGGGCTCTGGGGGATGGCAAGTATTCTGGAGATGTTCCCAATAATGACAAGTGCTCTTGGGGAGTTCCCAATAGTGGCAAGTGCTCTGAAGTGTTGCCAATGGTGCCAAGTGCTCTGGGGGCCTTCCCAACAGCATCAAGCGCTCTGCGGGCTTTCCTAGTAGCATCCAGTGCTCTTCTTCTTGCCACATAGGCGAACCATGCACCTCCCCTCCCCTGCGAGTGATAGCCCCGCAAGTAGAAAGCCTATGTGATGTCATCTACCACCACACAGAATGTGCTGTTCATTTATAGCCCAATGCATGCACAGTAGGTCTCTGACCAAGCTGTTAACAGTAGGGGGCGTTCCGTGCATGGTCTGGCTTATGAATGAATGGCAACTGCATGTGATTTCTGTGCCGAAGTAGATGACGTCATGAAGGCTTTCTAATTGCTGGGTTGTCACTCATGAGAAAGAGAAAGGTCCTGGTTGGGCGGAGAAGCTGACCCTTTGTCAGGATTACAAGTGCCCACAGAGCACTTGCTGCTATTGTGAATGCCCTCAAATTATTTGGCATCTCATTTGCATATCTAATTCAACTCTATTTTCTCAGGAATAAAGAGTGTGCAAGTAGCATCAAAGCTCTCTGCATGTGTGTAAGTGCTCTAGGGCAAGGGCATCATTTTCATGACAGACCCCCTTTAACCCAAGTCACCTTTTTCGCTTTGCTGCCATTGCCACATTTAAGTCTGCTTTCACTGTCCTCTTATAACCTGGTTGCTAGGGATTAAGTGTAACAACCAGAGTTTGTTTAATTCGGTTGTCAGGCAGCGAGTCCCTAGTAACCATTGCATCTCAGATCTGACACCTTCAGCACATTGTTCAGTAGAGTTGTTACTGCACTGATGGGCACAGAGGATCGCCAGCTGCTCCATTAACCACACATACACAAACTTTCAGATGAAGAAATCTTTAACCCCTTCACGCCCGATGGCGTACAATTAGAACCTAGCCATGCGGACTTTATGCGAGCGGGATCGGGAGCCGATTCCATTATATCCCCTGCAGGTATAAGTTGCCTTTGACAGCTGACATCCACCTTCAACAGCCCGCAATCAGTGCGCGTGCTGATTGCGGTTGTTAACACTTTAAATGCCAAGATTGGTGTTCAGGAGTCAAACGCCCACTCCCCAATGATTAGCTCTTGAGGTGCCATTTGGTTTCCATGGCAGCTTGGGGTCTTCTGAAGAGCCCAGGGCTGCCATGACTGATTGCCTCTTGAGACATGCCTGTGGTACGTGTTGTTAGATTGTCTGTCAAAACTTAGTATACTGCAGTACTAAGGGTATTGCATTATACTGTATAAGTGCAAGTTCAAGTCTCCTATGGGACTAAAAAATGTAAAAATGAGTAAAAAGAAAGTTTTATAATTAGAAAAAACAAAAGACAATAAAAGTTTAACCCCTCATTGCCTTTCCATATTTATAATAAAATAAATCAAAGCAAAAAAAACCTCCCTAGACATATTTAGTATTTCTCTTCATGTCCGATCTATCAAAGCAGTGCATTATTTATTCCGCACAGTGAATGGCATTTCGAAAAGAAATACACAACGCCAAAATTGGGTTTTTTTAGTCACCCCATTTGAAAGAAGAAAATTTATAAAAAGGGATCAAAAAGTTGTATGTACTCCAAAATAGCACCAATAGAGACTACAAGACGTCCCGCAAAAAATGAGCCCTCGCGCAATTATATTGAAGGAAAAATTTAAAAAAAGGTTATGGCTGTCAGAAGATGGCGGCAGAAAAGAACTTCACTGTTTCCGATAGATATTTTATTTTTTTAAAGTAGTACAACGAAAAAAAAACCAATATGAATTTGTTATTGTCGTCATTAAAGGGTACCATTGAAAAATCTAAGGCCCAACGTCCACTTGCATGCACGATTCCCATGCTGAATCCCGCAGTGGTATCTGTACGTGCATACTGACATGGAGAGAAAAAGACATTTTCTTACCTCTCCGGATCCAGCGCGGGTCTCGTCCGTCGTGGACGGATCTTCTTTCTTCAGGATGGTGGAAGCATCCTGAAAACGGAGCATGCTGATCCGCATGCCGGGAAAAAAATCCCATCCGCATGCTTTCCACTGCTTTGTGAGTGCCCACGCATTCCTATGGGCAGCTTGATTCACGGATATCCCAGGCGGGTGCCCTGCTCGGGTTCCGTAAATCAAGTCTGCCCGTGGATATTGGGCCTAAGTCATCCTCCAAAAAACAAGCCCTCAGACAGCTGTAAGGATGGAGAAATAAGTGTTATGATTCTTTGAAAGTAGGGAGGAAAAACAAAAAAGAAGAAAAAAAAAGTGCCTTGCCACTAGGGGGTTAAATGATTTCAAAACTTCTTCTTGCTAGGATCTTGCACCCAATTCCTTACAAGACCTTCACCGCTGCGATGTAACTCGTTTGGGAAAGTTCGGCTCGCATGAATCACTTCTAAGTTTTTATCGCTAGTGACATAAATCCGAGAGGTTTACCGTATCATGAAGAAGGACGGGAGCGGAGGAAGGGTTTTTATGTTATTTTTGAACCAGCTATTTATGTCCCTGCAGATATGGCGATGCGTGATTTATCACGTGTGCCGGACGCGTGGCATTTGGAATGAATTGAGGACGATGCGTTTCTTCTCTTTTCCCCTGTGCCGTGCCATCGCCTCAAGGTGCTTATAAATAAGAGAGCTGAGTTGGTGGCATCGCAGCCACTGTGCCCAATGCTCCTGCCAAGAAAGTACAGCGCACATGAACACTGAGCTCAGGCCAAGGTAGAAGCTGAGATACTGGACGGAGGCCAGAACTAAATTAGGCCCAAGATAAAACTGGAAATGGAGACTGGAATTGTCAATTTTTGTGCAGTAAACAGCGAGCCGTCAAGGTCAGCGCCTCGTGTCTGCAGGACGCCGAGCACAGATGTCTTATCACCGCATTGGACAGGGGAAGAGGCCCGTACTGCTCCGGTTTATTTCCAGATATAGCATTTTTATACCTTTACTGCGGGATGTATATCTATGTGGCTTCACCTTTAAACCCCATGCATTTATTGTGCTTTTATTACAGGATGGCATTGTTTCCACGCTCGGTTTGTAGGGCGGTGGGCAGATCTCACCATCATTGCCCTGCTGATTGATTAGCGGCAAGGACATTTTGTTGCGCTTACGCTGCAGAATCAGCATTGTCACACGGAGACGTTTTTATTTGCCCAACACAGGTGATAATTCCCATCAAGGACCTAAATTCATAAGGGAACATAAAGGATCAGGGCATGTGGAAGTAGAGATGTGTCCAATCGTAACTTTTCCCGAATTTCTTTACCAATTTCTTAGGAGGCAAAATTGATACAATCCAGGTTAAAAAAAATGAAGTATGTGTTAAAAATATAAACGTATAGGTTAAACTGATAAAACATGTCAGGAATTGAACCTGGGACCTCCTGTACTTCAGTCAGTGGCTCTCCCTGTGGAGCTAGCCAGAGTTTCTCTGCATAACTTAGACTTGTTCCCAGATTCCGCTATCCAGTCCCGCTTCTGGCTCTGCCCTGTCCCTGATTAGGCTTGCTGTATAAACCCAGCCCTGATCCCTCCTTTCTTGTGAGATTATTGTGCTCTATTGCCTTGATCAAGCGTCATCTCCTAAATCTGCTCCTGTCCTGCAAACCGTGATAACCCGTTACTGACTTCTGGCTTCCCTTCTGACTACGTTACCCGCCTCATCCATTGTACTGCACACTGAGACCACCCGTTGCTGACTCCTGGCTTCCCATCTGACTACTCTCCAGACCTGCGGCTGCTACATCTGAGGCTCCAACTTAGTGCCTGAAGTGCTAAAAAATGCTTATTCTAACATAGAAGCCTATGGCTGACAGATAGCATCTATCACTGCCAGACAAAAAAAGCATACACATTGTAGCTTATGGTGACAAATGACTGATGGGCGACATTTTTTTCCCACAGAACTTGGGACTTGTTGAATAAGGATAATCCCACCAAAAACATTTTTCACAGGATAACAGGGGTTCAACTGCTAGGACCCTCACTAATCACTAGAACAGCGCACCCCTGAGTCCTCAGCATGAGTGGTGTAGAGTTGCAGATGTACGCAGACGCTCCATTCAGTCTCCATGGAGATAGCCGATCTCTTCTCTCGGCTACAGTATCTCCCTCTGTGCAACAGAAGTAAATGGAGCGCTCCACTGCTGCATTCACCCAGTGCACTTGTAATGTGTCATTCTTGTGATCCCCGGGGCCCCAGCACTTGAACACCCAGTTTTCATACATTTATCACCTATCTTGAGGATAGACGAAAAATGTTTTTTTTAAAAATGATAACCCCTATAAAGGGGTTGTCTTACTCCTAGCTGTTCTATTGCAGAGAGCAGACAGCTCCATACATTGCATAGTGGCCATGGTTAGTTCTGCAGGCTGATTCCCATTCACTCCTACAGGACTCAGCCTGCAGTACCATCCTGGGCCACTGTTCCAAGTACAGCGCTATCTGCTTGTTGCATCAAAACATCTAGAAGCCGGACAACCCCTTTAAAAAAATACATTTTTTATGTGTCCGGAGTCTATCGATATAACTAGCCTCTATGCTATCATAGTACATGATGGTAGACCCCGCACTAGTTGCCTGTCTTATGGAAAGAGGTATCTGACAGCACATATTTTCTGCATTGTTGATGCATTATCCCTCTTGGTGCGGATGACTCAAAAGTAAAAAGGGGCTAATTGTACTATTATTTATTTGGACATGGGATGGGGAACATTTTGGGGTTTCTCTTCGTGGGTATTATTAAACCGGGTCTCAGCAAGCCTGCCTTGGTGACAGCTTCCCTTCCTTTGATGAATGCCATGCTGTAATGATGTATCCACCACTTCTATCGGTTGACGAGGTTATTTTCGTCGACCATTAGGTCTTCATATCTGAAGCATTAAGCGCTGAGCAGCAGACGATCATTGTTAGTCTTTTCTCCGGCCCCGCACTCAGGAGTCTCCACTAAATTGCTGTCTTAGTGCTGTTTGAATGATGGAATCTGCTGCAGCGAGAAGCTTTTTAAAAGGCAGATAATAAATATCTGCATTGCGAGACGTTTAGTTGGAGACGTGTCTTGAAGTCGAAAGAGGCAAGTTTGGAAAAAAAAAAAAAGAAGCAGCACAAGAGAGAAGCTCATTAATAAAGCCGGCACATCATTTCCATTAGAAATCAACTAAGGGATATGAATCCGAAAATCCTAAAAAATGAATTTTGCGCACTTGTAGCTCCTTCATCTGAGATATGATACAAAACAATAATCTCCCAAAGCTTTATAATATCTCCGCCAGTGAAAGCCTTTTGTCCTTGTCTATTCTCCCAAGACTGCTTTTTCCGGAAGAAATAATTATTTGCATTCTTCATCTGTCATAAGACCCGATCTACCTCCTAAGCCCAAAACTTTGAGCCGGAATTAAAAATTAGTCTCGGCGACGCCGTCGCTGTCGAGGAAGACGGGGAAATTTACATAGTGGAAAAAAGCCTCCAGTGGTGAGTGGCTTTTAAGGATTCATTAAGTCATTCCTGGAGGGAACGCTTCGTTATTTCAGGACGGGTTCAGTATTTTAGCGGTGTAGATTGGGCGCCGTCAACGCGGAGGTCTCTTAAGATCAACTCCTAACCAAAGCTGCTTCCCGAAAAGACAAGCCTGGGCCGTTCTAGTTGTACGGTCCTTGTCATGATGTCATCCTCTAGAGATGCAAATCAGCCCTCGACTGCGCTAATCCTGCTCATCCGTGAGGGAACGTGACTTACCATTACGCCAGGAACGTTCCGTCGCCTGCTCGGTTTTTGCAGCTCATTAGGGACCGTCTTGTGACAGTGGCAGAGAGAACCGAGGCATTTAATAAGATGAAGGCAGTGGAGATATAACACTACCCATGATAACCAGAGAAGGAAGGGGAATTGAACTGTGTGTCATTGAGCTTTATGGTATTTTGATCAAGTTTTTCTTCTTTCTACACATTTCTGTTCATCATCCAATCCTCCGGCCTCTCAATTCTATTATGTTCGTTACGTGTTCTCATTTATGGATGGGGTGCAGAGATGGTGCTGTCTTGTACAGAAGTAGTACAATATAACGCCAACTTCTAGGCGGTAGCATACAGAGCTTATTCCTCTGGTATTTTGAGCTGGATCTGCGGCGGAACCTCCGTCCCGAGTTTCCAAGCAGATGTGAAATCGGCCTTACCTCCCTGCGGGTCTGATCACATTGCTTGCATATTGTGCTTACTAATACAAAGGAGTTCATTGGATTTAACTTGGTGTTGGAGCTTCATTGGGTTGTAGATGAAGAAGAGTGTTGTAGGGGGAGAATGACACCATACCTTCCAAACCTTGGAGAATTTATATGGGCTTCTCCTGTTTTTATACACTACGTGGGTTTATAGTATTGATCATATTGCACCATTGGGCAAGTGTCGGGAGGCGCTTCTTGATCCATTTAATTGCAATAGCATTCCACGCAAGAAATACAGTCTTCTTGAGAAAAATGCAAGTGTGATGTTGCCATTGCTCCTCATTAAGGAGGCCCAATAGACACACAGTAGGGGAATTAGAGACTGATATTCTGATTACTTGGCTTGAGTAGATCTGTCTGTTGGGGACTCTGAGTCTGGACCATCTGTGCTGACCAACGAGCCTGGCTTTTGGACCAGACCTGGTGTGGCTGGCAGCTGACCCTAGTCGCAAGGAAAATTCAGATGGTAAAACTTGCCCATAGCTAAACAGGAAGATATGAAGACCCCTGCCTGCAAGCAGGGTGATCGTCCTGATAAGGACGGCCCCATGCCGGAACCTCAGGACTAACTATTCCTGACAGAGCACAGGGACAATGTACTGAGCATAGGGCACATAGAACAGGACTGACTTACCACAGAGACAGGAACGATGCACAGACTGGAAGGAAATGGACAAACGCACACAGGCTAAAGCACAAGGCAAAGAACATACAAAATAAACAGATACAGATATAGGATACAACAGACAAAACAGTCCTGAGACAGGCGAACTAGATATCCTGAGTGTCTGAGACAAACACACATCAATACTGAGGCAAAGAGGGCGGATTCCCAGCTCCCTTAAATAGGAAGGTGATTGCCATTTAAGTTGCAGCTGTGCTGTGAGCACTGAGCAGGGTTAACTAGTGCAGTGCTGATAGAAAGTAGAAGAAATAAGTACATTTATACAGAAGGAGCAGAGTGACGCCCGAGCCCACCCAGAACAGCAAGAGGGCAGCAGACAGCGAAAGCAGACCTAACACTATCACCTTGGACCAAAAGGCTTGAATTGTGCGGCAGCTCCATATCAGGTGTGTAAAATTTGTATTAGGCAGCATCTAAAGCACTGGGAAGTGGAAACTCTACCTATTTTGAAAAGCCTAGTAGGTGTGAGGTAGCATTGATGGAGGATATAAAGCTGGATGAGTTTGATAGCTGCTGATGAACTGAGGTATAGGATGATATAGCTTCACTCCCGTCTTCGCTAGTAAGCGATGGGATGAGCTCTTTACTCTTATCTTCTACAGACAAGTGTAAATATACACTTTTGGATAAAATAAGATTATCTAACACTTAAATGAGTCTCCTCGGACCCTGCGTGCGCAATACCCCAATTAACGAGAATGCAAAAATGTATGGACGTGGCTCGGGGAACCGAGCAGAAAGCACGTCTCTTAATTGCAAAAATTGATAAAAGCCTGACCCAGAGATTTGGTGTGATTGTTGAGGCTGTTCAAAGGCAGCATAGGACCCATTTATGATATATGTCCCATGGAGTAGACTCCAAACCTAATCCAGCAGCCTATGTCTACGGGAGGCCTTTATTACCCCAAAAATGAAGCTTCCCTCGGTCTGCACGGCTCCCAACGTAAAGAGTTACCAACTAAAAGTGACACCCCCTGGAATATGAAGTGTGGCACACATGGTATGACCATTGGACCCAGGGCTTGTGTAATAGTTTGCAGGAGACTCAAATTATGGAACGCTTCCTAATGGAGCCCATGCCCCGTATGTTCCAGGACATAAAAGTCACTTCAGCCATTTTTTTTAAAAAGTCATAGAAATATGAAATAGTCCCTCATGGCTCTTTCACATGAGAGCGTGTTACTGAGTATTATACACGCGTAATATGGAGTTCCAATCTGCACATTGACTTTAAACTGTGTCTTACATACAGCGCACGCTAAAAAAGATTGTGGCACGCACTATCTTGGCTCGTATTACATGCACATACACGCCAAGATAGTGTATGGTGATTCTATCAATTAGTTGCGTACTTGCTGCGTGCTTCCACACGGGAAATACATGCGTGGTGTACTACAAAACAAATGCGAGAGAGATCTTGGATATGTCTAAAGCTCCAAACACATGCAGATTCAGACCCCCAAAGAAGCAAATTGAATATACAGCATAGTAAATACTAATATTGCATGTCAATCTAGCTGTAGAAAACATATCAAGCCTTACAAACGATGTGGCGTATATGTGAATAATGAGCCTATATCATTAAGGTATTGCCACAATCCATTGCTGAACAGGCTGTGAGTGAACCATAAAGCTGGAACCAACGTGGCAAGAAAAGAGGTGGTGGGGAAACCTGCGGAGTTTACTTTTAGTTCTAGCTCCAGATATTATTAGGTTATTGCCATTCATAAAGTGAGTTTGCTCCACATTGAATTCTACGGGAGTAATAAATTCCCCAATGTAGTTGCAGAAGAGCAGTAATAGGCGGAATGGACCAGTTGTATCTATAAGAAAAGTTACTGGTTGCATAGCCCCTCTCAGCCGAACCAGGATGTGAACCCCCCTCTGACAACGTCCATCCGAAGAACGGGCACTTACATAGTAGAAGTCAGAGCAAGGGTGTTATTCTTTCTTACTTCGGCACTTGATCCAGATCCCTTTTTCCGCCTCTGCTGGAGAAGCCACACCCATTGGGTAAACCACTTCTATTTTGCCAGGACCCACTTCTGGACTATCACCCTGTGAAGGCGTCTCCCAGGCTGACATCTCTGGACTTATGAAGGCTCAGGGCAGAGGCGTAACTTGAAGCTTCTGGGCCCCAATGCAAAACCTGGAACGGGGCCCCCAACTATAATGCTTTATTCATAGTACTGGGCTCCCTATATGGAGAAGAGAGGCCTTATGGACCCCCCAAGGCTCCTGGGCCCGGTTGCAACCGTATCCCCTGCATCCTCTATAGTTATGCCCCTGGCTGAGGGTATGTTCAGACGACAAAATCCAACCATGAAGCTCAGGACTTTCAAAGGAGCAACAGATCTCGCTTTGCTGAAAGTAATACGGCGTTTATTGAAAGTGGCGCATCTTTACGTCCAGAAAGTCCTTAAATCTGCAGACTCGTTCTCTGCACAGTCTCATGATGAATACCCACTGATCACTGTGTGGCCCTTTACATAAGTGGAAACCCCCACAATCCTTCAGTTGCTGCGGGTCTGCCTCTTATAGCCTCAGAGCAGACATCCTACTGCAGCTTCACCAATACAGGTTAGTGGTATCACACAAAACATACTAAAGCTCTGTTTAGACCGAACCCTTATTGTTCAGAATATCATTCAAACGAAGGAAATTGAATGATAATAGTTCTGTTTAAACACGGCAAATGACTGAAGGACAAGCAAGAGTCACGAAGTTCTCACTCGTCATTCAGTTTCAGCCGGCATAAAAGTCCACACCAGTTCAAGCAGTGATAGTCGATATAGGAATGTGAAGCGCTAAGCAATTAGTACAGAACTGCCCGATTCTCAACGAGCTGCCCGAGCGCGAATGGGGTGGTGGTGATGTCGCCAACTTGTCTGCTTGGGCAAACGAGAATAGTGAGATTCTCAACCCGTGTAAAAGGGCCATAAATCCCATCCTTCTGAGCATTCTCCTCATTTGTAATATATGGCTCCCAGGTGACAAAACCAAAAAGAAGAGAACCAATGGAGCGTTAGTTGGCCGGCCCAATGAGAGGAGCGAGGAAATAGAGGCATCGAGACTCATTCACAGAGGTGTGTTCTCCAAGCCGGGAACGCCTCGCCACGACTAAAGTTACAAGCGGAACACCAATGTTAAAGAAAGACTATTTACTTCTTCACACCAACAATATTTTTTCTATGTGGATTCCGCCTCTCAAAGCCGTGGCAGAAATCCGCGACTCTGCAGGTGTAGCGCCGAGGACCCGCACATGGATTCAACCATTTTCAGTGAGCTAATGTGGAATTCCCAACAAGGAAACAATGCCAAATTTGTATCAAAAAATTGTCCAATTTTTTTTTTCCACACTCTGATTTGAAATCCTCATGTGGAAAGAATCCGGGACACATAGACAACGGCGCGGATCCCTATTGGGAGTGATGGGATGCAGAGTTTGACGTGAAATCAGAGTGGATGCCATGTCAAATTCTTCTGAACATGTTATTAAATGGGTTGGCTCGTTTCGTCCAGCATTCGGTCTAAATCATTTCCAGCAGCTACCAAATATCTCCATTTTCTCAGTATTTTCAAGAAGCCAGGCCCCCTCCTCTTGGACAGCCCGGATGGCACTACAGTCCATATAATGCCTGTCTACAGAGAGGTATGTCACCAATACATCGCCAAGCCTCCTCCGCTGACGCACCGCGCCTGTCATGCTTGCATGCACCTGTATGAGCGCACCGTGTATCGCTGCAGGAGGAATGGTGACGCGATAGCCATATACCCCTCCAGCTGTCTCATGGATGAGACTACACAGTGAGAGTTAGAGAAAAATGGCTCAAGGTGCAACGACTCCAAAAAATGGCGGTGAGATACGAAGATTTTATTATATGAGGAGTAAAACCAGCAGAACAAACGGGTTTCGAGGAAAAACCTCTTCTTTAGTCATTGCTGGCGCAAGACATGCTACCGTGCATAGAGAAACATATACGCTTAAAAGTATCGATAGAATGGAATAGAAGTAGAAATCAGACGAAAAGTAGAGAGAAGACAGAAAATATAATCAAGAGATAGTCGTAATACTATTTGTTTCGGACATTTTGATATATAGTATGTACGGTTTTGGTTTACAGGGCGGATACAGCGATGGTTTTTGTTGGCCTCTGCTTTGTGTTATTGTCTTTCTTATGTATGTATTGTTGTTTTATTCTGTAATATTGTTCTACTTGTGTACGTATCATGTTTTTTACTATCTGTGTCCCCCATGACGTCATATAAGACCTCTGGGGGACATTCACATATTTTTTTTTCCTTTATTTGGCACTTTCCAACTGTAGCTGGGGCATCCATAGGAGCCCTAGTTACAGGGAAAGCAACCCCTGTGGTGACATTAGTCACTGGCAGAGCTGGCCAGAGTCTAGTATGACCTTCCAGCTCTGCTGTAGCAGGGAACCCCAGCGGTCACATGACCCCTTCCCCCCCGGGCTTCCGTAGTGAAAGTTACACTTTACTTTCACTTTCGAGTACACAGTGGTCATTTAACGGTGTGTACTCAGGGAAGGAAAAGGCAGCAAGGGTTAAAAACTGTCACTAATAGCTGATAACCCGTTCCTGCCTCCGATTGATTGCAGAGACAGGAGGCTTAAAGCACTGCTGTAATTTTACATATGGAGGAACTTTAAGCCCAGGACCAGGCGTTGTAAATTTACAGTGCCTGGTCCTTAATGGGTTAATAATAGAGATGAGCAAACCTACTCGGCCATGCCCCTTTTTCGCCCGAGCGCCGTGATTTTCGAGTACTTCCGTACTCGGGCGAAAAGATTCGGGGGGCGCCGTGGGTGAGTGGGGGGTTGCAGCGGGGAGTGGGGGGGAGAGGGAGAGAGGGCTCCCCCCCTGTTCCCAGCTGCTACCCCCCGCTCCGCTACGCCTCCCCCCGCCCCCCGGCGCCCCCCGAATCTTTTCAGCTGAGTACGGAAGTACTCGAAAATCGTGGTGCTCGATCGAGTAATTACTCTAAACGAGTACGTTTGCTCATCTCTAGTTAATAACAATAAATTCATTAAAATGGTACAGTTACCCATCTGATGGAACAAACAGCATCTCCGTGTAGAAGTAGAGTAAAAAGTGTGTCACACAGTTAATTTGAAGTCAATCAATATGAGAGAGGGACTCATGGGGTGATGTCCATAACTGAAGAGGCCTAACAGAACAGCAGTCCTTATGGATGAGAGGGCCACCCAGAAGGCCCGCCGGGAGCGAGGCATCATGAAAGTACAGAACCGGACCTGAGAGGGAATGAAGATTGCTAGACGTGCCTTACAAACACCATTGGGACTGATTGCTGGAAGATAGGAAGAATCTAGCCAACACGTTTGAGGCTAAAGCCAAATGGCAAATTTGGCCATGTCAGCGATTGCAGGTCAAAGTGACTTTGATACGTCCATCGACAAAAGTCTACAGCAGCTGGATCTCTGTACGATCGCAGTCTGTTTCATTAGTTGCCATGTACTGCAGCCTGCGCAATACTGGGACTTGTTGTATGGCCAAAGTGGCCTTGTAGCCCCAACCTAATTGTACAGTATGTAATGGCGCATGTAATGGCGCATGTACAGTATGTAATGGCGTTAAATTCAGTATGCACCGCGGATGTCTGGGATCACCGCCGCAGGACGGGACTGTACTAGTGACAGCTTATATGTGCGCAGGCCGTTCGGCATTATACAGTAATTCATCATTTATAAAGCAGATGTCATCTTCTGTATATTGGAACATGAAAGCGCTTCTGCCTCCATAGACATGCATGTCACAGTTGTTCGTGCTTCTCCATGTGGAAGACCTTGGGTTTTCCTGTGTGGCCAGGCCTTAAAGCTCCGCAGAGTAAGTCTAGACTCACATCTACGTTGGAGGCTTCCTTCTGTACCGATCAAGGACAAGATCCCAGGTGGAAAAGCGCAGCATGTTGCATTATTTCATTCGGGAAAATTCCACTTGGGATGCTGGAAGCCGGATGGACTCCATTGTTGTCAGTGGGTCCAGTTGGCACCATTCATGTCTGGCATGAGCCATATCCAGCCTTTCCGGTATTGTCATTGTTCAGCTCCAAGGTTGGAACCAATCAATGGAAATAGTTGGGATCTGTGGGTGCGAATGTGCCATCCGTCAGTGGAAGCCCACCTTAGGCCAGTCTCACCCAAGGGTAGTATATTTGCAATTATGAACCCTTAATATAGGCGCATGGCCCGACCGCCATTCTACTGATCCAAACCAGATGTTCTGTTATTCTGTCTGTAGACTGCACTCAGCCTGAGAAATCCATTATTACAGACCCATCGATGCAGCCATAATAAGCTCATGTGGACCCAGCTATAAGGGTGCAGCAGATTTGCTGCAGACATTTCTGTGACCATCCCATTAAATTTATAGCAGTTGCAGAAACCATCCCATTCAGATAAATGGCGCTGGGGCAGGGTTATTTCATACCCAGGATGAGCTCCTAAGTGATTACAGGCTATCCCGGGATTTTAGGGGAGGAGGTGACAGCCCATTTCTGGCACATTGGGGTACCTCCTTCCCTCGAAGTGAGTACTCAAAACCACTATTCTACCTCCATTCTCCAAGTTGAGAGCACAGCTTCTTTCCTAACTCAGATGAATGGCGCTGATAGAGTTGATTTAATGCCTGTGGTAACAGTGAACGCACCCTAACACCGTTTTAGGGGCACTTCCCAGCGGAGACTCATCCGTTTGGGGAGAGCATCCCAGCGGTGCCCTTCAGACACCTTGTAGACGGGATCCTCCTGGTCTCTTCCACCGCGCAGCTTGACAATCAGGAGATCTGGAGCCACGAGGAGTCTTGGCAGCGTCCGCGCCTTGGATTACATGTTTTTGTATGTATCCTTGTGGCATAAATAGAGGAAGAAATCATAACCCAACATCCCCCATCCTTCCAGAAATCCTGCAACGATGCAGAAGCCGCGCCGACCCGCGTTGTGCCTGTTCTCGCGCAGCGAGGCGTCTTGTTCTTTTGTTGTGTATCTGCTTTTTTAAGCATTTGAATCAGCATTGTTCATCTAAAAAGGAGCCGCGCTCAGGAAAACTGCGCAAGGAACAAGCTGCTCATAATTTGCCTTGACAGGGAAGCTGTGCGGGACAAAGAAGGTCGCAGACCTTCACTGAAGTCAATTAATGGGATGCATTGCAAAGCAATTAAAGAAGGACGGGCAAGGATATAGTCATTTACATGGGAAGGCCATCCGAGTTCAGGATATGAAGGAGGTTATAACATCCTAATCCTCGGGTACGGCGAGTGGTAGATAGTGTCTGCTGTACTCATCTGCGATGGCAGGACGGTGGGGCAACTATGGAGCTCCTCCCACTGGACACTTGTATGACAACCCTTACAGGGCAATGTTCAGCGCAGCTTGTTTGGAAATAGACAGCAACAACCTTATATCAAGTATTTCCTGCAAGTTCATTAGGAATCAGATCTAATTGGCTAGTGAGTATAACTAATGATGAAAAGCCGGCAGTGGTCAGTGCTAGGAAGCCTCTCGCTCAGGACAGACACTGCCAATCGTGACTTCTGGTAATTGTGCCGTCATTTCATACATTAGAGATTGCGTTTCACTTAGAATCGGTGCAGCCGGCCTGTTCCCATAATGTACTTTTGTAATTAGTTTGTTCCGCTCAGCGGATGCTCCTAATAGACCCTAAGTAATGTGTTTATTACTGCTGTGATGGGCGTACGGGGCTGTAACCATTCATTTCCCATTTTGAAATGTCTGTTTTTCATGAAGTAGTCAATGCATGAATAGCTTCAGCGAAAGTTTTGTAGACTGGAGCTGTCCATGGTACGCCATAAGGAGACCTGGAGCTGTCCATGGTGCTTAGTGAGGAGGCCTGGAGCTGTCCATGGTGCATTGTAAGGAGGCCTCGAGCTGTCCATGGTATGTCATGAGGAGGCCTGGAGCTGTCCATAGTGCGCCATAAGGAGGCCTGGAGCTGTCCATGGTGCACCATAAGGAGGCCTGGATCTGTCCATGGTATGTCATGGGGAGGCCTGGAGCTGTCCATGGTGCGTTGTAAGGAGGACTGGAGCTGTCCATGGTGTGTCATAAGGAGGCCTGGAGCTGTCCATGGTGTGTCATAAGGAGGCCTGGAGCTATCCATGGTGCAGCATAAGGAGACCTGGAGCTGTCCATGGTATGTCATGGGGAGGCATGGAGCTGTTCATGGTATGTCATGGGGAGGCCTGGAGCTGTCCATGGTGTGTCATAAGGAGGCCTGAAGCTTTCCATGGTGCATTATAAGGAGGCCTGGAGCTGTCCATGGTGCGTCATAAGGAAGTCTGGAGCTGTCCATGGTGTGCCATAAGGAGGCCTGGAGCTGTCCATGGTATGTCATGAGGAGGCCTGGAGCTGCCCATTGCACATGGTGGATAAAGTGGACTGGAGTTGTCCATGGTAGATAATGTAGATTGGTATTGTACACAGTGGATAAGGGTCCATTTAGATGGGATGAGTGCCGGGCAAATGATGCCTGACACTCGTCCCCGCATATCCTCGCTCCCGTGCTGTCACACGGGAGCTAGTATTGCTGTCTCGCTCACAGAGCAACCAGCAGCAGGGTGGGGTGGCTGGAGGAGATTTCTCTCCTCGCTCTCCCCTGCCCCCCGCCATGGACTTAACATAGTGGCCGTTCAATATTGAACGGCCGCTATTTACACTGAATGTTGAGCGATCAGCTCATCGTCCATCATTTATGCTGCATAAGTGATGGACAATGAACTGATCACTCAGTGTAAATAGCGGCCATTCAGTATTGAACGGCCACTATGTTAAGTCAATGGAGGGGGGCAGGGGAGAGGGAGGAGAGAAATCTCCTTCCGCCGCTCTGCTGTGAGCTAACGATACTAGCTCCCGTGCAGGTGTATAGGAGCTAGTATGTGCAGGGACAAGTGTCAGGCATCGTTTGCCTGACATTCGTCCCTTCTAAATGGGGCTTAAAGTGGACTAAAGCTGTCCATAGTAGATAATGTAGATTGGCATTGTACATAGTGGATAAGGTGGACTGGCGCTGCCCATGGTAGATAATGTAGATTGGCATTGTACATAGTGGATAAGGTGGACTGGCGCTGTCCATGGTAGATAATGTAGATTGGCATCCTATATGGTGGATAAAGTAGGCTGGCGCTGTCCATGGTAGATAATGTAGATTGGCATCCTATATGGTGGATAAAGTGGGCTGGCGCTGTGCATGGTAGATAATGTAGATTGGCATCCTATATGGTGGATAAAGTGGGCTGGCGCTGTCCATGGTAGATAATGTAGATTGGCATTGTACATAGTGGATGAGGTGGGCTGGCGCTGTCCATGGTAGATAATGTAGACTGGCATCCTATATGGTGGATAAAGTGGGCTGGCGCTGTCCAGCATCTGAATAATGTTAAGCTGTAGCATATGATGCACAGAAAGGTTTACCCTAGTGTGCTGATGTCAATAATGTAATGAATGCAGATACACTGGAGGTCACTAACCTGCGGGATAAGGAGATTATGTGCTGCCAACACTGATTCCATCTGATCACACATAATATATAAAGTCGTATTCCTTTAGCTACTTGGTCTGCTGCTGTTTTGTGTTTTCGCGTCTGTCCAGCATTTGAATCCATGAATCTGGAAGTTTAGGTTGACTTTTGTGTTTGTTTCCTTGCAGATATGGAGTACTGCAGCATATGGAAGCGTGGATGTCTATTATGTTCATTACATTCTTAGACCTGTAGGGGCCTCCTGCCAGTGACCTCCTTCCTCCCTAACATCCATTTGTGTCATTTCTGAACTCCCGTGAAGACGCCAGAAATGATCTGTTATGTACATTCAATGCCTGTGTTTCCCTACTGCTTGTGTATAGTCAGGTAGAAGCTACATGAGTGTCCTGGCTGCCCTTGATTAGAACTTGCACTAAGTTGCAGATCTGGATGAGGATGCATTCGCCTCCGCCGCCGCACCTGTCTCATGCCCCTTCCCTCCTACGTGCTGCTCTTTGCTCTCTTGAGGGCATGCCGTTAATATTTCATTGCCCATTGCAGGCAGGTGCGCGGTGGCCCAGGATCAGCAGCCGCTCAGTCCTGCTGGCGCCACTCTTCCTCTCCGGCAGCCGAAGCATTGCAGAGCCCGGAACCAATGACTGCTCAATACCGGCCCTCCCAGGGCAACTTACATTACATTTATTTATAAGCAATCTAAAAGCACTCAGCCTTTCGTTAAGCCTTCCATTGTCACAATGAGATATGGATCATCTTCTTAAACTCTGCCTCCCTGGGCATTTCATGTTACCGCACATGTATTTTCATGTCCTTCTCTTTAATTTAGCATTTATCTTATTTCCAAAGAAGCCGCTATTTAAGAGCCATAAATTGTCTCCAGTACCTGCAGATAAACAAGTCATGGCCGTCCGCTGGCGAGAACTTTGATTTCTGGCGGATATACACAAGTCTGATAGGACCGCAGGAAAACACATTATTTGTGTCAAAGCCGACACTCTTGTGTGAGAGAACTGGGGAAATGTAATAAATAATACATAAAATAAAAAGTTCTTCAACACTTTAAGCAACGAGGAATATAGTCTGCATGTAAATGGCAGCGGCTGGTGCTCTAGTCACAAAAGTTCCTTCGTTTTATCATTGGCATTCACAGTTTGCAACC
Organism: Eleutherodactylus coqui; assembly: GCF_035609145.1. NCBI lineage: Eukaryota > Metazoa > Chordata > Amphibia > Anura > Eleutherodactylidae > Eleutherodactylus > Eleutherodactylus coqui. The sequence continues at coordinate 12,097,305 of NC_089846.1, read as the reverse complement.
AGCCAAGCAGCACAGCTCGCTACATTGATTTTCTTCTTTAACTCCTTTGTGACCGTCGATGGGGAATTTGAAATTCGTTCCCGACTCCAATCTGGCAAACAGAATAATCCAACCCTTCTGAACTAATCAGTGATATAACATGTAATATTGTATCGCTATAGCAAGGCGTCCAGGCCCCTATTGAACTCTTTTATCAAGTTTGCCATCACCACGTCCTCAGGCAGAGAGTTCAACAGTCTCACTGCTCTTACAGTAAAGAACCTCCTTCTATGTCAGTGTAGAAATCATCTTTCTTCTGGATGTAGAGAGCGCCTCCTTGTTACAGTCACAGTCCTGGGTATAATAGCTGATGGGAGAGATCTCTGTACTAACCCATGATATAGCTATACATAGTATATAGAGTACACCCTTGTTACAGTCCTGGGTATAAATAGATGATGGGGGAGATCTCTGTACTGACCCCTTATATATTATACATAGTTATTAGAGCGCCCCCTTGTTACAATCCTGGGTATAAATAGATGATGGGAGAGATCTCTGTACTGAGCCCTGATATATCTATACATAGTTTTTAGAGCGCCCTCTTGTTACAGTCCTGGGTATAATAGCTGATGGGAAAGATCTCTGTACTAACCCATGATATAGCTATACATAGTATATAGAGCGCACCCTTGTTACAGTCCTGAGTATAAATAAATTATGGAAGAGATCTCTGTACTGTCCCCTGATATATCTATACATAGTTATTAGAGCGCCCCCTTGTTACAGTCCTGGGTATAATAGCTGATAGGAGAGATCTCTGTACTAACCCATGATATAGCTATACATAGTATATAGAGTACACCCTTGTTACAGTCCTGGGTATAAATAGATGATGGGGGAGATCTCTGTACTGATCCCTTATATATCTATACATAGTTATTAGAGTGCCCCCTTGTTACAATCCTGGGTATAAATAGATGATGGGAGAGATCTCTGTACTGAGCCCTGATATATCTATACATAGTTTTTAGAGCGCCCTCTTGTTACAGTCCTGGGTATAATAGCTGATGAAAGAGATCTCTGTACTAACCCCTTATATAGCTATACATAGTATATAGAGCGCACCCTTGTTACAGTCCTGAGTATAAATAAATTATGGAAGAGATCTCTGTATTGTCTCCTGATATATCTATACATAGTTATTAGAGCGCCCACTTGTTACAGTCCTGGGTATAAATAGATGATGGGAGAGATCTCTGTACTGACCCCTGATATATCTATACATAGTTATTAGAGCGCCCCCTTGTTACAGTCCTGGGTATAAATAGATGATGGAAGAGATCTCTATATTTTCTCTTGATATATTTATACATAGATATTAGAGCGCCCCCTTGTTACAGTCCTGGGTATAAATAGATCCTGAGAGAGATCTCTGTACTGTCTCCTGATATAGCTATACATAGTTATTAGAGCAACACCTTGCTACAGTCTTGGTATACATAGATGATAGGAGAGATCTCTGTATTAACCCCAGATATATTTATACATAGTTATTAGAGCGCCCCCATTGTTATAGTCCTCGGTATAAATAGATGATGGGAGAGATCTCTCTACTGACCCCCGATATATTTATAATATAATAAAAAGAATAGAGCCCAAACCTGACCTGTTGGTGTGACAGGAGCAATCTCTCATAAACCCATGCTGATACGGAGTTTTACAACTATTTCTCTTGAGGTCCTCCAGGGTGGCATTTCTTAGAAACCCTTCAGACATTTTACCCACAATGGAAATGAGACTTACTGGTCTGTAGTTTTCAGCCTTTTAAAATATCTGCAGCACATTGGCTGTGCACCAATCCAGTAGAACAGACCGTGTCACTATTGAGTCATTAAATATAAGAAGCAATCGTCTGCCTATCACATTAATTCCCTTAGAGCCCGGAGGTGTATGCTATCGGGACCCGGTGATTGGTGTATTTTAATCTTTTAAGATTGCTCTGCACTTCTTCCTATGTTAGACTGGTGACATCTAGTGGAGAGTTTACTTTATCACTCTGCATCTCATCTGACATTTCATTTTCCTCTATGAATACACTAGAGAAAAAGTGATTTAATAGATTTGCTTTCTCCTCCTCAGTTTCTACAATTTTTCTTACATTATTTATTAAAGAGCCAACACTTTCAGTTTTAATATTTTTACTATTTATATAGTTGAACAGTTTAGGGTTAGTTTTACTCTCCTTGGCAATAAGTCTCAATCTCTGCTGCTTTTATCTGACTTTTACCTAGTTATTTTTTTCTTTTATAGGTTTTAGCGCTTCTTTGTTGCCTTCTTGTTTTAGTAGTTTAAACGCTTTCTTTTTGCTGTTTATTGCCCCCTTTACATCTTTATTTAGCCAGATTATCCTACTCCAAACTTTTATTCCTGTAAGGCATGAACCGCTCACAGTAAGTATTTAAGAGGCTTTTAAACATTTCCCATATATTGTCTCTACTCTTATTTCTGAGGACATTGTTCCAGTCCATAAGGTTAAGGGCATCTCTGAGCTGATCAAACTTTGCCTCCCTAAGGCTGCATTTACATGAACGTATATCGGCTCGGTTTTCACGCCGAGCCGATATACGTTGTCCTCATGTGCAGGGGGGAGGCTGGAAGAGCCCAGGAGCAGGAACTGAGCTCCCGCCCACTCTCCGCCCCTCTGCACTATTTGCAATGAGAGGAGGCGGGATGGGGCATGGCTAAGTTGCGGGAATTAGCCCCGCCCCCGCCCCGCCTCTCCCCATTGCAAATAGTGCAGAGGGGCATAGAGGAGGCAGAGAGGGGGCGGGAGCTCAGTTCCTGCTCCTGGGCTCTTCCAGCCTCCCCCCTGCACATGAGGACAACGTATATCGGCTTGGCGTGAAAACCGAGCCGATATACGTTCGTGTGAATGCACCCTAAAGTTTAGTATTTTCCTGGCTCCCCTATAAAGACAAGTTGCAGTGTATTATATTATGATCACTATTTCCCAGGTGCCCCCCAACCTGCACCCCTGTTATTCTGTCAGGTCTGTTGGTTAATATTAAGTCCAAAATGGCCATCCCTCTAGTTGGGTCCTGTATAAGTTGGGTAAAGTAATTATCTTTAGTAATTGACAGAAAGTTGTTACCCTTATGAGATCTGCAGGTTTCGGCTTCCCAGTTTATATCCGGATAGTTGAAGTTCCCCAGAGGCTCCCCCACCCTCCAATTCCAGTATAGAAATTTATCCAGAAAGTGGAGAGTTAATTTAATGTACCTGAAGAAGGGGGTTTATGCCTTGAAACATGCTGTATATGAGACCAATGAAATTCAACTTTTCAGTCATTTTGGATTTCATTCGAATAATTTGGCTATGTAATACCTGGACCTCCTGGGTCTTCCAGAGGGAGACAGAGGGCATGTTCATCATTGCATTCCGAGCATACTTGGAACATGGAAAACATAGAAACTAGGAAGATGCAGAATACAGCCAGGAGTGGGAGGGTTAGAGTTTAGAGCAGTCACTCCCCAGTACTACAGACCTGGTTTCTATGCTCAGAATGCAATGATGTATATATCCAGAATGTCTCAATGGCCTTATAAGTCTCCTCACTTACCTTCTAGGTGCTCAATGTAAGAGGAAACGATACCCTTCCCAACTCACGTCTATAAGCCTCTCACTAGCCAAGCCAGAAACCTACTGTACACTGATGAGGGGCAAAAACCCTGAAACAGCTGTCTGTGTATGGATTCTGGCTTGGTTTCCAATTCTCAGTCATTGTTATAAGGCTTGTCTAAAGAGTCTTACATTGACTAGCAGGAATGCTGCCTTCCAATAGGTGGCACCTCAGAGGTATTGTTCCAACTTCTCTATGTGCATATTTCCCGGAGGAGCAGGAATGGCCTTATACATTTCTTCACTTTCTAGGTGCTCTCCTTAAGGAGGAACTATAGCCTTCCCGACCCCAGAGTGTCTCATAGTGCCCTCCACTGGCTGATAGATGAGGATTCTGAGCAGGAGAACCTAATCTTTGACCTCAGTGCTTCCTAGTAGGACATTTCAAGGGGCTGTACCAAGGTCTAAAGTCATCCCCTATGCACAGGATAGGGAATAACTTTATAGTCACTGGGGAGCTGTCCGCTGGGGCCCCAAGTGATCCTGAGAACGGGGTCCCAACTGTCCCTGCATGAAAGGAGCAGAGATTGCACATCCGCATATATCCTGTATATAGAGTATTATACCACACACATTTATATTTTCCGTTCCGGGGTCCTGATGAATCAGACCGATCGCTCCCTTCTCTCTGCCGGTCACATGTGTTAGACGTATCGGGTTCTGTGCAGAATGAGATTGCAAAGTGGAAAGCAAGAGATATGCGGGCCGACAAGTCCTCTGGCTGTACATTGTGTCTGCGCAGCTTCAGATGTTTCCTATCGCTGTCCTACACGCTCCGGCTTGCAGGAAGATCTATATTACATTTTTCACACAGTTCTGCTTGAAAGGAGTTTTTCCCCAACTGAACTCCTTCAGTCCAGAGCCGAGGACCGGCTTTGTCGATGTAACACATTGATCAGCCCTTGCTTTTCTGACTTTCTGCCAATGGTCGTCTCCTGCTTATAGGCAATGTGTCATCCGACAGTGACATCTTGTATAAATCAAGTTTTTGTATTAGACCCATTTTTAAAGAACTTTTGGGGATCTTTTTCTCATTTTCGATATTACTATTTATATAAAAGAAAAACTCTTGAAATTCTCACCCTGAGCCTAATAATAGTCTGGCACTTCCTGTTCTGTAGAGAAACCTTCTCAGCCGTCATCTCATTATTATCACAGGCAGGATTACAATGAATGGCAATACCTGTAGATGGATAATATAGAATCCGCCATTTACGATAGGTGATGGTCACAGCTCACCTCTCCCCCTCCCTGTACATGTCACAGAACATGCACACGATGCTCTACCATAAAAGTCTATGGGAGGGGATCAGAGCTCACTTCCTCCCCTTCTTGCACGTTACACAGACCATACCCACAATGATTTACAATAGCAGTTTATAGGTGATGGTCACAGCTCACCTCCTCCTCCCCCCATGTACAGGTCACAGAGCATGCCCACAATGCTCTCTCATGAAAGTCTTTGGGAGGTAGTTACAGTTGACTTCCTCCCCCTCCCTGTACAGGTCACAGAGCATGCCCACAATTCTCTACCATAAATGTCTATGGGAGGTAGTCACAGCTCACTTCCTCCCCCTCCCTGTACAGGTCACAGAGCATGCCCACAATTCTCTACCATAAAAGTCTATGGGAGGTAGTCACAGCTCACTTCCTCCCCCTACCTGTACAGGTCACAGAGCATGCCCACAATTCTCTACCATAAAAGTCTATGGGAGGTAGTCACAGCTCACTTCCTCCCCCTACCTGTACAGGTCGCAGAGCATGCCCACAATGCTCTCCCATAAAAGTCTATTGGAGATGGTCACAGCTCACCTCCTCCCCCCCATGTACAGGTCACAGACCATGCCCACAATGCTCTCCCATTAAAGTCTATTGGAGATGGTCACAGCTCACTGCCTTCCCCTCCCCACACAAGTCACAGGGCATGCCTACAGCATTCTCTCATAGAAGTCAATGGGTCCTCTTTTGTCCATTGTGTCTATGGCCCATTAGGCTTCTATATGCTCTTTATATGCTGTTAACTGCAAGATGCCCCCCCCCCCTAATTATCTCCAGACAATAGAAAAAAATTGCAATCAGAAAATAAAAAGATTAGAAATGCAAATTGTTTCACTCCCTGTTTTAAGTAGTAAGATGTAGGTGATACATTAATGTCAGGGTGAAATGACTGCAGCCGGCTTATACTGAAGGGCAGGCACAGTCCCTGGGCGGAGGCGCTGGCTGGCATCTCATGCACATAGATATGCAGGTCAGGGAGGTCTGGTTTGCAGGTTCCATCTCCTGATACAGAATAATAGACACATCATGCATTCTGTATCTCTGCAGCCATGAATAAGACAGAACTTCCTCTTCTGCTTCTTTATATCTGGAACACGTGGGAGACGCTGCGAGAGGAAAGGTCTAAATCAGAAAGTAATATCTTCTCCGCCGCATCCAGGAGGCCGCAGAATCCCAGGAACAAAACAGGTTTTCTCTTCTGCACTTCCAGGATGCTGATCTGGTTTTTTTCTGTCTCCATCTTGTCACTTTCTGTAACTGTTTTGCACCCAGATTTTGGTTATACAAGTACCAACGGTGGCCCCGTGTCAGACGGGAGATTCCTTCATGATCCATCCTTAAAGGGGAAGGGGGTTCGAGTTATATAAAGGCCCATCATGGGGGCCGCAAGGTGTAAAATAACTCAGCTGATACCTCTTCCCCTACCGCTTGCTGTCATCTCCGCTGTTCTGCTTGTTTAGAGGCTGCAGGCAGCCTATGATGTCCCGTAAACCTGCTGCTGCAGCCAATGACAGCACTGAACAGTCTACAAACAGGCTGCTGCAGCCAATGACGGCACTGAACAGTCTACAAACAGGCTGCTGCAGCCAATGACAACAGTGAACCGTCTACAAACAGGCTGCTGCAGCCAATGATGGCACTGAGCCGTCTACAAACAGGCTGCTGCAGCCAATGACAGCACTGAACCGTCCACAAACAGGCAGCTGCAGCCAATGACAGCACTGAACTGTTCACAAACAGGCTGCTGCAGCCAATGATAGCGCTGCTATGATTGGCTGCAGCAGTTTGTTTGTATATGGCTCGGGTTGACTGCAACCTGTCAAGATGACATCAGCAGGGAGACCAAAGCCAGTGGAGAGGTAAGTATCAGCTGAGTTGTTGTTTTACAGCATGGGGACCCCGTGACAGTCCTTTATATAACATTGTAGTCTAACCTTTCTGTATTAGAGTAGGACTGCACAAATCTTGCTGAGTCATACTGCTGAAGGCTGCAGAATAGTGAGTGCAGCTCTGGGGTATAATACAGGATGTAACTCAGGATCAGTACAGGATAAGTAATGTATGTACACAGTGACTCCACCAGCAGAATAGTGAGTGCAGCTCAGGGGTATAATACAGGATGTAACTCAGGATCAGTACAGGATAAGTAATGTATGTACACAGTGACTCCACCAGCAGAATAGTGAGTGCAGCTCTGGGGTATAATACAGGATGTACTCAGGATCAGTACAGCATAAGTAATGTATGTACACAGTGACTCCACCAGCAGAATAGTGAGTGCAGCTCAGGGGTATAATACAGGATGTACTCAGGATCAGTACAGGATAAGTAATGTATGTACACAGTGACTCCACCAGCAGAATAGTGAGTGCAGCTCTGGAGTATAATACAGGATGTAACTCAGGATCAGTACAGAATAAGTAATGTATGTACACAGTGACCCCACCAGCAGAATAGTGAGTGCAGCTCTGGGGTATAATACAGGATGTACTCAGGATCAGTACAGCATAAGTAATGTATGTACACAGTGACTCCACCAGCAGAATAGTGAGTGCAGCTCAGGGGTATAATACAGGATGTACTCAGGATCAGTACAGGATAAGTAATGTATGTACACAGTGACTCCACCAGCAGAATAGTGAGTGCAGCTCTGGAGTATAATACAAGATGTAACTCAGGATCAGTACAGGATAAGTAATGTATGTACACAGTGACTCCACCAGCAGAATAGTGAGTGCAGCTCTGGGGTATAATACAAGATGTAACTCAGGATCAGTACAGGATAAGTAATGTATGTACAAAGTGACCACCAGCAGAATAGTGAGTGCAGCTCTGGGGCAGTAAATAACATGAGAATTGTTAAGGCAGAATGCTGCTCTTGAATCTAATGTGTCCCACCTGTTTAGAGTACATTAGTCCTGTGACCCCATAGAATACACTGCAGCGCTCGCTGACTCTCTGATGTTATAGACTCTTAATAATACACAGAAGCAGATCTGTTTATTTTTCTGTGTTCGGCATAATAACGTGGCAGCAAAGTGCACTTGAATCGTCTCACAGCTGGCATCTTATTAAGAGCGACACGTTCTGCGCTCCCAGTAAATAAGCTCAGAAGAAGCTCTCGTATGTGGCTGATGAAGGCGTTTCAGAGGTGACACTAAACACCCGCTTCGTGTTTTGACTCTCATATATCGAGTGATTGATGGGCTCCATCTCTTAGTATTAAGAGGGAATATATTGAGATGCAGAACAGAAAAAAAACAGCTGAGCATTTTACGTCGGCTATTATATTCCTCGTTGCATCCGGACCGGAGATGGAACGCATCCATGGAAAGTCTCCAGATCCCCAAGGAGGAGCGTTCCATCACCTTTTATGTGTTACATGTACAAATGCCTCTTGTCTGACATTGCTGTTACCTCCTGACCCGACCGAAGAGCTCTTGTTCTTTGAGCACATTTCAGCTTCATATTGGATGACTATCCCAGTCATAAGAGTCTGTCAGTGGCTCCAATACACGTGAGGTGTCTGTCTGTATGACCATATGTGACTCACGCCCCTTCTGTACTATTCTGGTCTGTGCCTCACTTGCCCAAGCAGAGGGTAGTTACTGTCAATCGTCTCTCTTTGCCTCAGTTCACATTACAGTTTTTGGAGACATCAGGGATACACTCCCAACTTATACCTCCAACTTAAGCCGCAAAAGTGTGCCACATATGATGGCAACTAGGCATTGGTAGCAGCATCGTAAGACCAGGACTTGGGTTAATAGTGTAGTGGCCCAGAGTTAGTGGGGCCCCTCCGTAATGTTATGTGTCTGTCTCGTGCCATTGTCCTGTCAGTGTCTTAATTGTGGAATGCATCAGAGTTATGTGTATTGCATCTCTGCAGCACTGAATGGGTTAATGTCTGGGTTATGTCTGGAAAATGTATCATGTTGTGTGTCATGTGATTATGCCTTATATATATGTTTGCAAGGATGCTATGTGCAGCAGTCTATGCTAGGTTATGTCTTGCAAGAGTTTGTAGTCTGAGTATGCAAGTGAGAGAAGTTTGACACCCACACCTCAGTGATCAGCCTGTGTGTGGACAGAATAGAGGGAGCGGAGCGATTCCCTTCTGCGTGGCCTGGCACCAGTCTGCCCAGGATATACCAGTGCTACCACTAAGTACTAAGTGAGAAGGAAGGACGAGCGAAAGGCACCAGAAGCGTGAGTGTTGACCGGTAGAGAGTTGTAGAGTCGCTGGGAGCGGGATCACACAGATAACTGGGACTGTGGATTATCTGGAATACCCTGAGAATCCTCCCTGTCACCACCACCTTCTCTGGTTGTACCTGTGCCAACCTGCTGTAATAAAGTGGATTCTGTTGAAGTTACAGTAAACGGACAATTCAGACCATTCCCAGTTTGTCCATAACATTTCCCTGTGCGTGGACTTCTTTTTTCTACTGTCAAGGTTCACTGCAGAGGAGGGAACGGTGGTGTCACGAGTGACAAAGAAGTTTTCAGGTAACCTCTGGTTACTTTTCCCTGTGACCTCCCCCAGCAGTAACTTGGTCGGGGTCCCGAGCTACCCTCAGGGGAGAAGATGGGAGAGCCCCATGAGAAGTTCTTTATCTACCCTGCCCACTCCTCAGACGCTGCAATAACATGGCAGAGAGGAGCAGTCAGCACAGGGTAAATGTGTCTGAGGAGCCCAGTGCAGCGTGTATCACCTGGTGCTAGAAATCCATATATGTGAAACTGGCCCAGTTGCCCGGTGGGTGTACTGAGTGACGGAAGGATTGGGGCTGCTGGAGAATGAGGTGCCATCTGCTGGGGGTGTGGAGGGATCTAGTGATGAATGGGCAAGAATGGGGACCTGCAACAGTGTACTTCCTCTTGCTCTGGAAGTAGATATCCCATGCACTGCGTATATTCAGGCTGGGATCGCTTCAGAGCTCACTCTGCAGTTGATTGCAAGCTTCTGGCGCGTAGTGAGGGAGTTTATTGCCAACGTATGTCCTTAATGCTTGCTTCCAGTATATGGCACTACAGTGGCAAATGCTGCCCATTGACTACAATTGTAACGAAAGAAACATACCATTCAATATACAATGCATTCGGAAAGTCTTCAGATGCTTTCACTTTTTTACATTTTGTTACACTCTGGCCCTGTGCGAATAAAAAAAATTATCCCCCCCTCTCATTCTGCATTCAGCACCCCATAATGACAAACTGGCAACAGAATGGTAGAAATCTTCACCTTGATTGGAGTCGCCGGCGGTAAATTCAGTTGATTAGACATCATTTTATATAAGACACCCCGCTGTCTATATAAGGTCTCATAGCTCACAATGCATATCAGACCCCAACCGAGCCACAAGGAGGAAAGAACTACCTGCAGAGCTCAGAGACAGGATTGTGTGGAGGCACAGATCTGGAGAAGAATGTAAAAACATTTCTGCTGCACTGAGAGCTCCCAGAATCGCAGCGACCTCCATAACTCCTACATGGAAGAAGTTTGAAACAACCAGGACTCTTCCTAGAGCAGCCGACCCACCAAACTAAGTAATTGGGGGGAGAAGGGGCTTGGTAAGAGAGTTGACCAAGAACCCAATGGTCACTCTGGCTGAGCTCAAGAGATCTTGTATGCAGATGGGAGAAACTTCCAGAAGGTCAACCATCACTGCAGCCTCCACCAATCTGGGCTTTATGGCAGAGCGGCCAGAAAGAAGCCTCTTCAGTAAGACACATGAAAGTCTGCCTGGAGTTACCAAAAGACACCTCAGACCGTAAATACCCAGATACTCTGATCTGATGAAACCAAGAATGAACTTTCTGGCCTCAATTCAACACATTCTGTCTGGAGGAAACCAGGCGCCGCTCATCACCTGCTCAACACCATCCCTACGGTGAAGCTTGGTGGTGGCAGCATCATGCTGGGGAACGGGGAGACCGGTCAGGATTGATGGAAAGCTGAATGGAGCAAAGTACAGAGATATTCATAATGAATATCTGATCCAGAGCGCCAGGGACCTCAGACTGGGCAGAACGTTCACCTTCAAACAAGACAATAGCCCTAAGCAGACAACTAAGACAACACAGGAGGGGTTTAGGGACAACTTTATAAATGCCCTTGAGTGGCCCAGCCAGAGCCCTGACATGAACCCCATCGAAGATCTCTGGAGAGACCTGAGAATGGCCATCCACAGCCAGCCCCCCATCCAACCTGGAGGCTGCAATCGCTGCCAAAGGTGCTTCAACGAAGTCCTGAGTACGGGGTGTGAATACTTATGTCAATGCCAAATGCTACCCAGTTTTTCATTCTTTTTTACAAAAATGTCTACCATTTCATTGTCCCTTTGTCATTATGGAGTATTGAGTACAGAATGATGGGGGGGGGGGGAGTTTTTGAATTTTCACAAGGTCACAGCATAACAAAATGTAAAAAAAAGTGAAAGGGCCTGAAGATTTCCTAAATGCACTGCAGGTTTTTTTCCACTGCCCCCCCCCCCCCCCACTGTATAGTAAAGCATGGCAGACTGCGCCTATTTGTACAGTTAAAAAAGGGCGATGCATAATGCCCAGCGCATGTAATGTCCAGGTCAGACATCAGGAAGTACCCCCAGCTCATACTGCGGACCCTCTTACAAGATGAGATGTGAACTGCGCCTCGAATGCATCTTCACAACTCCAAAGTGCAGTAATCCAGGACCGACCCGAGACGCGGTTCTCACGACCGCGGTAAATTATTCTGCTGGAAAACCCTTTCTTGCTACTTTAAGTTGGTCTTCAGTGAGGATATGATGGAGAATTCTGCTACAGGCTTTTGTCTAATAATTACCTACGTTTCCTTATTCTCGGGAGGCCTGGCAGGATTTATCTAGTGCCAGCGTCAATGAATATTTAACAAGTGCAGAAAAACTAGTCTGAATTGATGAGTCTGAAATCTCAGGCAGCCCCAACGCTTCCATTAACATAGGTCATTAAATGTTGCTGCCTTCACGGTCGTCTCGTTCTTCGGCTTCCTGTTCTGGATCCTACATTGTAGATTATGTTGCTAAATGACTGAGATCAAGGTCCCTTGTTGGTGACTGATGTTCCTCCTTGTGGGTTTGATGTATGGACCTGCATGAATTCACGTACCGGCAGATTGATATTTGCGGCTACGGCCATCTTTGATCACTGGGACGGTACATTAGCATGAAGTCCATTGATGTTCTCTGATAACCATGGCGCCATTTGCTTTGTCAGAATTTCCATTGACTTCTGTTTTGAAGAACATATAAGGTGACACATAGTAATAAGTGGAGTGAGGACCCCTCCGAATCATGGAGCTACTCCCTTCCATCCCATGAATGGAAGGTCTGGTGTTGTCGCTTGAATAAGGGTGCAGAATGAAGCCACTTATGAGTAAGGGGATGGGGCCAACCTTATAGATTGGTGCTTCGCTGTATGCAAATTAGATTCATAATCCCAGAATACACCATAAAATCACATGACACGTTTCCGTGGATCAGTTTCAATATCAATCCACGTAAGATGAGAAAATGAAGTGACTTGAGCGACTTCCAACAAAGCCGGGTCATTGGTGCTAACTAACTGGGGCCAAGGTTTTACTGCCAACCACACGGTATTTTCTCATGTAATGGTGTGAAGAGTATACAAAGAATGGCGTGATCGAGGAAGACATCCAACAAAGGGGGAGTTCTGGAAGGAATGACTTGTCTCCAAAAGGGGTCAGAGGAGGATGTCAGGAATCGTTCTAAGCAACAGGCATTACACAGTCAAGAGCGCTGGTGCTCCAACTAACCCGTCTTATCACACAACTCGCCGTTCCTCCGCACGGATGGGTTATAGCGGCAAACAACCAGTTCCATCACCGTTGTATAACAGAAAAAGGAAGGCAAGACTTCAGTGGACCAAAGAGCGCAAAACTTGTATCACTGAACAGTGAAAAACATCTTCTGGTCAGATGGATCCAGACTTCTGTTGCTGATGGGAGGCAAGAATTTGGTACAAGCAGCATGAATCGATGACCCCTTCCTGTCAGCTGTTGAGTTTGTGTCAGCACCTCCATCTACGTTGCGGCAACTACAAAAAGCTTCCTGTCCGCAGGGGCCGATATTCCTGCAGAACAATTTAATCACCTGGTGGAATCTACACTTCAACCAAGTTTGTGCGGTTCTGAAAAGGAAAGGAGGTTCAGGGCGCTACTAGTTCGGGGTCTTTAATAAAGTGGCCATTCTGACTATTTCTCCCACATTTGCCGATTTCTTTAGAGAGATCCACAAAAAGTCTCTTTGGCTTTGACGTATTTTTTGTGTGGAGTATCCTACAGCTAAACGCTGTTCCTCCTCTTTTCCCCAAATGGTATGGAGCAGATGTGTCAGGATGATGGATATAACGGCCCATATACTACAAGCCAACCAGTTAAACACAACACAGCCCACACTCCGGGCTCCATTACTTTCACTATCTCGACACTTTAAAGGACATTTGTTTTATCATTCGCTCGGCTCCACGTACAATTTTCACCCTTGAAATCAAATCCTTGGTCAGCTCTTTTGTACAAAGTGAGGCAGGAATTCATTATGTGTGGCAGCCTGGCCAACGCTCGCCACTCGCTGCACCTGCTGGAAAGGCAAGAATAGGAAATAAATGATTCAGTAAAAGGGTAGAATAGTGGAAGGAGCCCCGCTGTGCGCCTCATTATTTCTGAGGAAATATAAGCCCATTGTACAATATTTATACGCTTGGTTACATGAGGTTGCGACAACAGCACAGTGGATGGAGAGGAAGATAACCTCCGACGGCTGCAAGCACCGCGGCTGCGCGCTATTTTATCATTTCAAAGCCACATAGACTTTATCCATTATATGCCATAATATCAACTGTGCAGATACTATACCTGTGGTGTACCATCATATCATATCTAGTAACTGTACAGATACTATACCTGTTGTGTACCGTCATATCGTGTCTAGTAACTGTGCAGATACTATACCTGTGGTGTGCCATCATATCATATCTAGTAACTGTGCAGAAACTATACTTGTTGTGTACCGTCATATCGTGTCTAGTAACTGTGCAGATACTATACCTGTGGTGTACCATCATATCGTGTCTAGTAACTGTGCAGATAGTATACCTGTGCTATACCGTAATATTGTGTCTAGTAACTGTGCAGATACTATACCTGTTGTGTACCATCGCATCGTGTCTAGTAACTGTGCAGATACTATACATGTGGTATACCGTCATATCATATCTAGTAACTGTGCAGATACTATACCTGTGCTGTACCGTCATATCGTGTCTAGTAACTGTGCAGATACTATACCTGTTGTGTACCATCGCATCGTGTCTAGTAACTGCAGATGCTATACCTGTGGTGTACCGTCATATCGTGTCTAGTAACTATGCAGATACTATACCTGTTGTTTACCGTCATATCGTGTCTAGTAACTGTGCAGATATTATACCTGTTGTGTACCGTCATATCGTGTCTAGTAACTGTGCAGATACTATACCTGTTGTTTACCGTCATATCGTGTCTAGTAACTGTGCAGATACTATACCTGTTGTTTACCGTCATATCGTGTCTAGTAACTGGGCAAATAGTATACCTGTTGTGTACCGTCGTATCGTGTCTAGTAACTGTGCAGATGCTATACCTGTGGTGTACCGTCATATCGTGTCTAGTAACTGTGCAGATACTATACCTGTTGTTTACCGTCATATCGTGTCTAGTAACTGTGCAGATACTATACCTGTTGTTTACCGTCATATCGTGTCTAGTAACTGTGCAGATACTATACCTGTTGTTTACCGTCATATCGTGTCTAGTAACTGTGCAGATATTATACCTGTTGTGTACCGTCATATCGTGTCTAGTAACTGTGCAGATACTATACCTGTTGTGTACTGTCATATCGTGTCTAGTAACTGTGCAGATACTATACCTGTGGTGTACCGTCATATCGTGTCTAGTAACTGTGCAGATACTATACCTGTTGTGTACTATCATGCCTAGTAACTGTGTAGATACTATACCTGTGGTGTACCGTCATATCATGCCTAGTAACTGTGTAGATACTATACTTGTGGTGTACCATCATATCATGTCTAGTAACTGTGCAGATACTATACCTGTGGTGTACCATCATATCTTGTCTAGTAGCTGTGCAGATACTATACCTGTTGTGTACTATCATGTCTAGTAACTGTGCAGATACTATACCTGTTGTGTACCGTCATATCGTGTCTAGTAACTGTGCAGATACTATATCTGTTGTATACCGTCATATCGTGCCTAGTAGCTGTGCAGATATTATACCTGTTGTGTACCGTCATATCGTGTCTAGTAACTGTACAGATATTATACCTGTTGTGTACCGTCATATCGTGTCTAGTAGCTGTGCAAATAGTATACCTGTTGTGTACCGTCATATCGTGTCTAGTCACTGTGCAGATACTATACCTGTTATGTACCATCGCATCATGTCTAGTAACTGTGCAAATACTATACCTGTTGTGTACCATCATATTGTGTCTAGTAACTGTGCAGATACTATACCTGTGGTGTACCATCATATTGTGTCTAGTAACTGTGCAGATACTATACCTGTGGTGTACCATCATATCATATCTAGTAACTGTACAGATACTATACCTGTTGTGTACCGTCATATCGTGTCTAGTAACTGTACAGATACTATACCTGTTGTGTACCGTCATATCGTGTCTAGTTAACTGTGCAGATACTATACCTGTGGTGTGCCATCATATCATATCTAGTAACTGTGCAGATACTATACTTGTTGTGTACCGTCATATCGTGTCTAGTAACTGTGCAGATACTATACCTGTGCTATACCGTAATATTGTGTCTAGTAACTGTGCAGATACTATACCTGTTGTGTACCATCGCATCGTGTCTAGTAACTGTGCAGATACTATACATGTGGTATACCGTCATATCATATCTAGTAACTGTGCAGATACTATACCTGTGCTGTACCGTCATATCGTGTCTAGTAACTGTGCAGATACTATACCTGTTGTGTACCATCGCATCGTGTCTAGTAACTGCAGATGCTATACCTGTGGTGTACCGTCATATCGTGTCTAGTAACTATGCAGATACTATACCTGTTGTTTACCGTCATATCGTGTCTAGTAACTGTGCAGATATTATACCTGTTGTGTACCGTCATATCGTGTCTAGTAACTGTGCAGATATTATACCTGTTGTTTACCGTCATATCGTGTCTAGTAACTGTGCAGATACTATACCTGTTGTTTACCGTCATATCGTGTCTAGTAACTGTGCAGATACTATACCTGTTGTGTACCGTCATATCGTGTCTAGTAACTGTGCAGATACTATACCTGTGGTGTACCGTCATATCGTGTCTAGTAACTGTGCAGATACTATACCTGTTGTGTACTATCATGCCTAGTAACTGTGTAGATACTATACCTGTGGTGTACCGTCATATCATGCCTAGTAACTGTGTAGATACTATACCTGTGGTGTACCATCATATCATGTCTAGTAACTGTGCAGATACTATACCTGTGGTGTACCATCATATCTTGTCTAGTAGCTGTGCAGATACTATACCTGTTGTGTACTATCATGTCTAGTAACTGTGCAGATACTATACCTGTTGTGTACCGTCATATCGTGTCTAGTAACTGTGCAGATACTATATCTGTTGTATACCGTCATATCGTGCCTAGTAGCTGTGCAGATACTATACCTGTTATGTACCGTCATATCGTGCCTAGTAGCTGTGCACATACTACAACTGTTGTGTACAGTCATATCGTGTCTAGTAACTGTGCAGATACTATACCTGTGGTGTACTATCATATCATGTCTAGTAACTGTGTAGATACTATACCTGTTGTGTACCGTCATATCGTGTCTAGTAACTGTGCAGAACCTATACCTGTTGTGTACCGTCATATCGTGTCTAGTAACTGTGCAGATATTATACCTGTTGTGTACCGTCATATCGTGTCTAGTAACTGTACAGATATTATACCTGTTGTGTACCGTCATATCGTGTCTAGTAGCTGTGCAAATAGTATACCTGTTGTGTACCGTCATATCGTGTCTAGTCACTGTGCAGATACTATACCTGTTATGTACCATCGCATCATGTCTAGTAACTGTGCAAATACTATACCTGTTGTGTACCGTCATATCGTGTCTAGTAACTG
Organism: Eleutherodactylus coqui; assembly: GCF_035609145.1. Lineage (NCBI taxonomy): Eukaryota > Metazoa > Chordata > Amphibia > Anura > Eleutherodactylidae > Eleutherodactylus > Eleutherodactylus coqui. The sequence goes on along the minus strand of NC_089846.1, from coordinate 12,080,151 downwards.
TGTAGATACTATACCTGTTGTGTACCGTCATATCGTGTCTAGTAACTGTGCAGATACTATACCTGTTGTGTACCGTCATATCGTGTCTAGTAACTGTGCAGATACCATACCTGTTGTATACCGTCATATCATGCCTAGTAACTGTGCAGATACTATACCTGTTGTATACAGTCATATCATGCCTAGTGTACTATACCTGTTATGTACCGTCATATCGTGCCTAGTAGCTGTGCAGATACTACACCTGTTGTGTACCGTCATACTATACCTGTTATGTACCGTCATATCGTGCCTAGTAGCTGTGCAGATACTACACCTGTTGTGTACCGTCATATCGTGTCTAGTAACAGTGCAGATACTATAGCTGTTGTGTACCGTCATATCATGTCTAGTAACTGTGTAGATACTATATCTGTTGTTTACCGTCATATCGTGTCTAGTAACTGTGCAGATACTATACCTGTTGTATACCGTCATATCGTGTCTAGTCACTGTGCAGATACTATACCTGTGGTGTACCGTCATATCGTGTCTGGTAACTGTGCAGATACTATACCTGTTGTGTACCATCGCATCGTGTCTAGTAACTGTGCAGATACTATACTTGTTGTGTACCGTCATATCGTGTCTAGTAACTGTGCAGATACTATACATGTGGTATACCATCATATCGTGTCTAGTAACTGTGCAGATAGTATACCTGTGCTATACCGTAATATTGTGTCTAGTAACTGTGCAGATACTATACCTGTTGTGTACCATCGCATCGTGTCTAGTAACTGTGCAGATACTATACATGTGGTATACCGTCATATCATATCTAGTAACTGTGCAGATACTATACCTGTGCTGTACCGTCATATCGTGTCTAGTAACTGTGCAGATACTATACCTGTTGTGTACCATCGCATCGTGTCTAGTAACTGCAGATGCTATACCTGTGGTGTACCGTCATATCGTGTCTAGTAACTATGCAGATACTATACCTGTTGTTTACCGTCATATCGTGTCTAGTAACTGTGCAGATATTATACCTGTTGTGTACCGTCATATCGTGTCTAGTAACTGTGCAGATACTATACCTGTTGTGTACCATCGCATCGTGTCTAGTAACTGTGCAGATACTATACATGTGGTATACCGTCATATCATATCTAGTAACTGTGCAGATACTATACCTGTGCTGTACCGTCATATCGTGTCTAGTAACTGTGCAGATACTATACCTGTTGTGTACCATCGCATCGTGTCTAGTAACTGCAGATGCTATACCTGTGGTGTACCGTCATATCGTGTCTAGTAACTATGCAGATACTATACCTGTTGTTTACCGTCATATCGTGTCTAGTAACTGTGCAGATATTATACCTGTTGTGTACCGTCATATCGTGTCTAGTAACTGTGCAGATATTATACCTGTTGTGTACCGTCATATCGTGTCTAGTAACTGTGCAGATATTATACCTGTTGTTTACCGTCATATCGTGTCTAGTAACTGTGCAGATACTATACCTGTTGTTTACCGTCATATCGTGTCTAGTAACTGTGCAGATACTATACCTGTTGTGTACCGTCATATCGTGTCTAGTAACTGTGCAGATACTATACCTGTGGTGTACCGTCATATCGTGTCTAGTAACTGTGCAGATACTATACCTGTTGTGTACTATCATGCCTAGTAACTGTGTAGATACTATACCTGTGGTGTACCGTCATATCATGCCTAGTAACTGTGTAGATACTATACCTGTGGTGTACCATCATATCATGTCTAGTAACTGTGCAGATACTATACCTGTGGTGTACCATCATATCTTGTCTAGTAGCTGTGCAGATACTATACCTGTTGTGTACTATCATGTCTAGTAACTGTGCAGATACTATACCTGTTGTGTACCGTCATATCGTGTCTAGTAACTGTGCAGATACTATATCTGTTGTATACCGTCATATCGTGCCTAGTAGCTGTGCAGATACTATACCTGTTATGTACCGTCATATCGTGCCTAGTAGCTGTGCACATACTACAACTGTTGTGTACAGTCATATCGTGTCTAGTAACTGTGCAGATACTATACCTGTGGTGTACTATCATATCATGTCTAGTAACTGTGTAGATACTATACCTGTTGTGTACCGTCATATCGTGTCTAGTAACTGTGCAGAACCTATACCTGTTGTGTACCGTCATATCGTGTCTAGTAACTGTGCAGATATTATACCTGTTGTGTACCGTCATATCGTGTCTAGTAACTGTACAGATATTATACCTGTTGTGTACCGTCATATCGTGTCTAGTAGCTGTGCAAATAGTATACCTGTTGTGTACCGTCATATCGTGTCTAGTCACTGTGCAGATACTATACCTGTTATGTACCATCGCATCATGTCTAGTAACTGTGCAAATACTATACCTGTTGTGTACCGTCATATCGTGTCTAGTAACTGTGTAGATACTATACCTGTTGTGTACCGTCATATCGTGTCTAGTAACTGTGCAGATACTATACCTGTTGTGTACCGTCATATCGTGTCTAGTAACTGTGCAGATACCATACCTGTTGTATACCGTCATATCATGCCTAGTAACTGTGCAGATACTATACCTGTTGTATACAGTCATATCATGCCTAGTGTACTATACCTGTTATGTACCGTCATATCGTGCCTAGTAGCTGTGCAGATACTACACCTGTTGTGTACCGTCATACTATACCTGTTATGTACCGTCATATCGTGCCTAGTAGCTGTGCAGATACTACACCTGTTGTGTACCGTCATATCGTGTCTAGTAACAGTGCAGATACTATAGCTGTTGTGTACCGTCATATCATGTCTAGTAACTGTGTAGATACTATATCTGTTGTTTACCGTCATATCGTGTCTAGTAACTGTGCAGATACTATACCTGTTGTATACCGTCATATCGTGTCTAGTCACTGTGCAGATACTATACCTGTGGTGTACCGTCATATCGTGTCTGGTAACTGTGCAGATACTATACCTGTTGTGTACCATCGCATCGTGTCTAGTAACTGTGCAGATACTATACTTGTTGTGTACCGTCATATCGTGTCTAGTAACTGTGCAGATACTATACATGTGGTATACCATCATATCGTGTCTAGTAACTGTGCAGATAGTATACCTGTGCTATACCGTAATATTGTGTCTAGTAACTGTGCAGATACTATACCTGTTGTGTACCATCGCATCGTGTCTAGTAACTGTGCAGATACTATACATGTGGTATACCGTCATATCATATCTAGTAACTGTGCAGATACTATACCTGTGCTGTACCGTCATATCGTGTCTAGTAACTGTGCAGATACTATACCTGTTGTGTACCATCGCATCGTGTCTAGTAACTGCAGATGCTATACCTGTGGTGTACCGTCATATCGTGTCTAGTAACTATGCAGATACTATACCTGTTGTTTACCGTCATATCGTGTCTAGTAACTGTGCAGATATTATACCTGTTGTGTACCGTCATATCGTGTCTAGTAACTGTGCAGATACTATACCTGTTGTTTACCGTCATATCGTGTCTAGTAACTGTGCAGATACTATACCTGTTGTTTACCGTCATATCGTGTCTAGTAACTGGGCAAATAGTATACCTGTTGTGTACCGTCATATCGTGTCTAGTAACTGTGCAGATACTATACCTGTTGTGTACCGTCATATCGTGTCTAGTAACTGTGCAGATACTATACCTGTTGTGTACTATCATGTTTAGTAACTGTGCAGATGCTATACCTGTGGTGTACCGTCATATCGTGTCTAGTAACTGTGCAGATACTATACCTGTTGTTTACCGTCATATCGTGTCTAGTAACTGTGCAGATATTATACCTGTTGTGTACCGTCATATCGTGTCTAGTAACTGTGCAGATACTATACCTGTTGTGTACTGTCATATCGTGTCTAGTAACTGTGCAGATACTATACCTGTGGTGTACCGTCATATCGTGTCTAGTAACTGTGCAGATACTATACCTGTTGTGTACTATCATGCCTAGTAACTGTGTAGATACTATACCTGTGGTGTACCGTCATATCATGCCTAGTAACTGTGTAGATACTATACTTGTGGTGTACCATCATATCATGTCTAGTAACTGTGCAGATACTATACCTGTGGTGTACCATCATATCTTGTCTAGTAGCTGTGCAGATACTATACCTGTTGTGTACTATCATGTCTAGTAACTGTGCAGATACTATACCTGTTGTGTACCGTCATATCGTGTCTAGTAACTGTGCAGATACTATATCTGTTGTATACCGTCATATCGTGCCTAGTAGCTGTGCAGATATTATACCTGTTGTGTACCGTCATATCGTGTCTAGTAACTGTACAGATATTATACCTGTTGTGTACCGTCATATCGTGTCTAGTAGCTGTGCAAATAGTATACCTGTTGTGTACCGTCATATCGTGTCTAGTCACTGTGCAGATACTATACCTGTTATGTACCATCGCATCATGTCTAGTAACTGTGCAAATACTATACCTGTTGTGTACCATCATATTGTGTCTAGTAACTGTGCAGATACTATACCTGTGGTGTACCATCATATTGTGTCTAGTAACTGTGCAGATACTATACCTGTGGTGTACCATCATATCATATCTAGTAACTGTACAGATACTATACCTGTTGTGTACCGTCATATCGTGTCTAGTAACTGTACAGATACTATACCTGTTGTGTACCGTCATATCGTGTCTAGTTAACTGTGCAGATACTATACCTGTGGTGTGCCATCATATCATATCTAGTAACTGTGCAGATACTATACTTGTTGTGTACCGTCATATCGTGTCTAGTAACTGTGCAGATACTATACCTGTGGTGTACCATCATATCGTGTCTAGTAACTGTGCAGATAGTATACCTGTGCTATACCGTAATATTGTGTCTAGTAACTGTGCAGATACTATACCTGTTGTGTACCATCGCATCGTGTCTAGTAACTGTGCAGATACTATACATGTGGTATACCGTCATATCATATCTAGTAACTGTGCAGATACTATACCTGTGCTGTACCGTCATATCGTGTCTAGTAACTGTGCAGATACTATACCTGTTGTGTACCATCGCATCGTGTCTAGTAACTGCAGATGCTATACCTGTGGTGTACCGTCATATCGTGTCTAGTAACTATGCAGATACTATACCTGTTGTTTACCGTCATATCGTGTCTAGTAACTGTGCAGATATTATACCTGTTGTGTACCGTCATATCGTGTCTAGTAACTGTGCAGATATTATACCTGTTGTTTACCGTCATATCGTGTCTAGTAACTGTGCAGATACTATACCTGTTGTTTACCGTCATATCGTGTCTAGTAACTGTGCAGATACTATACCTGTTGTGTACCGTCATATCGTGTCTAGTAACTGTGCAGATACTATACCTGTGGTGTACCGTCATATCGTGTCTAGTAACTGTGCAGATACTATACCTGTTGTGTACTATCATGCCTAGTAACTGTGTAGATACTATACCTGTGGTGTACCGTCATATCATGCCTAGTAACTGTGTAGATACTATACCTGTGGTGTACCATCATATCATGTCTAGTAACTGTGCAGATACTATACCTGTGGTGTACCATCATATCTTGTCTAGTAGCTGTGCAGATACTATACCTGTTGTGTACTATCATGTCTAGTAACTGTGCAGATACTATACCTGTTGTGTACCGTCATATCGTGTCTAGTAACTGTGCAGATACTATATCTGTTGTATACCGTCATATCGTGCCTAGTAGCTGTGCAGATACTATACCTGTTATGTACCGTCATATCGTGCCTAGTAGCTGTGCACATACTACAACTGTTGTGTACAGTCATATCGTGTCTAGTAACTGTGCAGATACTATACCTGTGGTGTACTATCATATCATGTCTAGTAACTGTGTAGATACTATACCTGTTGTGTACCGTCATATCGTGTCTAGTAACTGTGCAGAACCTATACCTGTTGTGTACCGTCATATCGTGTCTAGTAACTGTGCAGATATTATACCTGTTGTGTACCGTCATATCGTGTCTAGTAACTGTACAGATATTATACCTGTTGTGTACCGTCATATCGTGTCTAGTAGCTGTGCAAATAGTATACCTGTTGTGTACCGTCATATCGTGTCTAGTCACTGTGCAGATACTATACCTGTTATGTACCATCGCATCATGTCTAGTAACTGTGCAAATACTATACCTGTTGTGTACCGTCATATCGTGTCTAGTAACTGTGTAGATACTATACCTGTTGTGTACCGTCATATCGTGTCTAGTAACTGTGCAGATACTATACCTGTTGTGTACCGTCATATCGTGTCTAGTAACTGTGCAGATACCATACCTGTTGTATACCGTCATATCATGCCTAGTAACTGTGCAGATACTATACCTGTTGTATACAGTCATATCATGCCTAGTGTACTATACCTGTTATGTACCGTCATATCGTGCCTAGTAGCTGTGCAGATACTACACCTGTTGTGTACCGTCATACTATACCTGTTATGTACCGTCATATCGTGCCTAGTAGCTGTGCAGATACTACACCTGTTGTGTACCGTCATATCGTGTCTAGTAACAGTGCAGATACTATAGCTGTTGTGTACCGTCATATCATGTCTAGTAACTGTGTAGATACTATATCTGTTGTTTACCGTCATATCGTGTCTAGTAACTGTGCAGATACTATACCTGTTGTATACCGTCATATCGTGTCTAGTCACTGTGCAGATACTATACCTGTGGTGTACCGTCATATCGTGTCTGGTAACTGTGCAGATACTATACCTGTTGTGTACCATCGCATCGTGTCTAGTAACTGTGCAGATACTATACTTGTTGTGTACCGTCATATCGTGTCTAGTAACTGTGCAGATACTATACCTGTTGTGTACCGTCATATCGTGTCTAGTAACTGTGCAGATACTATACCTGTTGTGTACCGTCATATCGTGTCTAGTAACTGTGCAGATACTATATCTGTTGTGTACCGTCATATCGTGTCTAGTAACTGTGCAGATACTATACCTGTTGTATACCGTCATATCATGCCTAGTAACTGTGCAGATACTATACCTGTTGTATACAGTCATATCATGCCTAGTGTACTATACCTGTTATGTACCGTCATATCGTGCCTAGTAGCTGTGCAGATACTACACCTGTTGTGTACCGTCATACTATACCTGTTATGTACCGTCATATCGTGCCTAGTAGCTGTGCAGATACTACACCTGTTGTGTACCGTCATATCGTGTCTAGTAACAGTGCAGATACTATAGCTGTTGTGTACCGTCATATCATGTCTAGTAACTGTGTAGATACTATATCTGTTGTTTACCGTCATATCGTGTCTAGTAACTGTGCAGATACTATACCTGTTGTATACCGTCATATCGTGTCTAGTAACTGTACAGATACTATACCTGTTGTGTACCGTCATATCGTGTCTAGTAACTGTACAGATACTATACCTGTGGTGTACCGTCATATCGTGCCTAGTAGCTGTGCAGATACTATACCTGTTATGTACCGCCATACCGTGTCTAGTAGCTGTGCAGATACTACTCCTGTTGTGTACCATCATATCGTGTCTAGTAACAGTGCAGATACTATAGCTGTTGTGTACCGTCATATCATGTCTAGTAACTGTGTAGATACTATACCTGTTATATACTGTCATATCGTGCCTAGTAGCTGTGCAGATACTATACCTTTGGTGTACCGTTATATTGTGTCTAGTAACTGTGTAGATACTATACGTGTTGTGTACCGTCATATGGTGTCTAGTAACTGTGCAGATACTATACCTGTTATATACCATAATATCGTGTCTAGTTACTGTGCAGATATTAAACCTGTTGTATACTGTCATATCGTGCCTAGTAGCTGTGCATATACTATACCTGTTGTATACCGTCATATCGTGTCTAGTCACTGTGCAGATACTATACCTATTGTGTACTGTCATATCGTGTCTAGTAACTGTGCAGATACTATACCTGTTGTGTACCGTCATATCGTGTCTAGTAACTGTGCAGATACTATACCTGTTGTGTACCGTCATATCGTGTCTAGTAACTGTGCAGATACTATACCTGTTGTGTACCGTCATATCGTGTCTAGTAACTGTGCAGATACTATAACTATTCTATACCATCATATAGTGTCTAGTTACTGTACAGATACTATACCTGTTGTGTACCGTCATCGTGTCTAGTCACTGTGCAGATACTATATCTGTTGTGTACCGTCGTATCGTGTCTAGTAACTGTGCAGATACTATACCTGTTGTGTACCGTCATATCGTGTCTAGTAACTGTGCAGATACTATACCTGTTGTATACCGTCATATCATGCCTAGTAACTGTGCAGATACTATACCTGTTGTATACCGTCATATCGTGCCTAGTAGCTGTGCAGAAACTATACCTGTTATGTACCGTCATATCGTGCCTAGTAGCTGTGCAGATACTACACCTGTTGTGTACCGTCATATCGTTACTAGTAACAGTGCAGATACTATAGCTGTTGTGTACCGTCATATCGTGTCTAGTAACTGTGCAGATACTATACCTGTTGTTTACCGTCATATCGTGTCTAGTAACTGTGCAGATACTATACCTGTTGTTTACCGTCATATCGTGCCTAGTAGCTGTGCAGATATTATACCTGTTGTGTACCGTCATATCGTGTCTAGTAACTGTACAGATATTATACCTGTTGTGTACCGTCATATCGTGTCTAGTAGCTGTGCAAATAGTATACCTGTTGTGTACCGTCATATCGTGTCTAGTCACTGTGCAGATACTATACCTGTTATGTACCATCGCATCATGTCTAGTAACTGTGCAAATACTATACCTGTTGTGTACCATCATATTGTGTCTAGTAACTGTGCAGATACTATACCTGTGGTGTACCATCATATTGTGTCTAGTAACTGTGCAGATACTATACCTGTGGTGTACCATCATATCATATCTAGTAACTGTACAGATACTATACCTGTTGTGTACCGTCATATCGTGTCTAGTAACTGTACAGATACTATACCTGTTGTGTACCGTCATATCGTGTCTAGTTAACTGTGCAGATACTATACCTGTGGTGTGCCATCATATCATATCTAGTAACTGTGCAGATACTATACTTGTTGTGTACCGTCATATCGTGTCTAGTAACTGTGCAGATACTATACCTGTGGTGTACCATCATATCGTGTCTAGTAACTGTGCAGATAGTATACCTGTGCTATACCGTAATATTGTGTCTAGTAACTGTGCAGATACTATACCTGTTGTGTACCATCGCATCGTGTCTAGTAACTGTGCAGATACTATACATGTGGTATACCGTCATATCATATCTAGTAACTGTGCAGATACTATACCTGTGCTGTACCGTCATATCGTGTCTAGTAACTGTGCAGATACTATACCTGTTGTGTACCATCGCATCGTGTCTAGTAACTGCAGATGCTATACCTGTGGTGTACCGTCATATCGTGTCTAGTAACTATGCAGATACTATACCTGTTGTTTACCGTCATATCGTGTCTAGTAACTGTGCAGATATTATACCTGTTGTGTACCGTCATATCGTGTCTAGTAACTGTGCAGATATTATACCTGTTGTTTACCGTCATATCGTGTCTAGTAACTGTGCAGATACTATACCTGTTGTTTACCGTCATATCGTGTCTAGTAACTGTGCAGATACTATACCTGTTGTGTACCGTCATATCGTGTCTAGTAACTGTGCAGATACTATACCTGTGGTGTACCGTCATATCGTGTCTAGTAACTGTGCAGATACTATACCTGTTGTGTACTATCATGCCTAGTAACTGTGTAGATACTATACCTGTGGTGTACCGTCATATCATGCCTAGTAACTGTGTAGATACTATACCTGTGGTGTACCATCATATCATGTCTAGTAACTGTGCAGATACTATACCTGTGGTGTACCATCATATCTTGTCTAGTAGCTGTGCAGATACTATACCTGTTGTGTACTATCATGTCTAGTAACTGTGCAGATACTATACCTGTTGTGTACCGTCATATCGTGTCTAGTAACTGTGCAGATACTATATCTGTTGTATACCGTCATATCGTGCCTAGTAGCTGTGCAGATACTATACCTGTTATGTACCGTCATATCGTGCCTAGTAGCTGTGCACATACTACAACTGTTGTGTACAGTCATATCGTGTCTAGTAACTGTGCAGATACTATACCTGTGGTGTACTATCATATCATGTCTAGTAACTGTGTAGATACTATACCTGTTGTGTACCGTCATATCGTGTCTAGTAACTGTGCAGAACCTATACCTGTTGTGTACCGTCATATCGTGTCTAGTAACTGTGCAGATATTATACCTGTTGTGTACCGTCATATCGTGTCTAGTAACTGTACAGATATTATACCTGTTGTGTACCGTCATATCGTGTCTAGTAGCTGTGCAAATAGTATACCTGTTGTGTACCGTCATATCGTGTCTAGTCACTGTGCAGATACTATACCTGTTATGTACCATCGCATCATGTCTAGTAACTGTGCAAATACTATACCTGTTGTGTACCGTCATATCGTGTCTAGTAACTGTGTAGATACTATACCTGTTGTGTACCGTCATATCGTGTCTAGTAACTGTGCAGATACTATACCTGTTGTGTACCGTCATATCGTGTCTAGTAACTGTGCAGATACCATACCTGTTGTATACCGTCATATCATGCCTAGTAACTGTGCAGATACTATACCTGTTGTATACAGTCATATCATGCCTAGTGTACTATACCTGTTATGTACCGTCATATCGTGCCTAGTAGCTGTGCAGATACTACACCTGTTGTGTACCGTCATACTATACCTGTTATGTACCGTCATATCGTGCCTAGTAGCTGTGCAGATACTACACCTGTTGTGTACCGTCATATCGTGTCTAGTAACAGTGCAGATACTATAGCTGTTGTGTACCGTCATATCATGTCTAGTAACTGTGTAGATACTATATCTGTTGTTTACCGTCATATCGTGTCTAGTAACTGTGCAGATACTATACCTGTTGTATACCGTCATATCGTGTCTAGTCACTGTGCAGATACTATACCTGTGGTGTACCGTCATATCGTGTCTGGTAACTGTGCAGATACTATACCTGTTGTGTACCATCGCATCGTGTCTAGTAACTGTGCAGATACTATACTTGTTGTGTACCGTCATATCGTGTCTAGTAACTGTGCAGATACTATACCTGTTGTGTACCGTCATATCGTGTCTAGTAACTGTGCAGATACTATACCTGTTGTGTACCGTCATATCGTGTCTAGTAACTGTGCAGATACTATATCTGTTGTGTACCGTCATATCGTGTCTAGTAACTGTGCAGATACTATACCTGTTGTATACCGTCATATCATGCCTAGTAACTGTGCAGATACTATACCTGTTGTATACAGTCATATCATGCCTAGTGTACTATACCTGTTATGTACCGTCATATCGTGCCTAGTAGCTGTGCAGATACTACACCTGTTGTGTACCGTCATACTATACCTGTTATGTACCGTCATATCGTGCCTAGTAGCTGTGCAGATACTACACCTGTTGTGTACCGTCATATCGTGTCTAGTAACAGTGCAGATACTATAGCTGTTGTGTACCGTCATATCATGTCTAGTAACTGTGTAGATACTATATCTGTTGTTTACCGTCATATCGTGTCTAGTAACTGTGCAGATACTATACCTGTTGTATACCGTCATATCGTGTCTAGTAACTGTACAGATACTATACCTGTTGTGTACCGTCATATCGTGTCTAGTAACTGTACAGATACTATACCTGTGGTGTACCGTCATATCGTGCCTAGTAGCTGTGCAGATACTATACCTGTTATGTACCGCCATACCGTGTCTAGTAGCTGTGCAGATACTACTCCTGTTGTGTACCATCATATCGTGTCTAGTAACAGTGCAGATACTATAGCTGTTGTGTACCGTCATATCATGTCTAGTAACTGTGTAGATACTATACCTGTTATATACTGTCATATCGTGCCTAGTAGCTGTGCAGATACTATACCTTTGGTGTACCGTTATATTGTGTCTAGTAACTGTGTAGATACTATACGTGTTGTGTACCGTCATATGGTGTCTAGTAACTGTGCAGATACTATACCTGTTATATACCATAATATCGTGTCTAGTTACTGTGCAGATATTAAACCTGTTGTATACTGTCATATCGTGCCTAGTAGCTGTGCATATACTATACCTGTTGTATACCGTCATATCGTGTCTAGTCACTGTGCAGATACTATACCTATTGTGTACTGTCATATCGTGTCTAGTAACTGTGCAGATACTATACCTGTTGTGTACCGTCATATCGTGTCTAGTAACTGTGCAGATACTATACCTGTTGTGTACCGTCATATCGTGTCTAGTAACTGTGCAGATACTATACCTGTTGTGTACCGTCATATCGTGTCTAGTAACTGTGCAGATACTATAACTATTCTATACCATCATATAGTGTCTAGTTACTGTACAGATACTATACCTGTTGTGTACCGTCATCGTGTCTAGTCACTGTGCAGATACTATATCTGTTGTGTACCGTCGTATCGTGTCTAGTAACTGTGCAGATACTATACCTGTTGTGTACCGTCATATCGTGTCTAGTAACTGTGCAGATACTATACCTGTTGTATACCGTCATATCATGCCTAGTAACTGTGCAGATACTATACCTGTTGTATACCGTCATATCGTGCCTAGTAGCTGTGCAGAAACTATACCTGTTATGTACCGTCATATCGTGCCTAGTAGCTGTGCAGATACTACACCTGTTGTGTACCGTCATATCGTTACTAGTAACAGTGCAGATACTATAGCTGTTGTGTACCGTCATATCGTGTCTAGTAACTGTGCAGATACTATACCTGTTGTTTACCGTCATATCGTGTCTAGTAACTGTGCAGATACTATACCTGTTGTTTACCGTCATATCGTGCCTAGTAACTGTACAGATACTATACCTGTTGTGTACCGTCATATCGTGTCTAGTAAGTGTACAGATACTATACCTGTGGTGTACCGTCATATCGTGCCTAGTAGCTGTTGTCGAGGGTTAATCTGTTCAAACAGACTGGTCAGTTATGTTGTCCGGTTCCAAATTGACCTACGTAGGAGCGCTCCTTGAGAGTCAAAGTACTGACCATACACGGTATATGGTGAAACAATGAACTCTGAGTTTATTATTTGCATCGTCTCAGTCTTTATAGAAGATCGCCCTCGCAGGGACGTGACTTGTGGTAAAACAGGGAATAACCTCGTGATTTCCATACATCTTAAACTCATGATTTTCATATCTGACAATAAACTTTGACATTTAGACTTGTGATATATGACATTTTTAAGAAATAGCTGATTTCACATGACTTTCAGACGAGCACATTATTTTAGAGAGAAAGAGCTAGCAACCTCTTTGCGGTTAGGCCATGTATTGCTAAATTCCGAGACATCTGCTCTTGGAACTTCCTGATTCCAATAGGTCAGCTCTGCGGAGCTTGTGTAATAGTCATGAGTTCTGTACACACACAAAATATTTGCAATATATTCATTTTGCTAAAATGGATGGATTGATAAGCAACATATATATTCATTATGATAAACAACATATATTGATTCCTTCAGTCCCTCTTGGCCCTTATCATTCCCCCCTTTTTCACATCAGGAAGACACACGCAGGGTCCAGTTCTATTTTGAAAAGTCATAGTCGAGGTAGGTCCTATTGGTCGACTAGCCCATATAAGGCGTCTCTAGTATGATGTTACAATACTAGTAGCGTGCACAGGTACGCACGGCAGGGGATTCCCTGATCTTCACCCACACCAATGTCCCTCCTGGAGATAGTCCTAATGGTGAACACGTCCAGGTCGCGTTACCCTGACCCTACACTACCTAGTGACAAGACTGGAAGGAACCGCCGTATGTTCTGCCTACCTCCAGAAGGGGGTCGGCCTACACAGGGGCTGTAAAGGCTTTTGCCGTACATTTGTTCACACAAGAGATTATGACTTTGATTATTATATATATACACAACAGCATGACAATTATGGGGAATTTTGAGGCTGAGTTGATCCAGAGGAAGGCGAAAACCCTTTTAGGAAAAAGCCAATTATCCTTGTATAAAAGGGAAAAATTCCTTCCTGACCCCAAATATGGCGATCGGAACAAGTCCCAAGATCACAGCCGACATCTGACTTTTTAAAATGCATTATTGTTTTCATGAATCTAAACAAATCTCTTATCATTTGTGTGAAACATAAAGTGTATGTTTGACCGCATCACAATAGGAACAATATTCATATACATTAAGAAAGGTATTTTCCTGAATAACATTGCTCTCCTCCACATCACTATCGTTATGCACTATTGAATATATATCGCGAAGTGTCTTTATTGGAGTGGGGATAGACAGTAAGCAAGTCCGTAAAATATCTTCCCCACTCCGAAGGTTGGGCATGCACATGTGGGAAATATTCAGTACGTCTTTTGCAAAGTATTCCCACATGTTGGGGTGTCCTTCCGCCCAAACAGTCCATCTTCTTCTTACATCGACAGTTGATGAGGAATTGTCCCGAAAAGAGAGTAGTCCAAGAAAACAAAGGGTAAATAATACACCTATCCAGACTATCAATGCTGGTGTCCAGGTTGCCATCCCCCTCCCCCACCCTGGGTTGGGCTTATTCTCCACCCCCCTCGTGGTGCTGAGGCGTTGGAACTTTCTTGCAGTGTGAGGCATGGATCCAAGTGGGTTTGCCTTCTAGCTTGACCGAGGTGGGAGTGGTTAACAGCACTTGGTATGGTCCGTCAAAGCGAGGTTCCAAAGTCTTTCTGACGTGTCTCTTTACCACCACCCAATCTCCAGGATTCAGAGAGTGGGATCCTTCCAAACTATCAGGGTCTGAAATAGAAGAGAAAACTAGGTCGTGTGTTATTTTTAGCCTTTGGCATAAGTCCTGCACAAAGGAAGTAACTTTATCATGACCCAGGGATAGAGCTTGGGGGTGATACAGTCCTAACCTAGGCACAGAGCCAAAAAGAATCTCATAAGGAGACAGTCCTGTTTTCCTATTTGGCGTGGTTCGTACTGAGTAGAGGGCCAGAGGTAGGCACTCGGGCCAAGGTTTTCCTGTTTCAACCATGGCTTTCTGTATCTTAAGTTTGAGGGTGCCATTGAGTCTTTCTACTTTTCCGGAGCTCTGCGGATGATAGGGGGTGTGAAACGCCTGCTCTACTCCTAAGGCGGACATGACTTCCTTCATTACCTCACCAGTGAAGTGAGTACCACGGTCGCTCTCAATGGTCTCTGGTACCCCAAATCTGCACACTAACTCCGACACAAGTTTTTTTGCAGTGGCCTGGGCAGTGGCCTTCGTGACCGGGTAGGCCTCGGCCCACCCAGAAAAGAGGTCAATGCATACCAGGACATACTCATACCTTCCTGACCTGGGCAGCTGGATGTAATCTATCTGTAGTCTCTGGAAGGGGTACAAAGGTCGCGGAGTGCACTTCCGAGGGGTCTTTACTACTTGACCGGGGTTGTGTAGTGCACAGATTTCACAAGCCTTGACGTATGCCTTTGCCATCCTGTCAAATCCCGGAGCGTACCACATTTTCTCCACCAGGGCTACCATGGCATTACGAGAAGCGTGCACCTTTCCATGAGCCAAAAGGGCCATACTAGGATAGGCAGCCGCAGGTAAACACATACGGGAACCCATCATCCAACCTTCATTTCCTTTTACTGCCCCTGCACTTGCCCAGCGCTCCTGCTCTTGCCCTGAGGGGAGTAGGTCCACCTCCTTCTGTGGTGGGACAGAGAGGGTCTGGTCCTTGGCAGGGGGATCAGGATCCTCCTCCGCTGGGCAGGACCTGGTCTGAACTCTGCACATGGGTGCCCTCCAGTCCAGCAGGGCTGCAGCCTTAGCTGCTCCATCTGCCTTCTCGTTGCCTCTGCTTTCCAAGGAGTCCCCTTGGGTGTGTGCCTTTACCTTTATTATGGCTACCTGCTTCGGGAGCATGATAGCTGACATTAAACTACTTACTGCCTCACCATTCTTTATCGGTCTGCCTTGAGCTGTTAGGAAGCTCCGCGCGCGCCAAATCGGCCCATAGTCATGCGCAACGCCAAACGCGTACCTGGAGTCCATATAGATATTAGCAGTGACTCCCCGGGCTAACTTGCAGGCCTCGGTCAGAGCGCACAGCTCCGCTTCCTGTGCTGACATATGTGGGGGCAAGGCGCGGCCTATCAGTACTTCATTCATTGATACTACAGCAAACCCTGTCACAAATCTGCCCATCTCATTCTGGTATCGTGATCCATCCACAAACATTTCAAGGTGGGGGTTCAGGAGAGGCTTATCTGTGACATGAGCAAATCCAGCTGTCTCCTGCTCCATTAGAGCAGCACAGTCATGCTGGTGCTCGGTGTCAAAAGCTTCCTCTTCGCCTAGGGAATTGACAAAAAGTTGATCCCCTGTGCTTACTCCCCCTTTTGAATCAGTGTCACCTAATGGCAGTAAGGTGGCCGGATTCAAAGTTGTGCAACGTTGAAATGAGACATTGGATGAAGAGTGTACTGCAAGTTCCATTTTAACCTGTCTAGCAAGAGACAGATGTCTACGGCTCACCTGTGTCAGAATTCCATGTACGTCATGGGGCGTGAGGACCACAAGAGGGTAGTCTAGGACCACCTCAGAAGCTTTCTCAAGTAGTGCTTGTACAGCCAGAACTGCTCTTACACAGGAAGGTGAACCCCTGGCTACTGCGTCAAGATGTGCACTGTAGTATGCTACAGGGCGCTTTTTGTCACCATGCTCTTGTGTGAGGACGGCAGTAGCATGTCCCGCCATCTCAGTCACGAACATTTGGAAGGGTTTATCATAGTCTGGCAGACCCAGTGCTGGAGCACTGGTGATCTGTATTTTCAGCTGATGGAAAGCTGACTCGGCTTCCGGAGACAAAGCAAATGGCTTTGAACTCAGGCAGTCGTACAGAGGCTGCATGGTCATGGAGGCAGAGCGAATCCACGGCCGACAATATGAAACTAACCCCAGAAATGTCCGCAACTGAGCATGGGAGGTAGGGAGTGGCATGTCCTCCACCACCTTGGTACGTTCTGGCGTGAGGTGTTTTGTACCAGGACCTAGGCAGTGACCAAGAAACACAACATGAGATTTGCAAAACTGTAATTTGTCTTTACTGGCTTTACACCCGCTGTCTGCAAGAAAACAAAGGAGGCTGAGTGAGGCCGCAACGCAGGTAGGTCTGTCCGGTGCACAGAGTAGGAGATCATCAACATACTGAAGCAGGGCCACACCTGGTGGGACCGTCCATGCATCAAGTACAAGCCTCATACATCGGGTGAATTGATTTGGGCTGTTTTGTGCCCCTTGTGGTAGGACAGTCCAGCAGTACTGTTTTCCTCGGAACGTGAAGGCAAACAGGTACTGGCAATCGGGGTGGAGCGGGACGGACATAAATGCATTGGCGAGATCGATCAGAGTGTACCAACAGGTTCCGGATGGTATGGTGGACAACAGAGTGTAAGGATTGGGGACCAGAGGTGTTTCTAGGATGGTCACCTTATTGATTTCTCTTAGATCGTGAACCATCCGGTAGGTATCAGGTTCGCCTTTCTTGCCTTTCTTTTTAACCGGGAAGAGTGGCGTGTTAGCGGGTGAGACGCAAGGTTTTAAAGCATTCAAGGCACATAACTCTGTAATAGTGGAGGCTATTGCATCTTCCTGTGCCATGGCTAGGGGATACTGGCGAATCATGGGGGCTTTTTCCCCATCTTTGAGATATACCATGACTGGGGGTACGTGGAGATGGCCCAAGTCTGTCTTCCCTTTTGCCCAAAGGGTCTCTGGCACTGCTGAGAGAACCTGTGTATCTTCTGGGGTCAACACATATACAGTACAAGAAGGAGGCGGAGTGACCAAGTCTGCTGCCATGAGACAGAATACTTGGTGGTCGGCCGCAGAGGTACTGACATGAGCCTCACCGGAAGGATGGAGCTGAATACAGCACCCCAGGGGTCCCATCACATCGGTTCCCATGATGCAATCCCCAGCGGGTGACACCAGGAAGCGAGTGAGGACTCGTGACCCTTGAAAGGAGACTTCTATGGGCTCGGTCTCACGCATGGGTGTTGGTTCACCGGACACTCCAACGGCTATGGCTATGGAGTCTGAGAGGGGAATACTAAGGTCATTGACTTGTGAGGTACTGACACATGATTTAGTGGCCCCTGTGTCAATTAAAAAGGGGACCTCCTTCCCCTGGATTTTTAGAGGCTGAAAAATTTGTGGCCCACGTGTGTCAGTAACTATAAGGGACACGGGGGAAGGAGTGCCAGACCTTCATTGGTAATTGGTATACCCGTTGTTTCCCTGTGGGCGGGATGATGTGGTAGTGGCCGTACTTCCCTGTTGCCCCCTTTCGTCTGACATGTTCTGTCTAGTGCGTTTAGGGGCTCTACAATTACGGGCCAAGTGTCCAGTCTTCCCGCAGTTATAACACTTACGGGTCTCCCGCCTGGGGTCGTTAAGTCGGACTGTGTCCCCCTCCATGGTGTAATGTTTAACCATAACACCCTTTGCGTGGTCTTCTGTGTCCATGACAAATCCTACAGCTTTCTTATATAGATCACGCGGTTTGGCCTGTCGCCAATCGGGGGTACATGCTTTAACGCGTTCGGACAGGCGCTTATCTATTCCTTGCATAAAGGCTTCACAAAAAGCAGCATTACGTATGGCTTTTGGACAATCATATAAACCCAGATCTCTGCCAACTTCCTCTAAACGGCCAAAGTAACATTCAATAGACTCGCCCTTGTTCTGTCTACACTGGGTTAGGGCTGTACGTCTCTCTTGGGCTTTGTCCTTAAACCAGGCTTTAACCTTGTCCACATATTGAGTACCACTAAGTAATGTCTGGGGGTCATCTGGGCGATCTTCAAGACCACAAAATTGAGCAATACTATTGTAAAGGCCCAGAGGACATTTTACATTCATAAGACATTCCATATCTGTCCAAGTGGCAGAGTAGTTTTTCTGTATGACTTCCAACTTTCTATGGAAAGCTGCTGGCTCTGTCTGGGGATCGGGCAGTTGCTGACACAGTGCCATCTGGTCTGTGGCGCTCCAGGGTCGCCATGTAGTGACTGTAGACCCGGGAGTTGGTCTATGTGCGTCCGTGGGTCTGTCATTAGAAGACGATGGTCTGTCAGTGTCCTCTTGTCTGACCGTGCCCAATGGTGGACTCGGTCTGTTTGGTTCTCTATAATGGGTAGTGGAAGTTGTAACTGGGAACAAGGGAACCGGTTGTCTACACTGGTCCCTGGGACGTGGAGTCCCACATACCGTACAGAGTTCTTTAAAACAGGCATTCTGTTGACCACAACGTGGACAGTCCCAAGCCGGACCTCTATTTACTTCAGGGCCCGGGGATCCTGATTGAGGGCTGTAGGGAGGTGTATCCATCTGGGCAGTAGCCTGTGGATACGTAGGAGGCAGGGGCGGCAAATTGGGATACAGAGAATTAAAGGGATTATTTGGAGACATTGGTGGAACGGCCGGGACGACAGGAGAGACTAATGGAACCGTAGGGGTTTCCATGGGAACGTCTATTGGTGGCCGGGCCATAGGACAATAAACTAAAATGCCCTCGCCTCGGGATTCGGAGTCCCAGTGTTCGTCTTCTGCTGTTTTAGAGCAGTCCAGAATAGCCTTCATGCCTTTTTCCAAACCCTTATTTCTTATTTCCTTTCTATGCTTATCCTCATATTGTGACCAAAATTCATAATTGAATGTTCCCGCCTTCTTGAGGCCTATACGTTTGTAAACTTTGTAGGCTTGTCTGCAAATGTCCTCCCCTTCTCTATCTTTAATTATCTCAATAGGAGTCTGATATATCTTAGATTGTTCAGAACCCATCTTGACCACTTCCAACTATTCTTCACTAAGTATACAGGACGTATATTTCACACAGTAAACTAAGATAATCACTGAGATTATCTGGGAACACACAGTTCCCTGTCCCGGAATAGATTTACAGAACTAAAACGTGGTCAACTTCAAACACTAGGATTCAGGGGAGACCAGACTTCGCCTCTTAGGGAACTTTTAGTAATATTATAACAGATCCAGAGTAACAATATGACTGCCAGAAATGAGACTATAACAATAACAATTATTTCAATCTCCAATACAGACAACATGACTCTTTAAGTCCCAATGAGTGAGTTCTTCCGTCTAGGACAGTTAAATGAACTTATTCACTCTAAAATATGGACGGGGCAGAAAATATAGGAAACAGGCAACAACCAACCTCTAGTCCGTTAGAGACACACAGATCTAAAGAATCCAGACTGTATAATAGTAAGATAAGCTCTTACCTCTTACACCGGTGTTTTCAGTCTGGAGTCTCAGGATCCAGTATCCACGTCAACGGGCCAGGAGTTTGTTTCAGTCTACTGGTTGCGATGTCCCGTAAAGATAAGCCCCGTCCCCTTAGTTGGGCGCCAAAAACTGTCGAGGGTTAATCTGTTCAAACAGACTGGTCAGTTATGTTGTCCGGTTCCAAATTGACCTACGTAGGAGCGCTCCTTGAGAGTCAAAGTACTGACCATACACGGTATATGGTGAAACAATGAACTCTGAGTTTATTATTTGCATCGTCTCAGTCTTTATAGAAGATCGCCCTCGCAGGGACGTGACTTGTGGTAAAACAGGGAATAACCTCGTGATTTCCATACATCTTAAACTCATGATTTTCATATCTGACAATAAACTTTGACATTTAGACTTGTGATATATGACATTTTTAAGAAATAGCTGATTTCACATGACTTTCAGACGAGCACATTATTTTAGAGAGAAAGAGCTAGCAACCTCTTTGCGGTTAGGCCATGTATTGCTAAATTCCGAGACATCTGCTCTTGGAACTTCCTGATTCCAATAGGTCAGCTCTGCGGAGCTTGTGTAATAGTCATGAGTTCTGTACACACACAAAATATTTGCAATATATTCATTTTGCTAAAATGGATGGATTGATAAGCAACATATATATTCATTATGATAAACAACATATATTGATTCCTTCAGTCCCTCTTGGCCCTTATCACTGTGCAGATACTATACCTGTTATGTACCGTCATATCGTGTCTAGTAGCTGTGCAGATACTACACCTGTTGTGTACCATCATATCGTGTCTAGTAACAGTGCAGATACTATAGCTGTTGTGTACCGTCATATCATGTCTAGTAACTGTGTAGATACTATACCTGTTATATACTGTCATATCGTGCCTAGTAGCTGTTCCGATACTATACCTGTGGTGTACCGTAATATTGTGTCTAGTAACTGTGTAGATACTATACGTGTTGTGTACCGTCATATGGTGTCTAGTAACTGTGCAGATACTATACCTGTTATATACCATAATATCGTGTCTAGTTACTGTGCAGATATTAAACCTGTTGTATACTGTCATATCGTGCCTAGTAGTTGTGCATATACTATACCTGTTGTATACCGTCATATCGTGTCTAGTCACTGTGCAGATACTATACCTGTTGTGTACCATCCTATCATGTGTAGTAGTAGCGTCTGATGTATGGTGTATCCTAATGCATGGTACCAGAGCAGCAGATGGGTGCGCCATCAGACAGACCAAGGTGGTGACAGACAGGAGGTCAGGTCTGGTAGTTGACAGGCAGGAAGTCAGGTCTGGTAATGGACAGGCAGAAAGTCAGGTCTGGTAATGGACAGGCAGAAAGTCAGGTCTGGTAGTGGACAGGCAGGAGGTCAGGTCTGGTAGTGGACAGGCAGGAAGTCAGGTCTGGTAGTGGACAGGCAGGAGGTCAGGGCTGGTAGTGGACAGACAGGAGGTCAGGTCTGGTAGTGGGCAGGCAGGAGGTCAGGTCTGGTAGTGGGCAGGCAGGAGGTCAGGTCTGGTAGTGGACAAGCAGGAAGTCAGGGCTGGTAGTGGACAAGCAGGAAGTCAGGGCTGGTAGTGGACAGGCGGGAGGTCAGGGCTGGTAGTGGACAGGCGGGAGGTCAGGGCTGGTAGTGGACAGGCAGAAGGTCAGGTCTGGTAGTGGGCAGGCAGGAAGTCAGGTCTGGTAGTGGACAGGCAGGAGTCAGGTCTGGTAGTGGACAGGCAGGAAGTCAGGTCTGGTAGTGGACAGGCAGGAAGTCAGGTCTGGTAGTGGACAGGCAGGAAGTCAGGTCTGGTAGTGGACAGGCGGGAAGTCAGGTCTGGTAGTGGACAGGCGGGAAGTCAGGTTTGGTAATGGACAGGCGGGAAGTCAGGTCTGGTAGTGGACAGGCGGGAGGTCAGGTCTGGTAGTGGACAGGCGGGAGGTCAGGTCTGGTAGTGGACAGGCGGGAGGTCAGGTCTGGTAGTGGACAGGCGGGAGGTCAGGGCTGGTAGTGGACAGGCGGGAGGTCAGGGCTGGTAGTGGACAGGCGGGAGGTCAGGGCTGGTAGTGGACAGGTAGACATTGACAAGTAACAAAAGGGGTCAGTAACAGAATAGACAAATGGAAGAATACCTTTGCACAATACTGAAACTTAAGTAACCTAATGCTCTGGCCCTGTACTGGGCAATTGGGCAAGCGACCCTAAGACGCCCGGAAAGGCCCTTTAAGGAGACTTGAGTCGGCATGCACATATTCTACAGGAGCAGCAACAGAAGCCCCAGTAAGAGGACAGCTGCAGCAAGATAGACATCCAGAAAAGCTCAGCAGCAGCGAGGTTCCTGGCTGCCACCATGAGCGTTGTGGCCACTAAGAAATGTGACACTTTCTAAAATCTCCAAGAGTTTTTAAGGAAAATTTAATTAATTTGGCATTTCTCTCTAATTTCTTTGGTGATTTTTCAGTTCGGATGTTTGTACGTTACTAAACAATATCTCATTAATACATTAGACAGCAGATCAGAGGCTCTGGGGCCGCTCACCCAGGGCTTTGATGTGAGATGAAAGCAGCTGCACAACAACAAGGAGGAGGCTGTTCTGTAGAGGCCTTGAGCGGATTACACTATTCAGTGCCGGTGATTTTGGACTTGGTCTTTGTTCCTAGATGGCTTAATTACTCGTATCGGACTATAAAGAGGAAGCACTGAAAAGACTAGAAGTGGCCTGCATGTTCAGAGCATGGAGCCTGGTGCAGTCAGGATATATCCCACTTCACTCTATACAAATGAATGCACCTTCTGCTCGGCTTTATGGATCTTGAAGTGCTATAAATTATACATGCATAATAAGCCTCTTCATTAGCATCATTATATTGTGGGTGGAGGTATTGCGACACGGGTTTCAGGATATGATACAGCAGATGGAGTAACCAAAATATACAATATTTATTGAAGAATGAAGAAATAAAGCTGGACAGTATAACTATAAGGATTGAGCTTTTAGCTTGGAATACCCAGGCTCTATCTACTGCTAACTAATGTAGGACTGGTAATACTTAGTGAGCCACCTGCAGTAACAGTAATACCTGGTGAACAATTTCAATAGCTACATTGGTACCGTTTCACATAAATACAGATTACAGAAAATGATGCACAGTTAAGCTCCCGCCATTTCCGGCCCCTCCCATTGCTGGCAGGTGATAAGGGGCGGAGAAGGGGCGGTGCAACACTCTAGAGGGGTGACCCTGGGCACTTGGCTAACATGAAGAGCTTGGAGGGTTAAGTGCTGACGTGTCATGGTGGCACTTATCATGCTCTGGTCCCGGAGGAATAACACGCAACCAAGGCCAGTGTAAATTGCAAGCCAAGTTTCAACACTCATTTGGCAGGGAGTGCCAATAAAGGGGATGATGAGGGTTGTGGTAGATATCACTCGTGACACCACCGTTCCCACAAACCGTTATTCAATGCGACGGAGTAAATACCACAGAGACGTGTGTGTAGTACCTCGGGTCATTAGAAACTGTTAAAGCCCGGTATAACTTTACTTGAATAAACTTTGTATTGCAGATAATTGCAGGCACAATTCACTTGCAGTAGTTACAGGCTATAACTCAGAGGTAGGGAGGATACACAGGATCAATACGGCCCTATAGTCCACGTTATCTATATGTCACCGGTCCTGGAATTGGGAGCCCTCCAGAGGAGGAAAGGGGGTAGGGGTCACTCCACATACAGTCTGGTAAGAAAACTTATTCGGAAGAAGGCTTGGCCAATTAAGTACCTCTGTGCGGTGATCCTAACTGAGAGATAGACGCACAGGAAAACACCTGTGGTATGGTGTGAACGGGTACTTGTTTTCAGTACTGGGGATTTCTCTCACTCTGGGGTTTTGGTAACTCACTTTTTTCCCCATGCGTTTCATATGCGGTATGGGCGTCTCTCCTTCTCCATATTAGACGCAAGGAAACCAAAGGTGCTTCCCTGCATCACTGTGGGTCCTCCAACAGCATGGGCAGATGGATGATCATCAACAACCTTTCCCGCTCTCAGACACTCACATTTATAATTTCATTTGTACATTCATGACACAGTAGAATACATACATTCAGCAGTCAGAGATGACAGGCAATGATTTTATGGGAGTTAACCCTTCAGACACCGCAGCTGTGCAAAACACATAAAAGGACATGACAGCTTTGCACAGTGTATGCACATAGGACAAAACATGTATGAAATTTATGGAGGGGACCAGTATGGTGTTCTGGGCCACTACAGTTTCCTCCCTACTTAAAAATGAATCCACCCCCGGCCCATCTTAAGTGTCTGACTTTCATTACCTTTAAGAACACACTACTCATTCACGGAGTGTGCAAGGCGAAACCTGTAAGCACAACTCCTACCTCTGGTCACCTATATTTAAGGATGTGCCCACCCCCAGTGTACTCATTTCTTTGTGTGGCTTCTATTGATGACAGTGTGTAAGGGAATTGACTTGCAAGTACATTAGGGAAAAATCTACCAGGGTGGACAGAATCCAAAACCATAGGCATTGCTATGGAGTGTCACACATAACACTTTGCTCCAAAGACTAGTGATGTAAGATCAGTGGAATGACCATCACCCTTTTTTACTGTAGAGAGAAACACACTGTACAAAACACAAAAATATAAAAAGGCGACTGGCAGGAAAAGAGCAAAAATATCATCGGAGCAGTCAGTAGCTTAAATCAATACCCCTGTCATTGATTTGAATGAGGTAAATGAAATTCCCCGCCCCCTGAGACAGACTGAACGGGTTGCGTAAACACTCAAGATCGGAATAGGAGGTACACAAGAGATCTCCAGTCATACACATTTAACTAGCATTCCACTCACGCAGTCTCAAACATAAGGTGACTGTACTTGGATTTGCATGAAATTAGCATTAAATTAGCATTGGATTGCTTATATTAAGACTAAACATTAATTATGCATGAAAAATTACTTTAAATATGCAAAATGACTGTTAACAGAGAGACCATAATAATCAAATAAACTTTTTAAACTGTATAAGCCTTTACTGTTACTTTACTCCACCGGCGGTTATACTTGAACATTATTGTAACGCTGCATAACTTTTATGAAAAACTTTTCAACATGACAACTATTTTGCAGTCTCTGGTGCGTTAGAGTCTGCAGAAAACATGAAAAACAAGACTGTCTCTTACGCAAAGAGTTCTATAGGAAATAGAAGTTGTTCTCTGGCAACAGCATCCTTCCAACTTCGGTCCAGTGCTGTTCTCTCCTTTCTTTCTCAGCCGCAGCTGCTGCAGCCCCTCCCGACAGCAGTTCCCTTTCATCCTCCATCTCTGTGGAGCTGATTGCGGAAGAAGTAGAAGCAGTGTCCATACTGAACGTTGGAGATGCAGTGGGTCTTCTCCACGGTGTCTGTAGAAGCTAATGGGCTGAATTTTGTCTTTCTCCCATGAAGTGGAAGCTGTGAACTGGCATCCCCGTACATTAATATGAATGGTCGCAATAGTTCTGGCATGTATTCCCGGACGACTCTGTTACCCTGGTGTATCAAGATCCGTACCGGGTGAGTTGCCTGAGCAGTGACTCAGTTGCTCTGAAAAATATGCTGTGTTGGGGCCAGCCCTACAGAGCCCTCCATGTCTTCAAATGCTGCAAACGTAGGCAATTTAGCGATCTGCGGATCCTCCTCCCAGTATCTAGGAATCCTCAGAGGAACTGGTTCAATCGCAGCCACTGGTGCTTTGCACAGCCTACTCATTATTCCAGTGGGATCCATCATAACGCTTGCCTGGCCAATCATGCTCTTGGCCCAGGAATCTGCAGCTGCAATTAGCTGCTCCCACTTCAGGCTCCAGCAAGTCCATGAAGTGGGGTAGTGCCCCCTCCTACTTTGCGCCAAGTTAGGGCGTTGTCATTTTGGTGCCAGCTTTGGTGGGAACTACTTGGTGGGAGTGAGTCACAGAGGAGAGCATATAATGGGTGCCATGTTGAGTGGCCCCATTGGGATTAAAGTGGCAGTCCATTGATTTGATTGGGTGCAGCAGATTAGATCTTGTGCCAAGTGATGCCAGAAAAAACACATGGTTGCAACACCCCGGAGAGGTGACCCTGGGCACCTGGCTAACGTGAAGAGCTGGGAGGGTTAAGTGCTGATGTATCATGGTGACACTTACCATGCTCTGGTCCCGGAGGTATGACACGCAACCAAGGCCAGTGTAGATTGCAAGCCAGGCAGGGAGTGCCAATAAAGGGGATGAGGTGGGTTGTGGTAGATATCACTCGTGACACCACCGTTCCCACACACCGTTATTCAATGCGGCGGAGTAAATACCACGGAGACGTGTGTGTAGTACCTCGGGTCCTTAGAAACGGTTAAGGCCGGGTATAACTTTACTTGAAGAAACTTTGTATTACAGATAATTACAGGCACAATTCACTTGCAGTAGTTACAGGCTATAACTCAGAGGTAGGGAGGATACACAGGATCAATACGGCCCTATAGTCCACGTTATCTATATGTCACTGGTCCTGGAATTGCGAGCACTCCAGAGGGGGAAAGGGGGGAGGGGTCACTCCACATACTCTCTGGTAAGAACACTTATTCAATGAGGCTTAATCAATAAAGTACCTCTGTGCGGTGATCCTAACTGACGGATGGCTGCACAGGAAAACGCCTGTATTGTGAACGGGTACCTGTTTTCAGTACTGGGGATTGCTCTCACTCTAGGGTTTTGGTAACTCACTTTTCCCCCCATGCGTTTTACATGCGGTAGGGCTCTCTCTCCTTCTCCTCCATATTAGATGCAAGGAAACAAGAGGTGTCTCCCTGTGCCCCTGCGGATTCTCCAACGGATCGGGAAAGAGGGAAGATTCTCAGCCCCTGCAAAGGGAGCCTCTTCTTCTTCTCCATTTTCGACATAAGGAAGGTAAAGGTGCTTCTCTGCATCACTGTGGGTCCTCCAACAGCATGGGCAGATGGAAGATCATCAACAACCACTCCGGCTCTCAGACACTCACATTTATAACTGCATTTGTACCACATGACACAGGAGGATAGATACATTCAGCAGCCAGAGCTGACAGGCAATGATATTATGTGAGTTAACCCTGCAGCTGTGCAACATACATACAGAAAATGACATGACAGCTTTGCACAGTGTATCCACATGAGACAGACATGTATGACATTTATGGAGGGGACCAGGATGGTGCTCTGGGACACTACAGCGGGAGGATAGCACACCAGCTCCCACCCCGTCCCGCCCCCTCTTCTTGCCGAGAGTCGGCAAGAGCGCGGAAAGAGGAGGCAGTTTAGCAGAACTAAATTATACGATTGTCTTTTTAAATCTTGTGTAATCGCGCTAATTGCCAGGCGGCACTTAAAAGTGCAGCTCAGCAGTTAAAGGGGTTGTCTGCTCTCTTTTTCTCAGGAAAGGTCATTAGTAGTTGGAAGGCGACCCCTGTCTATCAGCCGATCAGCCGACCCGGACATCGTCGTCAACGGACAAGGGCCGAAGTGCAGACATCGGCTTCACTCCCATTGAAGTCAATAGGAGAAAAGCGCTGCTACTCCACTTCCTGCTCAGGACTGGATGTGACACACTGACCAGGAGAGAAGCAGAAAGTGCAGTAGCAGTGCTGTTCTCCCGTTAACTTCAATGGGAGTGAAGCTGGCACCCGCTCTTCCTCTGCTGATAACAACGACCGGCCCGTCTGCTTTTGAAATTCTTCCACATGGTCCACCATGCACATGGCAGAATACATGAGGTGCGCAGGGGCTGGTAGGGTTTGCAACGACATATGCGCAGGATTACAACAAAGCAGAGAAATCAACATGCATGCCAACCATGAACGGGGTGTGCCTGGCACAAAACCAAATAATGATAATGTAATTCCATTAGCAGCTCTATTAAAGGTTTATGGTAGATTACATTGTAAACACTTGATGACAGGTTTCCTTTAAATCAGAATCTTCTGTGGCCAACCAGCTGACCCCGGAGAAGGCGATCTGGTAAGCTGACTTAGCTTCAAGTGTCACAAAGGGTTTAAGTCCCCCATTCTTCCTCCCCAGCAGGATTCTGGACCATGCAGGTCCATAATATCATTCTTTAGTATTGCATTCTGTTGCAGCTGCCTGGAGCTGCAGCCTGCATGATCGTGTTGAGGAGGAGGATACACAGGATCAATACGGCCCTATAGTCCTCGTTATCTATATGTCACCGGTCCTGGAATTGGGAGCCCTCCAGAGGAGGAAAGGGGGTAGGGGTCACTTCGCATACACTCTGGTAAGAACACTTATTCAGAAGAAGGCTTGGCCAATTAAGTACCTCTGTGCTGTGATCCTAACTGACAGATAGACGCATAGAAAAACACCTGTGGTATGGTGTGAATGGGTACCTGTTTTCAGTACTGGGGATTGCTCTCACTCTAGGGTTTTGGTAACTCACTTTTTCCCCCAAGCGTTTTACATGCGGTATGGGCGTCTCTCCTTCTCCTCCATATTAGACGCAAGGAAACCAGAGGTGTCTCCCTGTGCCCCTGCGGATTCTCCAACGTATTGGGAAAGAGGGAAGATCCTCAGCCCCTGCAAAGGGAGCCTCTCCTTCTTCTCCATTTTAGACACAAGGAAGCTGAAGGTGCTTCCCTGCATCACTGTGGGTCCTCCAACAGCATGAGCAGATTCTTTAGTATTGCATTCTGTTGCAGCTGCCTGAAACTGCAGCCTGCATGATTGTGTTGAGGAGGAGGAATGGGGGATCTAGTGAAGGGTGGGGATCCCCATGTCGGAGCTCCCAGGGATCTAACATTTATCACCTACTCTGCTGATGTAGGAAAACCCATTAAAATGAATCTTATGCAGTAGAGGATGGGAGTGATAGTCCTCTTTTAAATGACTTGTCCAGCAGCCCCCCAAAATAATTGCATTAATGCGGTGCTGTATGGGTGGCGGCTGCACGGATCCGCAGCGCCCAGGTTATTGCACTTTCATGCGTCCGCCTGCAGCAATGTAAAAGTCCCTAAATAGACTGTAAAGATGAGCCCTGGGAATCGTCTCCTCCTGAGTAAACGGCGCTGAGCCGCCGAGCTTTCCTTTAAAATAGCCTTTATAAAAGCAGGATATAGCTTACTGAACTTTATTACCCATCCCGCCGCTCTTCTGACTGATTTATTTTTTTGATATCTCTAGACTTTCCCTGTCATGGCGCCTGGAGCTGCAGATACCGGCAATTCGCCGTCCGCTCATAAATCTATCTCCATAAACAGCCGTTTGGAATACAGTAAAAATTGCTGGTGCAATCTGCAGGTTTGTTCTGTGCTTACGGCCCGCGGATGGTGCGTGCGTTTCCTGAGCCGCCGGGGAGTAATGTGATCATATATTGTGGATATCGCTGAGTGATGAGGGACTGCGACGAGTTATTAGGGACTCGTTCTGGTATTTATGTTAGTCAATATCATGCAAGTCTCAACCGAGATCTAAAATCTGCAAGTGCTGCTCTGTAATCAGCCAGGGTTTCCTTTCCATGAGGCTCATATAAAACCACACGGCTCTGATATCTGATCGGTCATCTGAATAGGCCCCATTAATCCCTTTTTTCTTTTTTTTTTTGTCCCATCCGTCATAATTTTTTTAATTTCTCCATTCATGTGGCTGTATGAGGGTTTATTTTATACAGGCTGAGGGCGCATTCAGATGATCGTATATTGGCTGGGTTTTCACTCCCAGCTGATATACGTCGTCCCTCTCTGCAGGGGCAGGAAGCTGGAAGAGTCGGGAGCAGTGTACTGAGCTCCCGCCCCCTCTCCACCCCCTCTCCGCCCCCTCTCCACCCCCTCTCCGCCCCTCGCCACTATTTGCAATGGGAGGGGCGGAACAGGGACGGAGCTACATCCAGAAACTTAGCTCCGCCACTGCCCCGCCCCATCCCATCGCATTATGGCACTAGATTGGAGTCTCAGGTTGCAGCAAGGGCGGGCGGGCAGCATGGTCAGGCACGCTGGGGGTTGGTACATGCAGATGGTGATGCAGTACAGAGGATTTAAGCAGAGACATAGTCAGGAAACCAGCCAGCGGTCAGTACATGGGTATATGGAGGAACTGGTTTAAAGGCTGAGGGCTCAATAAACACACAAGTAGGGAGGAACAGAATCAGGTTTATATGGGGTGTGCAATCAAGGGACAGGGTTAGGTCAATCAGGGAAACAGGAGCAGGAACTAGGACAAGGGACAAGAGTGCAGGCTGGATAGCTCCATCAGGAGAAACACCATGTGGAGTATGGGAGCTTCCCAGGTTCGAGTCCTGACAGGTTTTACTATATACTGCAATACTACAGTATTGCACTATATACATTTTTTATTGATGCCAATGAAGCCCTGCCACAGGCGGAGCTTGATAGGCATCTATGCATGGCAGCCTTCAGTAGGCTGCCATGCTACTCCAGCAGCACCTCCCAATCACATTGCTGACTGTGCCAATGAGACACTAGAATGCTTCCCCCTCCTGCTGACTGCTTAGACACACGGTCAGCTTTGACAGCAGAATCTAAAACGTTAACTGCCACAATCAGAGCTAACTCTGATCCCGGCAGTGGCTGGTGGCTGTCAGGACCAGTCGATAACCACCATGTATGGAAGGAACGCTGCTCCCGAACCTGCTCCATACACCCTTCATGACCGCATGGCCTAAATATACTTATTGTGGTCGTGAATAGGTTAAATTCCTCTAGAAGCTTGTGGGCGACTATGGAGGGATCTATTTTTTCTTATTTTTTCCCCATTGCTTAGAATCTTGCTGCTTTGGGTCCCTTGAGGAGAAACCATATCCTTTGCAAGAACCTTGGAAGTAAAATGCAATGCTGCTCCGGCCGGTGACCTTGTTTGGAGGGACACATGGGATATGTACTTCGAGTGCTGAATGGCTCGTATACAGGGAATGTTCACTAATAAGGAAAACCTCAAAATAATCCTTTGCCGTTAAGCATATACTCTGTGCAGCTCCCAGTATAGAATATGCTGGTGACCCCGCTGTTCTATTAGCTTATGGCTGCAGATATGGATATTTGCAATGTAAGGGCTGGACTGTGTTGTCGTGTTTCCATCCATCCGCCCCTCGCTATGCCAGCAGTTTAAGAGAACAAGTCTTGATTTAGGCTGCGTCATCCCCCGTGTCGGAGATTACAGAATGTGAGTCTAAACCTCATATCTGCGCGGAATGGGAGGTCAGGAGCTCCGCGCCGTATTACCATAATTCCCCCTTTCTTGGGGATGGACGGCTTTTTTTTGTATTACTGGGATCAGTCACTCAGAAAGAATTGAGAGAGTAAGTGCTCTTTGCTTATTTAATCACCCAATGGTACGGGAGGAAATAGCTGGCGTTATATAACAGGGAGACTGGTTAAACTCGCCGCAGATCGGCGGCGGAGAATGAGGGAACGAGGGAAGGAAATGATACGTCTTCTGCTAAGACAGTACATGAGCGGCATCCACAGCTAGAGGCAATCTTCATTGAATATAGAAGGAGTTTGCCAATACTTGAACTCATCCTGAGTTACTTACCAGATACCTCCAGAGCTGAAATTACAATTCTGCTGCTTCCATAGAAACAAAGAGATTTTGCTGCAATCACTCCTTGAGTTAACTTTTCTGTAATTTAAAGGGGTTTTGTCATTAAATAAAAATTATCTAAACTTACCTATTCCTTCCCTGTCAGTCTCCTTATCACATCTTCTCCTGGTTGAGCTTCTCCAGTGCCCCAGGTCAGCTCACTGCATGCTGGGCCCAGCTTGTTATGAAGGCTGCTCATCACAAACTCCTTCCTGCTGGGTCAGTGAAGGTCACATCCCTGTGCTGTAGTTTCACTACCTAAGAAGGAATTGTAATCTATTTCAGAGACAGCTCGCATGGGCAATCTCTGAAGAAGATAGGCAGTCCTCCTGCTGGCCTGTGAGCTGTGACATAACATACATTGGCAGACTGCCAACCTAATGTATGTAACCTCATAGGAAGGAGCAGAATTAGGCAGCTGGAGGTGAAGTGAGCCCCTGGACTGCAGGAGACATCAGAAGATAAGGGAGGTGAAGATCTGGTAAGTAGACTGATGGGGGAGAAATAGATAAGTATAGCATTTTTCTTTTTTAGTGACAGAACCCCTTTAAGCATAAATCTTTGAGCAGAACTAGTTTAAAATAATAGTACAGTGGAAATGATGTACAATAATGGTCACATGTAGTTGGATGCGCAGTGTCATGTATTTTGTGATTTTTCACTGTAATCGTCCCATGTAAAAGGGGCTTTAGCCATCATTTTCTTATCTGGTTATCTGGTAGACCATGGCAGTCCTTATAAACCCGTGATAACATCATTGTCATTGTCCATCATGAGGCCCAATCATCTGGTTCAATGAAACAGAATTGTACACAGATTGTCCACTTTTAGAGACCCCATCCAGTAGCGTTGGACTCCTTTGGCCTTCAGCAATTTGCCATGATGTAGATCCTACTAGGGGATGAAATCATTGTGTAGGAATATCGACCCCTGCGGACAGTCAGCTTCTTGTAGTTGTCGCTAATTAGATGGCAGTGCTGACATGTTCTGGCCAACTGACAGGAAGGGGTCAGCGATTTGATAGAGAAATCTAGTCCCTTTAAGAAGGCCTGATGTCTTTAAGAGGTCAGAAAGAAGTCATGTTGACCTCTTTGCAGCCTTGGCTTAATTATAACATACTGCATAGTTCTTAGAATTGTGAAGACATCCTGTCTGTCCAAGTTATTGTCACAACAAACACTAATGTTGATAGAATGTGTATTGTCTAACATTGTCTAACATTGATGGTCAACATACCAGATGGCGTTACACTCGCGCCAAATATTAGCCACTGGATCAGTAAACAATGGGAAGATGATTTTGATGCCAAATATATCTGTTTATGTAACTGGATTGTGTAATGTGTATTTCCCCCCTCTTTACTACCCGTGTTTCCCCGAAAATAAGACAGTGTCTTATATTAATTTTTGTCCAAAAAGGTTTAACTTTTTTACATGTATAGCTGCCTGGACACGATTTAAATTAACTTTTTTAATTAACTGTTAGCAGGGCTTAATTTTGGAGTAGGGCTTATATTTCAAGCATCCTCAAAAAGCCTGAAAAATCATTTTGCATCCTCAAAAATTCTGGAAAATCATGCTATGTCTTATTTTCAGGGTATGTCTTATTTTCAGGGAAACAGGGTATTTATTTATAAAAGCCATGAGGGGTCAGCTGACCCCCCGTTTGACTAAATCGGGTGCGGTCGTATACAACTCTTATCTTAATTCTACCTGCTTTGGTTAATGCCTTAAACCGATTCCTGCTGCTTGCATGAAATTCCTTCCCTCCAATCAACACAGGGCAACATTTGGATATATCTGACCAGATGATGTTTTTCTTCTGCTCAGAGCTGCAATTTTTGCACTTTTTTGCCCCCTGGAGTCTCACTTTTTTGTATCTCTTAGACACAATGGCGCTGGAACCGGTCATCTGCTGTTATATCCTATCTGTGCTAAGGAACGGCGAGTTGTGCATCAGACACATTAGTTACAGCACCAGCATTATATTCAGCTGCTCCTGACTGTGGTGGACAGAATGATTCCTGACATCCTCCTCTGACCCCTTACAGCTACAAGTTGTTTCCGTCAACAAGATCAACTTTCTCTGGGTGCTTTCCTCGATCTCGCTATTCTCTGTATATTCTCCGCACTGTTACAGGAAAATACCCCAAATGGTTGGCAGTGAAATCCCGGCCCCAGCTAGTCTAGCACCGATGATCGGGTCTCATTGGAAGTCGTTCAGATTGCTGGATGCCTCAGCACTAGTACACAACCACGGTGTCTCCATATTTGTTGTGCACCCAATTTTTCAGGCCTTTTTATTACAGTATATAGCTGGATTCTGCTTGAATGCTTTGGAGGCTTGCCCTAAGAGAGATGAGTCTGTCCGAGACATGGCAGATAGGCCCACATGTTTTGATCAAAATAGGTGCTGAGGACCTATCATTTTTGTGTAGTTGGTGAATATGATGGCGATGCAGTTTTCTCAGAAGTTAAAGCGCGTGTTTTACTTGTACATTACTGCAGTATAATGTCACCATCAGGTTTAATATGTTATAGGTTAAATAGGTTTTCCAGGCAAATACTTTTAATGATCTAACCTAGTTGCTCGTTGGGTATCCTGAGCGTCGTCATTCCGATAGGAGTAGGAAGTCTCAGATGTAGCTTCACTTCCATTGATTTTATTGGGACTGAAGCTGCCCCTTCCTGCTCCAACATCAATGACAACATCTAGCACCAGCTGATCGCCGGAGATCCTGTGAAGGCTGCAGGCCTAAAAGATGGCCTACAAAGACTCCATTATGTCTGTTTCTTTTGCTTGTCTTCTATAATACTTAGCTACACATATATATTTGTATGGTTTTCAACTTTCACCTAGACATATGCTAGATTTCACCTTGACTCATCCAGCTGG
Source organism: Eleutherodactylus coqui (assembly GCF_035609145.1). Lineage (NCBI taxonomy): Eukaryota > Metazoa > Chordata > Amphibia > Anura > Eleutherodactylidae > Eleutherodactylus > Eleutherodactylus coqui. The sequence goes on along the minus strand of NC_089846.1, from coordinate 12,045,084 downwards.
AGATACTAATTGGATCACCACAAAGTTTCCTGTGATAAAATTCATAAGAAACCGATGTATTAAGAAACTGCTATTAATTGTATTTCTAATTGTATTTGGCATAAAGCCACTTGCTTTGTAAAATCCTATAAAGATTGAGCGTATGGCATAATAAACCAGAATGTGTTTCACATAGCATCATGGTCTGTGTGTGTCTGCATCCTCCTGACCGCTCAGTCATATCACTTTAGTTTGGAGCCTGACAGCATACCAGGAAACCGTTGAATTTCCCTAACAGTCCCGAGCCGTGGATCCTTGGTGATCGGCTATTGATGACCTATCACCAGGATAGGCCATCAGTAGTATTTGCCCAGATAACCCCTTTAATATATATTTTCATTTTGAAGCTAAAAACTTTCTACCAACTTGGACTCTATTCAATACTGACTCTGACTCCACAGTCCTGGACTAGTAAAACCTCCAGATGAGTGATGGCTGTTATAGCAACTCCATATTCATACCTGTGATTTAGGAATGAGATGGTCAACAAGTGAGAATGGATGCTCAAGGGGTGCACATATTTTTACCATGTGGTAGAACTCGTTTTGCGGACAGTATTATGATGTCGTCTTAACTAATAATTAGAGATGAGCGAACGTGTTCTTCCGAGCTTGATATTCGTGCGAATATTAGGGTGTTCGGGATGTTCGTTATTCGTAACGAACACCATGCGGTGTTCTGGTTACTTTCACTTCCTTCCCTGAGACGTTAGCGCGCTTTTCTGGCCAATTGAAAGACAGGGAAGGCATTACAACTTCCCCCTGTGACATTCAAGCCCTATACCAACACCCCCTGCTGTGAGTGGCTGGGAAGATCAGGTGTCACCCGAACATAAAAGTCGGCCCCTCCCGCGGTTCGCCTCAGATGCCGTGTGAGTTAGATGAGGGACAGTGCTGTTTGTACCGGAGCTGCTGTAGGGAAAGAATTGGTAGTTAGTGTAGGCTTCAAGACCCCCCAAAGGTCCTTATTAGGGCCACTGATAGCTGTGTGTTGGCTGCTGTTAGCAGTGGCAATTTTTTTTTTCTCAAAATCGGCTCTGCAGAGCGTTGCACCTGGCATTAGGGACAGAAGTGCTGCATAGGCAGGGAGAGTGTTAGGAGTGAGTGTAGCCTTCAAGAACCTCAACGGTCCTTTCTAGGGCCATATTTAACCGTGTGCAGTACTGTCCAGGCTGCTGTTAGCTGTGCTGCATTTTTTTTTGCTTCTCAAAATCGCCTCTGCAGAGCATTGCACCCTCCATTGATACTGCAGGGAAAGAATTGTATAGGCAGGGCCACAACACAGTTATTATTCATTGAATATACGCAGTGCTGCCTTTTGCTTGTAAAACAAGTGAAAATAATTCTATTTGTCCTGCCTCTGTCCGTCCTAAGGGCGGTGGACACGTGTCGGCTGCGTGTGCAACCTCTAAAAATCAGACGCACCCAGCTACGTTTTACTCCTGGCTTCGCCATTTGCTTTCCTTAATTGGGAAAAAAAATACCTGCTCTGCCACAGTTAATAACTCTGCTACCCTCACGTTCTGTGACACATTAGCAGGGACACAGCACAGTTATTAAACTTAGATTATTCATTCACTAGAGGCAGTGGGGCCTTTCGTTTTCAAAAAAGGGAAAAAATTATATTTGGCCTGCAGTCTTGCGCCAATTTATTAGCTGCCTGTGAAATCAAATCACTGGTAATACAGCATGCTGAGGGGTAGGGGTAGGCCTAGAGGACGTGGACGCGGCCGAGGACGCGGAGGGCCAAGTCAGGGTGTGGGCACAGGCCGAGCTCCTGATCCAGGTGTGTCGCAGCCGACTGCTGCGCGATTAGGAGAGAGGCACGTTTCTGGTGTCCCCACATTCATCGCCCAATTAATGGGTCCACGCGGGAGACGGTTATTAGAAAATGAGCAGTGTGAGCAGGTCCTGTCCTGGATGGCAGAAAGTGCTTCGAGCAACCTATCGTCTACCCGCAGTTCTGCGCCGTCCACTGCTGCCAATCCGAATCCTCTGTCTGCTGCTCCTCCTTCCTCCCAGCCTCCTCACTCCACTACAATAACACCTGCTCAGGAGCGGGAACACTCCCAGGAACTGTTCTCGGGCCCCTGCTTAGATTGGGCAGCAGCGGTTCCTCTCCCACCAGAGGAGTTTATCGTCACTGATGCCCAACCATTCGAAAGTTCCCGGGGTCCGGGGGAAGAGGCTGGGGACTTCCGCCAACTGTCTCAACAACTTTCTGTGGGTGAGGAGGACGATGACGATCAGACACAGTTGTCTTGCAGTGAGGTAGTAGTAAGGGCAGTAAGTCCGAGGGAGCACCGCACAGAGGATTCGGAGGAAGAGCAGCAGGACGATGAGGTGACTGACCCCACCTGGTGTGCAACGCTTACTCAGGAGGACAGGTCTTCAGAGGGGGAGTCAAGGGCATCAGCAGGGCAGGTTGCAAGAGGCAGTGCGGTGGCCAGGGGTAGAGGCAGGGCCAGACCGAATAATCCACCAAGTGTTTCCCAAAGCGCCCCCTCGCGCCATGCCACCCTGCAGAGGCCGAGGTGCTCTAAGGTCTGGCAGTTTTTCACAGAGACGCCTGACGACCGACGAACAGTGGTGTGCAACCTTTGTCGCGCAAAGCTCAGCCGGGGAGCCAACACCAACAGCCTCACCACCACCACCATGCGCAGACATATGATGGCCAAGCACCCCGCAAGGTGGGACGAAGGCCGTTCAGCGCCTCCGGTTTGCACCCCTGCCTCTCCCCCTGTGCCCCAACCTGCCACTGAGATGCAACCCCCCTCTCAGGACACAGGCACTACCGTCTCCTGGCCTGCACCCACACCCTCACCTCCGCTGTCCTCGGCCCCATCCAGCAGTGTAGTTCAGCGCACCGTCCAGCCGTCGCTTGCGCAACTGTTGGAGCGCAAGCGCAAGTACGCCGCCACGCACCCGCACGCTCAAACGTTAACCGTCCGCATAGCAAAATTCATCAGCCTTGAGATGCTGCCGTATAGGGTTGTGGAAACGGAGTCCTTCAAAAGTATCATGGAGGCGGCGGCCCCGCGCTACTCAGTTCCCAGTCGCCACTACTTTTCCCGATGTGCCGTCCCAGCCCTGCACGACCACGTCTCCCGCAACATTGTACGCGCCCTCACCAACGCGGTTACTGCCACGGTCCACTTAACTACGGACACGTGGACAAGCACAGGCGGGCAGGGCCACTACATCTCCCTGACGGCACATTGGGTGAATTTAGTGGAGGCTGGGACAGAGTCAGAGCCTGGGACCGCTCATGTCCTACCCACCCCCAGAATTGCGGGCCCCAGCTCGGTGGTGGTATCTGCGGAGGTGTATGCTTCCTCCACTAAAGCACCCTCCTCCTCCTCCTCCTCTGTCTCGCAATCAAGATGTGTTAGCAGCAGCATGTCGCCAGCAGTCGGTGTCGCGCGGTGTGGCAGCACAGCGGTGGGCAAGCGTCAGCAGGCCGTGCTGAAACTACTCAGCTTAGGCGATAAGAGGCACACGGCCCACGAACTGCTGCAGGGTCTGACACAGCAGACCGACCGCTGGCTTGCGCCGCTGAGCCTCCAACCGGGCATGGTCGTGTGTGACAACGGCCGTAACCTGGTGGCGGCTCTGCAGCTCGGCAGCCTCACGCACGTGCCATGCCTGGCCCACGTCTTTAATTTGGTGGTTCAGCGCTTTCTGAAAAGCTACCCACGCTTGTCAGACCTGCTCGTAAAGGCGCGCCGGCTCTGCGCACATTTTCGCAAGTCCCACACGGACGCTACCACCCTGCGCACCCTGCAACATCACTTTAAGCTGCCAGTGCACTGACTGCTGTGCGACGTGCCCACACGGTGGAACTCTACGCTCCACATGTTGGCCAGGCTCTATGAACAACGTAGAGCTATAGTCGAATACCAACTCCAACATGGGCGGCGCAGTGGGAGTCAGCCTCCTCAATTCCTTTCAGAAGAGTGGGCCTGGTTGGCAGACATCTGCCATGTCCTTGGTAATTTTGAGGAGTCTACCCAGGTGGTGAGCGGCGATGCTACAATCATTAGCGTCACCATTCCTCTGCTATGCATCTTGAGAAATTCCCTGCAAACCATAAAGGCAGCTGCTTTGCGCTCGGAAACGGGGGCGGGGGAAGACAGTATGCCGCTGGATAGTCAGGGCACCCTCCTGTCTATTTCTCAGCGCGTACAGGAGGAGGAGCATGAGGAGGATGAGGAGGAGGGGGAAGAGACAGCTTGGCCCGCTGCTGACGGTACACCGGCTGATTGCCTGTCATCCTTTCAGCGTGTATGGCCTGAGGAGGAGGAGGAGGAGGAGGAGGATCCTGAAAGTGATCTTCCTAGTGAAGACAGCCATGTGTTGCGTACAGGTACCCTGGCACACATGGCTGACTTCATGTTAGGATGCCTTTCTCGTGACCCTCGCGTTGCACGCATTCTGGCCATGACGGATTACTGGGTGTACACACTGCTCGATCCACGGTATAAGGATAACCTGCCCACTCTGATTCCCGAAGAGGAAAGGGGTTCGAGAGTGTTGCTATACCACAGGACCCTTGCGGACAAGCTGATGGTAAAATTCCCAGCCGACAGCGCTAGTGGCAGAAGGCGCAGTACCGAGGGCAAGGTAGCAGGGGATGTGCGTAGATCGAGCAGCATGTACAGCCCAGGCAGTGCAACAGTCTTTAAGGGCCTGGCCAGCTTTATGGCTCCCCACCAAGACTGTGTCACCGCTCCCCAGTCACGGCTGAGTCGGCGGGAGCACTGTAAAAGGATGGTGAGGGAGTACGTAGCGGATCGCACGACCATCCTTGGTGACGCCTCTGCCCCCTACAACTACTGGGTGTCGAAGCTGGACACGTGGCCTGAACTCGCGCTGTATGCCCTTGAGGTGCTTGCTTGTCCTGCGGCTAGCGTGTTGTCGGAGAGGGTGTTTAGTGCGGCTGGGGGAATCATCACAGATAAGCGTAGCCGCTTGTCAACCGACAGTGCCGACAGGCTAACACTCATCAAGATGAACAAAGGCTGGATTTCCCCAGACTTCTCTTCTCCACCAGCGGACAGCAGCGATACGTAAGCAATACGTAGGCTGCACCCGCGGATGGAAGCTACGTTCTCTCTCACCATCCAAAACGGGGACATTTCTGCTTCATCAATCTGTGTCTAATATTCCTCCTCCTCCTCCTGCTCCTCCTCCTGAAACCTCACGTAATCACGCTGAACGGGCAATTTTTCTTAGGGCCACAAGGCTCACTCAAATAATTTTTCTGAACAATTTTTATAAGTTTCAATGCGCTTAAAAGCGTTGAAACTTTAACTTGAACCAATTTTTCGTTACACTGGGCTGCCTCCAGGCCTAGTTACCACTTAAGCCACATTAACCAAAGCGATTAATGGGTTTCACCTGCCCTCTTGGCTGGCCATGGCCAATTTTTGGGATGTACATTAGTACTGTTGATACAGCAATTTTTGTGGGCCCTCGCCTACAGTGTAATCAAATTAATTTTTAGCCCACCTGCATTACAGCTGACGTTACCTCAGCTGTGTTGGGCAATGCAATGGGATATATTTGTGTATCGCCGGTGGGTTCCAGGGAGCCACCCATGCTGTAGGTGCACACGGAGTTTTTAATACATCTGTACACTTCTAAAGAACCCCAGTCTGACTGGGGCATGCAGTGTGGGCCGAAGCCCACCTGTATTACGCACGACATTACTACCTCAGCTGTGTTGGGCAATGCAATGGGATATTTCTATGTACCGCCGGTGGCTTCCTGGCACCCACCCAGGCAGTGGGTCCACAGGGAGTTTAACCTACATGTGTCCACTTCTAAAGAACCCCGGTCAGACTGGGGCATGCAGTGTGGGCCGAAGCCCACCTGCATTAAGCACGACATTACTACCTCAGCTGTGTTGGGCAATGCAATGGGATATTTCTATGTACCGCCGGTGGCTTCCTGGCACCCACCCATGCTGTGGGTCGACAGGGACTTCACAATAGGGAGTTGTACCTGCCTGTGTCTATGAATTAAAAAGCCCGGTCTAACTGGGGCATGCAGACACCTTGACAGAATGAATAGTGTGTGGCACATAGGTTCCCCATTGCTATGCCCACGTGTGCAGCTCCTGATGGCGGTGGCACAGGATTCTATTTCTCATTGCTTCTGTACAGCATTGTGGGCTATCGCCCCGCCCCTTTTAAAGAGGGCCGCTGCCTAGCCATGCCAACCCTCTGCAGTGTGTGCCTGCGGTTCCTCCTCATGGCAGACGCACTTCTAAATAGACATGAGGGTGGTGTGGCATGAGGGCAGCTGAAGGCTGCCCAGGGACACTTTGGTGTGCGCTGTGGGGGGGGGAGGGGGGGCGGTTGGTCAGCATGTAACCCAGGAGAAGTGGCAGCGGAGTGTCATGCAGGCAGTGATTGTGCTTTGTTGGAGGTAGTGTGGTGCTTAGCAAAGGTATGCCATGCTAATGAGGGCTTTTCAGAAGTAAAAGTTGTTGGGAGGGGGGGGGCCCACTCTTGCCGGTATTGTGGCTTAATAGTGGGACCTGTGAACTTGAGATGCAGCCCAACATGTAGCCCCTCGCCTGCCCTATCCGTTGCTGTGTCGTTCCCATCACTTTCTTGAATTGCCCAGATTTTCACACATGAAAACCTTAGCGAGCATCGGCGAAATACAAAAATGCTCGGGTCGCCCATTGACTTCAATGGGGTTCGTTGTTCGAAACGAACCCTCGAACATCGCGGGAAGTTCGTTCCGAATAACGAACACCCGAACATTTTGGTGTTCGCTCATCTCTACTAATAATCCTTCAGTTACAGTTGCAGCAGTTGGCCCAGATGGCAGAACCCATAGAAGCGTTGGTAAAACAGTCTTCGGCTTTTCGCGGTGAAGTCGCCAGATCTGATGCAGCTTATTTACTTGCTACCTGCGCGGCGCGTGATAAGACTATGTTAATATTTGCAGCGTGTTGTTTGGCTATAATGAAATCTGCATTTCACAGGACGATCGTTCAGTTGGAATCCTCATATAATAAGAAATGAATAGAAATGAAGGAAATGCCATTAGGATAATTTCTGTGGTTTATGAATTATTCATCTACTGATTTCCTTTTCTCACATCTTGAAGTCTGAATCAATTTTTGGACTTCACAGTGAAGTTTCTTGATGTGGGATCCTTGGTGCTGGCCTGAGTAATAGATTTCTCTGCTCATTTACGTGAGGTCTGGTCACCTGGACGGATGCAGTCAGTTTGCTTCATATTGTCTTATACATTGTGCAGGGTGCCTTTAATTCCCAGTGCAACACTTTCCATTTCTCTAGTCAAGTACAACATATCTGTCCTATAGGAACTTAAAGGGACCCTCCAATTTCAAGATGAAATTCTTTCCTGGGCGAGGGGGATATATTACCTGCAGTTGTTCTTTGCTGTCCCCCCGATCCACCAGTTCTGGGTCCCGTTTTTGGCCATCCAAGATGCCTGCAGCAATTCTATAACTACCTAATGCACACTGTGCGCTGCTCTCTGATTGGCCAGCGCTGATCACATGTGTGGTCCTGGTACTCAGAGAGCAGGTGTAGTCTAACCCTACCAGTGCACTATGGGGGACTAGGTAGTCACAAAACTGCATCGGCCATCTTGAATGGAGAAAAATAGGACATAGAACTGGCAGATTGGAGGGATGGCAGGGAAAAACATCCGCAGGTAATATATCCACTGTCCCCTCCAATTTTGGGACAGCATTTTGTCCAAAAACCAGAGGATTGCTTTAAAGGGGTTGTCCAAAAAAAAAAACTTTATAAAAATGCACCCCCCATTTAAAAAGTACAATAAAAAAGGCTCATACTCGCCTCTTCACCTAATATTTGCAGGCTGCAGTCTGCCTATGATGTCCCGTAAATAGCGATTATCCTTGGGCTCTGTCATTTACTGCAGCAGCCTGTGACGTCCCTTACATATGCTGCTGTAGCCTGTAATACTTATAACAGAGGGGAGTCCTGGAGTAACCAGTGGTGACTTTTGAGGAGCCGGGAGACCCAAGTATTAGCTTTTTATTATGTTTTTTGTAGGGTTTTGTGTTGAATTTGTGTTTTGAGTGGGGTTTTTGTGCCCAGAATGCTGCATGCACTTAATATGGTGTCGTTTTTCCATAGACTTCTCTATAGGGAAAAAGACATCACTTGGGGATAAAAGTTCATGTCAAAAACATGTGAACAGAAAACACCCAAAACACGCTTGTAAAACTGTATGGGAGTCATGGCGTTGTTTTTACAGGTCAGGCTCATATGAACGGGTCTGATTCCACGTGTGCATTTCCACAGCGGAAGACCTGCTATACAAGGTGAAAAGTAATTGCGAATGAAGTAATCGCGAATGGCTACGGAAGATGGCGGATACGATCGTTTTTCCGCACAGATGTACGCAATGCACAGCGTATCGCCTGTGTGAAAGAAATATCTCTCGCTCCTCTCCAGCTGGCGTTACGGCTTTTCTATCTATTTTCCAATGAAGTAGTGAGTGTTTCCACCGCTCATACGCAATGAGTACGGGCGACGGGGCACTGGCATTCATTGACTTCGGGATCCGCGCTAAAATAGAGCATGCTGCTATTTTTCCTCCGCTTGCAGAGTCTGCAATTCCCACCCACATGCAAGTAAACCGGCAAAAGTTCATGCCTTTCAATGCCCATGTGAGGCCGGCCTACAGAGTGTGTGAAGGGGCGAGGTAGTGATAGTATCACACCCCTAGGATTCAACACGCTGCATATAATATAGGATAGATAAAATCAATATGACACAAATCCGAAAAAGTAACTTCAAACTGTCCCGAGTTCCGAGCGTTCTCCTGTCACATGATCACCTCCCACCTTTAGCGGTTTCGGATCTGACCTTTTGCTCAGGATTTTTTTTACATTTCTTATAGTTTTGTATGTCATTTTTCGCCGACTTCTGCTCCAAACGTCGTCTTCATTTCTCAGATTGTTAATGTCTAGTGAAATCCGTGGCAGCTAGTTAGTGCTAATTGGTCACAAATGACAAAACTCCATATGCAGATAAAGACCATCGGTGCCAGGCGGCATTCACAGGACACTCGTCTATTGTCACCACCTCTTAGCTCATCCTTAGCCCGACTGATCCCCCTGAGTCCAGCCGTTGGGTCAGTATTGTAGATGCCACGCCACAGACTACACCGATGGGCCTATTGGTTTATCGCAGTGTTATGTGAGTGACATTAATGCTGTCAGGTGATCGGCTCTTCTTGGATATCGCCACGGACTACTATCCTTAGGTCTTGTGTGTGAATAGTTTGTTTAACCCTGGAACTCCTGAAACTTTTGACTTCCGTGGACCTCTAATGTAAGACCGTCAGACTCCTAGTTAGTGTGGAGCACTGTAGATGTAGTTTCTAAGGACCCCTTTCTTAATTAGTTGTTACTTTCTGTTATTTCACCATTAAGTAGTTGAGAATATCCTTGAAACGCTTTATTAGGCCGCTTTCACATCTGCGCTGGAACGTCTGGCTGTAGGTTCCGTCTTTCTACACAAGATATTTAAACTAGTGATACCAGTAGAGATGAGCGAGCGTACTCGCTAAGGCAAACTACTCGAGCGAGTAGTGCCTTATGCGAGTACCTGCCCGCTCGTCTCTAAAGATTCGGGGGGCGGGGAGCGGCGGGGGAGAGCGGGGAGGAATGGAGGAGAGATCTCTCTCACTCTCTTCCCCCTGCTCCCCCGTGCTCACTCCCGCAACTCACCGCTCTCCCCCGCTGGCACCCGAATCTTTAGAGACGAGCGGGCAGGTAGTCGCATAAGGCACTACTCGCTCGAGTAGTTTGCCTTAGCGAGTATGCTCGCTCCTCTCTAGATACCAGATAATACTGCACTATTAATTGACGTTTTTGGCATTTCCTTGTAATTGAAGAGTTGTTCACTGCACACAATATTCTAACAATCATCACATATATATTTTTTTGCATACGTCCTTTCTTCGCATTCCTCCTCCTCCTCCTCCTTTTCTTCGGTGCTTTCTATAGACTGAGTGATGTTTTCCTGCAGTCCCTGTTTTGACCTCCTTCTATTATGTTCCTGAAGCAAATCTTCAGCTAGATCAGTAAGCAGGATTTGTCTTCTAGTTTTCATTTTATTTACTTTCCAGTCAGGATTCTCAGCCGAAAAGACGAGGTACGACGTAACACCGGCTACGTCCATGCAGTTCACGAATACTGTTGAGTAGCCATCTCCTAGTTTTTCATTTACAAGTGTAGGTGTGTACCATCTGACCAAGAGATCGACACCTCCGTTTGTGTTATTGTAATGAAGAATTATTTCTAGTTTGCAAGTCTTCCGCAATAACCTCAGAGTTGCAGTGGATTGTGGAGAGAAGCACAACACTCTATTCTGCCTTGTACACATAGGACACGAAAAGAGAACTTTTTACTGCCCTGTGTTTCCTGGGACGAAATTCCTTTGGTATGAAAGCCTTGTTTTGACACACTGTGCCAACCAGGGTTAGCCCGTTCTTTAGCAAGAGGTAAGCGAGTTCCATTGATATGAAGAAATGGTCCATGGTATTATTTTGATAGAGGTCAAGGTACCCTATTTACTATTCATTCACTATGTTGAATGCAATATTTGTTCTCCTTACATTGCCTTCTTTTCCCAGCCTTTCACTGGAGTCACATATCCAGAAGATCTGTATTCCACATTTTTCTGCATTTGAACTCATGTACTGGCGAAAGCAACAGCCACCTCAGAATGGGACCAATCGCTCATCAGTAGTCAGATTCACCTTTGGAAGGTAGTACTTTTGAAGATTGTGATTTATCTGGTCCTATATTTCACGAAAAGGCACAATTTTGTCTGTAGCCCTTCAAACACTTTTTGACGACTTGTCATCAAATCTCAAAAAGTTTATTAGGTTTTCCAATCTTCCCTTACTCATCATGGCACGGAAAATTGGTGGACTGTATTTCTTCCTCCACAGAATACGGACATTTGAGAAATTGCTTTTCAAGTTACCTGCAGTGATCAGCAGTTCAATCAAAGCTCGAATTTCTACTGAATCGCATTTTTGCCGCATGAACGATGAATTTTTTTTCTTTATTAATTCTTTCTGCTGCCAAATTGGTGAACTCGACAGTTTTTCAATGATATCAATCATGAGGTACAAATCAAAGGCACCCACCGGACGCTCCAATATATTCAAAGGTGGCTGCTTTACTGTGTTTGTTTGTGACTTGGTAATATTGTGTCTTCTCACTTTGCATTGCGTTGGTGGATTCCTGCTCCGCTTCAGAGCTGGGAGTTCTGTAGAAACTGTTTGGGTAAGAATACAAGGAGAGAACAACAGAAAGCACACCATTGTAGGCATTTACTATAGGCCGCCTGGACAAGCAGAAGATATGGAGCAACTCTTTCTACCTCAGATAGCCAAGCTCTCAAAAAGCTATGACATACCAATTAAGGACCTCAGAGAGTTATCAATCAGTGCGTGACCAAGAGACCCAGAGACCAATGTCACTGCCCCTGCTTAGTTTACTAATTAATAATAGAGGCATAAGAAGTTATACATATGCTAAATCAGGTAACCTTTTGTCTCGTTGTAATATAATTTGTCTTAAAGGACTATACATAATTTGGCTTGTTAACAAATAAATGCAATCATTTGCAATTTACACAAGTGCAGTGTGTGTCCTGTGATTCTCCCAGCAACTCTGATTTGGGACACGAGAATATACCTGTAGCACTCCATTGCGTTAACAGAAGTAAGGGTGGCTAGAACCATAGGAGGCAGTGATCATGCTGGATAATAAGGGGAGGAAGACCTGAGAAAACGCAGAATTTTGGATTTCAGAAAGGCAGATTTTAATGAACTCAGAAAGAGAATCCAATGGCTGGATGTTCTTAGGGACAGAAATGTCCAAGAAGGTTGGGAAATATTGTGAAATGAGATTCTCAAACACAATCGTTAACAATCCCTAAAAGAAGGAAAAATGGGAGGCATTTAAAGAGACCAGGATGGATGAACACAGAACTTGTATACATGTTAAAAAGAAAAATATGTTTATCAAATGGAAAGAGACAGGAATATCTAAAGAAGAATATAATGGGGTCTGCAGAAACTGTAGGGCAAGTGTCAGAATAGCTAAAGCTAATAATGAATTGAGGCTTGCAATAGAGGCCAAAAGCAATAAAAAAAAGGATTTGGGGGGTATGTCAAAAGCAATAAAAGAAGTGAGAGTAACTACTTCCTTTTTATCTGTACATTCTCTTTAAAGGTCCCACTGAAAACAATCTGCGCTTTCAGGTTCAGCCTCGCCACTATTAGGCCGGCTTCATACTGGTGTAAGCATATTTACACGCACACTTATGATATGTATTTGCGCAATGGGTGTTGCATTTTTGCTTGAATGTGCATATTTTACTGTATTTTTTGTCCGCGCATGCCTACGACAGAGCCTTGTGGTCCCCACTTGATACATTCTTCCACTTGGATGTGCAGCCATGTATGACCACTCTTTGAGTCCGATCACTCAGCCAGTTGTGAATCCACCTAACCCAGATTTGGTCATTTTCTCAATAAGTATGATATGAGATACTTTGTCAAATGCTTTACTAAAGTCAAGATATAATATATCCACCGCATTTCCCTTATCAACCCAGTCGGTGATTCTGTCATTGAAGGAGATTAGATTCATCTGGCATGACTTGTTTGTTACAAACCCATGGTGGCTTTGATTAGTTACTCCATCCTCATCCAAGTACTTGGATGTGTATGCGAATGCGGTGTGATTAGAGATGAGCGAGCATACTCGCTAAGGGCAATTGCTCGAGCGAGCATTGCCCTTAGTGAGTACCTGCCCGCTCGAGAGACAAGGTTCGGGTGCCGGCGCGGGGGAGCAGTGAGTTGCGGCAGTCAGCAGAGGGTAGCGGGGGGGGGGGGGGAGAGAGAGATCTCCCCTCCATTCCTCTCTGCTCTTCCTCGCAGCACCGGAACTTTTTCCCTCGAGCGGGCAGGTACTTGCTAAGGGGAATGCTCACTCGAGCAATTGCCCTTAGCGAGTATGCTCGCTCATCACTAGGTGTGATGTTTCCCACTGAAAACAATGGGAAACACTTGCGATCCTCTAGCGTGCGTAAAACACAGGCCTGAGGACCGCAATTTCACAGAAGTGATGCAAGGCGTTTTTGAATAAAACACCCTCTTGGCCTGATATCGCGCTCGCCCGTGTGAACGCGGCCTAATTATTATCTCCATGAAGTCTAATTTTAGCATTTTGTGCTTTTTTATTGCATTCCTGTCGATTAAACCCCCCCCCCCCCATGCGCACATATCGCTCTCCACAATAAACCTCCTTAGTTTTACCTAATTGTCTTCACTTTCCAAGAAACTGTTTTTGTGGATTTGCTCCAAATGACAACGATTTCTGCCCAGAGTCTGATGGGGCTTCATACACGTTTTTCTGCTTCTGCTTTGCATTAAATGTAATTTCCGCAGCACATTTTTAGTGCATTATGTTTCGGTTTTTGACCTGAATGTTCCTCATCTTATATTCCTCGGTACAATAATCGTTTCCACTCTGAGAAATAACCCCGACAATATCACAGCAGAATACGGCTGCTGGATGGAAAGCAAACACGTTTTGCATAAAGATGCAGCAGAGAAATTAATAAAGTGGATGAGAGTGGCAGGTTGAAGTTGTTGTAATTGCGGTACCTTTAGCCGAGGCTCGGGGAGGCGTTCTCATTCCACAGCAGAAGCGCATTTCATTACTTCTAATGTATTCTGCGGTGGAACAGTCTGAAAATTGTGTATTTTATTGTATCCACAACGGTTTCTTGCTGCTACGTTCCCCCCTCCACTCGCCCTCCACCCACTACTCACAACCGGAAAAAAAAAAAGTCATTATTTTTATAATTAGTCTTTGAGGTTTGGAGGTTTTCTGTTTTGTTCCTGTCTTTTCTGGGGTTGCAGTGTTAAACACAAGCAGGTTTTTTATGGTGCTTTTGTTCCTATGTCCGAGTAATATCACGGTGCGCATGGAGTAAAAATCCTCTTATTGGTGGTCGTTGCATCATCATAACAGCAGCTGATAATTACCGGTTACGTCCCCTCCGGGATCACTAGGTTTTCTGCCTTCTGCACAGTAAGATATAAGGAGCTATTGCGGGATGGAGAATGCACTAAGACTAGCAGTATCCTCCATCATAAAAAAGCCAAATGACTGTAAATAAACTTGAAAATAAAAATTCAATATTCCGCCTGCTGAAAGCAGCATCCCTGAGCACACATCCTGCGTACCGTAATCTTATTATAGAGGTAGTTTTTGCTTATGGTGCAGCCAGTGCATTAGCAGCATCAAATCGGTGTGTGCTTGCAATAGACAAATCTATAAGCCTGAGCTATGCTGATCAAGCAGAGGTATTACCTGCCGGCATCCGAGCCATCTTACCGCCTGACACATGCAGAATGATCACATCGCATTAGGCGCTAATCCGGTGGAAATGGTTTCAGGCGTATAAGTTGTTGAGTAGTCATGCCGCAAATCATCTATATGTGTAAGTAATGTGCGGGAAATGTGTCCGCGGGGGAACGGTACGGCTCATCGCTCACAGCCGCTCATTGTAAGAGCTCACGCTGGTCCGCAGGACGTCACATGCGCACACATTTATACAGGTTAAGTCATACCGCTAAGAGCCCTGCTAATCTCAGGAGGCGATGGAAGCGCCTTCACTCATCTTAAGGAGATTTACATAATGAATGAACTGCAGCAGAGAGGGCTGATGAGAATGCGCTTGTGGATGCAATGCCTTCAAGTCTTTCTTCCACCCCAGGAGCCTTGGCACACCGAGCTCTTTTGATGATATTTGGTGTCGTTCGCTTATCAACATCGTTTTACAAAGTAAATCTACAAATTTAGCTTTGCTGTACTTGTGCTGATCATGTCTTAGACTGATTTTACATCCAGAGCTGCATTCACAGTTCTGCTGATTGCTGTTTAGTGCAATGCCCTTATGCAAAAGTTCAGCTTGGGCCCGCTTCCTTGTGCAATTTCTGTTAACTGTATTGGCCTGTTCGTAACATTCAGCAACATCGCTACGTCTTTTAAGAGAGAAGACTTCTTTCAGCCACAACTTATTTGCCATCCTACTGCCCCACTACCCATTTGTGCCCCATGAACCTGGGACCTCTTGTACTCCAGCCGGCGGCTCTCCCTGTTGAGCTATCCAGCCTCTGGACAGTTTCACTACATACTTTAGCCTTGTTCCCAGATCCTGCTATCTAGTCTCTGTTCTGCCTCTGCCCTGTCTCTGATTAGGTTTGCTATATAAACCTGGCCCTGATCCCTCCTTCCTTGCTCCATAGCACTGATTGATCAAGCTCAACTTTGACGGCTCCTCTGCTATTTCTACAAGACCTCCTGATACTGACTTCCTTTCTAACTATGCTACCTGCCTCATTTATTTGTACTGCAAACCAAGACCTCCCGTTACTGACTTCTGACTTCCCTTCTGACTACGCTTCCCACTTCATCCATTTGTACTGAAAACCGAGACCTGCCATTGCTGACTCCTGGCTCTTCCTTGACTAGTCTCCAGACCTGCAGCTGCTACAACTAAGGCTCCAACCCAGTACCTGGAACCACTACACCCTCAGAGTGACAATTCCCTCATTGTACCCACCATGAAATAATAATGCCTCCTATGTGCTCCACAGTAATAGTGCATTTCTCTGTAACGCACACAGTACTAATACCCTGTGCTCACACAAAATGGTAACGGACTCCTTTGTGAACTGTCTTAAAAGTTTTCCACTTGTGAATAATCTTTCTCACTATAGAATAATGGACTCCAAATTGTTTGTAAATGGCCTTATAACCCTTCTAGATTGATGGGCAGCAACAATTGCATTTCTCAGATCATTGATGATGTATTTTCCTTTTGGCATTAAGTCAACACTTGCCTGAATACTCCAGACCAGAAAACAGTCAACATCTCTGCTTTTGTAGAGGTGATCACACTAACTGATAAGCAATTAATCAAAGGCATTTGATTGGCAGCACCCGACTGCTACTAACCCTCCTAATTCCTATGGAAGCAGTAAGCTTTTACTTAATTTTTCACACACTGCTTCTGCATTTTGGCCTAGTTATAATAAATAATGACATGGTGTAACTTGTCACGTGTTGTTCATCTGAGGTTGTATCAACCTCATTTTAAGATGTTCAAAGGACCAGCTGTCCCAGTATGTAAAACCATAGAATTTAACGAGGATGTACTTATTTTTTCTCATGACTGCTATAAGTGTATCCTCCAGTCCTCATTGACCACAATCACCTGGGAGTCGCTGCCACAGTTAGAATTCAGTATGTAACATACAGCAGACTGTCTCCTCCGATCATGAATTTCCGGGTCAATGAGATCTCCCTGTATTCTTCGCACTCGATCCTCGAAAAACCTGAGACATTGGAACATCTTCACAGACAAATGTAATCACAGGAGCTCCGCTATGATCACTTCTCTCTTTGATAGTGTGAATTACACAGAAAGACTTGGGAAACAGGACAGAGCCGCATTAACTGCATTCTAATGCATGATCCAAGATCCCCTAAAGAACACCGAAATACATCTACCAGTACAATGAGTAATTGTAAAGAGTGAAGAGACTCTGTCCCCATTACTTATGTATCAAGGGAGGAGAGAAAGAAGCGCTCGCTCAGCTCCATCGTCTTATCTGAGAAATCAGAGACACCTGCTGAGAAACAGATGTGAGCAATGCTCTGCACTGGGAAACCTGATTAAGAGGGAGACACATGTATATGATATCTAATGGAACTGAGTGTTTCTCAAGAGGGACATAACTGTATCTGCTGCTGACAAAGCCGATGTCCATTTCTGCACTTAAAGGGGTTGTGCTAAGAACATGGCGCTTGTTTATAATGAACATCATAGAGCAGGCTCAGCGCTCAGCACCCTCCTCTATGACCCAGAACGGAGAACCACTCTTGGGCAAATGCGTAGTTGGCCACAGCTTTCTCCTCCAAGATCACCTGATTGCCAACGGTGTCACGAGCAGGACCTGGGCGATCAGCTGTTCACTCTGGACCCTGTCTTCTAGAAAGAGTTGCAGAAGTTGGCACAAGCCCTTTAAATGGCATTCACTGGCATGCTAATAATACCTATTTATTACAGTCATTGTCAGCCATTGGTTCATTTTGTTCCATCAGAGCACAACTAGGATCAGTCACTCTGAAAGGGGTTGTAATACAATTGCAAGTTATCCACAATCCATAGGATAATGGATAACTTGGTGATTGGTGGGGGTCTCCCCAATCTCAAGAACAGGACTCCCATGTCCCACTCTCTGTCACTGCAGAGTATGTTCCTCCCCCTGCAGTGATGTCACTCTGGATGGAGCGCCGGCCGAGCATGCACAGTCGGTGTTCCATTCGTTTCAATGATGGAAATATCCGAGCGGCACCTGCTCCGTTATTTCCGCCATTCCACTAAAAGTGAATGGAGCACAAGTGCACTTGCGCAACCAGCGTTCCCCATGCAGTTTCCTCCTTACTGTAGGGGGTGCAGTGAGGAGGATGGGGTACATGAAGCTCTGTTCTTGATATATCACCAGGGGTCTCAGCGGTGAGACCTGGACCAATCAGCAAGTTATCCCCTATCTTGTGGGTTAACTCATTTAGAAATTTCTTTCTACAACAGTCTATAAATGTCTGTGAAGTCAGGAAACCAGTTGCTGGAGTTTTGGGAGAGGAAGGTGGACTCATTCTTGTTTGATGTAGGATTCTCACTGCTCAGCAGTCCTCGGTTGTCTTTGCTGGATTTTTCCTATTTAGAATCCGCCAAGTGTTTTCTCTTGGTGGACAGTCTGGACTGCAGGCGGCCAGTTCGCCCCGGACTCTTCTTCTATGCAGCCATGCTGTGGTGATGGATGCGGTATGCGGTTTAGCATTGTCCTACTGAAATATGCGAGGCCTTCTCTGAAAGCTACGTTGTCTGGATGGGAGTATATGTGGTTCTACAACCTCTATATAACCGCTCAGCATTGATAGTGCCTTTCAGGATGTGTAAGCAGCCCATGCCATAGGCACTAATGCCACCCCACAGCATCAGATATGATATGCAGAACTATGTGCCGATAACAACCCGGATGCTTCCTCTCCGTAGGACACGGCGCCCTGGTTTCCAAAAAGAATTTCAAATTATGATTCACCTGACCACTGAACATGTTTCCATTTTGCCTCCGTTAATTTTAAATGAGCTTTGGCCCAGAGAAGACGTCGGCGTTTCTAGATTGTGTTGACAAATGGCTTCTTCTTCACATAATACAGCTTTATCTTACATTTGTGGATTGCACATCAAACTGCATTCACAGACAATGATTTCTGGACATACTCCTGAGCCCATGCAGTGATTTACATTACAGAATCATGCCTGTTTTTAATGCAGCACCGCCTGAGGGCCTGTAGATCTCCAGCATCCAATATTGACAGTCGGCCTTGTTTCTTGTGTGCATGAATTCCTTTAGACTCTGTGAATCTTGTGATGATATTATGCACTGTAGATGGTGGGATATACAAAGTCTTCGCCATTTTATATTGAGGAACGTTTTTCTGAAACTGTTCCACAATTTTTTGATGGTTTTTTACAGATTGGTGACCTCTGACCATCTTTGCCTCTGAGAGACTCTGCCTCTCTAACATGCTCTTTTTATACAGTCATGTGACTTAGTAAGAAACTGACCCTCCAGCAGTTTTTCATTATTACCACTTACTTTTCCAGGCTTTTGTTGCCCTTGTCCCGACTTTTTGGAGATGTGTTGCTGCCATCAAGTTCTAAATGAGTTCAATTTTTTAAACTCCATGGAAAAATGTCTCCCTCTCCCTCCTGATATGAATTCTATGTTCTATTGTGAATAAAATACAATTCTTTTCTCTTTACATGTACTTACATTTTACGCAGCGTCCTGACTTATTTGGAATTGGGATTGTAACACTGCTAACATGTTGCAGCCATATTGCACGCCTCGCCTTAATGCTAGAGGCCAGATTCTATATGGACATGTGGCATTTGCTCTAATCCATCTCTTCCTGCCTCCACCGGGTACAGTCTAAGCGGTTTCCAGCATGTTGTTATTAACAGGTCAGAATAGACTCGCTCTCCGCTTCAGCTTGATGCCGCCGTACATTCTGCCAGGTGTTGGGCATCTGATAATGGAGTCAGGCAATCATGGATGATTAGTCCAGACTAGAGGCACCACTTCCACAGTGTCATCATTGTTTCTATCAGAAAATGTGTCACCACATCAGCACCGGCAGCGCAGCGGGTTATTTCCTGACCAAGTAATTTACCAGTCATTCAGTGAGGACATTGCGGTGACTGTCTGTGGGGATTGCAGAAGGAACGTGTTCCTGCGGATGGCGGCACAGCGGGCGCTGCTGCTTTCCTTATAACATTATTATCGCTGCAGAGCACTAAGAGGAGGGCAGCGCCAGCGATGGAGGATTTCTTCGCTCCGAGCCCAACATGTCTCTGCTTGCCAAGCAATGAATACATTTCTGTGACATCCCAGTGTTCGGCTCTTGGTTTCTTGTTTTGCATCTTATTGTGGAGCTGCATACAGACCAGAGCTGGAGTCCATAGGAATACATTACATATCTGCCATATACGTGTTCTTGTAGTGGCCCACAGTCTATATATCTGGCCCCTCCATAGTTGTCATACATGTCATGTCTTCAGTGTAGATGCACTGTGCAAACTGTCTTGTCTGCTGTTATGTGTATTGCAGCATGTAAGAGGTTAATGTCTGCAAGTGGCTGGGATATGTCTGGAAAATGTAGCAATTTGTTCTAGTCACGTGGTGTCGAATGAATATAAATATGAGTGCATAAGAGTTAGGTGTGGTTCTATCTACTTCAACGGCTATGAGGGCTCAGTCACACGGGTGCATCAGCACCCAAACACCGGCGTTGATGCGCCCGTGTGACTGACAGTTAGAAAACGGCCGTCTCTCTGCAGCGCTGATGAAAGAACACATGACCGGCAATGAAGCTGTTCACATGTTCTTTCCTCCGGCGCTGCAGAGAGACGTCCGTCTTCAGGTACGGCCGTCTTCTAACTGTCAGTCACACGGGCGCCGATGTGCCCGTGTAACTGAGCCCTGAGAGAGGAGTGAGAGTGCCAGCCGCATGGAGGTACTTTCAACCCTCATGTGGTGAAGCTATGGAAGCAGAGGAGAGCTATACCACCATGGCAGGAACCACCTATGAGGAGTGAGAGTCAGAGTAGAAGCGAGTCCGCCGTGCAGTCGTTAATCTATTGAGTTCAAGTGAGTGTCTGCGGGTGTGCAGGAGCGGAGCATTACAGATAACGAGACTGTAGGCCCGATATCATACTGTGTCTTTCCTCCCTCACCGTCAGCTCAAAATTGTCTTTTCTTACACGCGTGAGTGAAGCTGTACTCTGCCAAGTAAGTTTGCCAGTCAATGCCCATTTTCAGTGATTGAGTTTCCAAGTTACATCGTGTGTGGACTCTCTTATTTCTACTGCCGGTAATGAACGGTGTGAAGGAACGGTGGCGTCACGAGTGACAGTTTCTGCAGTCCATTATACAACTCTGCAGGTAACCGCTGTCCCAGCGTCGCCTGGAAGAGGCCTAGCGGTACTTGGGCTGAGATTGTGTGCGTCCCTCCGGGGAGGAGTCTGGTAGAGCCATCGTGACAGGTGCCATCTCTACCCCCGCCAGCTCCTCAGCACGGGCCTTGTGTCTCGGATGCTGCACTTGCAGGAAGAAAAGTCAGCATAACCCTTTTGGATTGGGTATTGAAGCTCTTTCCCAGCGGTCTGCGGCCATCCTCGGCCTATAGCTGGAACTAGACGGCTTCCGCTGTATGGAGATACTTTACAAGGACAGATTTTAGGGTTTTTGTCTGAATGAAAACACAAGTTTCAATAATTCAGCTGTTTTTTGAATTAGGACACAGAAGCACTGCAGATACAGCCCCTTAATATCCCCTCTCCATTATTGTGCACTGATATCCCTGTTATCCGCCACCTCAGACTACAGCAAGTCTTAGGTTCATCAATAGGATGAGTGACATTAAGCTTAGATACCTCCCTGCCCCCCGTGATCACTAAATTATTTCACATATTGCCAGCATGGGGAATTTTTTTCATCAGCCGCTCCTCTTATAATAGTCCAGTATAAATATCAGCTACTTCTGATATAACCTCCAAAAACATTTACATCATATATGACTGATATCAGCTGCTCCTCTTATAACGCTCCAGCACTGATATAACCTCCAGAGACATCATATATGTGACTGATATCAGCTGCTCCTCTTAAAACGCTCCAGCACTGATATAACCTCCAGAGACATCATATATGTGACTAATATCAGCTGCTCCCCTTATAACGCTCCAGCACTGATATAACCTCCAGAGACATCATATATGTGACTGATATCAGCTGCTCCCCTTATAACGCTCTAGCACTGATATAACCTCCAGAGACATCATATATGTGACTGATATGCTTTTTCAGTGTTACTGGCCCTTTGAAGTACTTTGATGTAAATTCCATTTAGTGACATACGCTCCTATATGTTCCCCCCGTATACCCATCAGCCGTTGGTCCCACCGTTGGCGTCATGTCTTTGTCTGGTGGGCAGCAGCTGCTTTGGATATATTTGGGTTATTTACTTAGGCTTGGTATATAAAGGCGGGAAGGTGTAAGGAACATCCAGCTGGCGGCTTATTTATTTTATCCGCTCTCAGCTGTTTTCTCCTCTATTATTCCGCGTCTCCTGTTTACACTTTGCTCCAGTTTGTCATTTTAGTAATTAGTGTAACTTCAGCATGGAAGTGTTATATTAGTGGTATTCTTAGATGCTTTTTTTCCTTAGAGGCATATGGCATCCTGTGAATATATGCACCTTCACAGTATGGATATAGAAACCCTTTCTGGATCCTTTCTGGATCCAGACATTTTGATCTATGCATCACTGAGCCCGTCCTTCTGGCTGTGCCCTAGATACCCGCTATGGCTTGTTCAATGCCATCCCATTGGAAGGGGGGCGGAGAGGCTTGTACATCAGTGAGCCCGTCCTTCTGGCTGTGCCCTAGATACCCGCTATGGCTTGTTCAATGCCATCCCATTGGAAGGGGAGCGGAGAGGCTTGTACACCAGTGAGACCGTCCTTCTGGCTGTGCCCTAGATACCCGCTGTGGCTTGTTCAATGCCATCCCATTGGAAGGGGAGCAGAGAGGCTTGTACATCAGTGAGCCCATCCTTCTCGCTGTGCCCTAGATACCTGCTATGGCTTGTTCAATGCCATCCCATTGGAAGGGGAGCGGAGAGGCTTGTACATCAGTGAGCCCGTCCTTCTGGCTGTGCCCTACATACCCGCTATGGCTTGTTCAATGTCATCCCATTGGGAGGGGATCGGAGAGGCTTGTACATCAGTGAGCCCATCCTTCTGGCTGTGCCCTAGATACCCGCTATGGCTTGTTCAACGCCATCCCATTGGAAGGGGAGCGGAGAGGCTTGTACATCAGTGAGTCTGTCCTTCTGACTGTGCCCTAGATACCCGCTATGGCTTGTTCAATGCCATCCCATTGGGAGGGGAGCGGAGAGGCTTGTACATCAGTGAGCCCGTCCTTCTGGCTGTGCCCTAGATACCCGCTATGGCTTGTTCAATGCCATCCCATTGGAAGGGGAGTGGAGAGGCTTGTACATCAATGAGCCCGTCCTTCTGGCTGTGCCCTAGATATCCGCTATGGTTAGTTTAATGCCATCCCATTGGAAGGGGAGCGGAGAGGCTTGTACATCAGTGAGCCTGTCCTTCTGGCTGTGCCCTAGATACCCGCTATGACTTGTTCAATGCCATCCCATTGGAAGGGGAGCGGAGAGGCTTGTACATCAGTGTATGCTGCCCAAACCCCCATTACATTAGAAACAACCCACAATGATCCGGAGTCTATCCCACCTAGTAATGCTCTCCCGAACCCTGCACCCATGGGAATACTTCCTAGAGCCCCGGCCTTCTTTAGTGTACCCCTCAGCACCCCATTCCCTCCGCACCTTGTTACTGTAAGGCCTTGTTCACCTGAACGTGTCTGATTTTGACATGTAGAACTGACATTTTGTTATGCTTGTGTATGTTCCTGTGAAGTCTGTATGCTTTGCGTGTCAGTTTTTTTCTGTTTTTTATGTCCATACGTCGTCCATCTTTTTTTCACATATGCAAAAAAAACTGAAGGAGGCCAAATTTTTTTCTAGAATTGCTTAGCAATGATCGGTGAAAAATGCAGAGCCTACTTGTGCGCTCCGTTTTTCTTTTTTCGTGCACCCATTGACTTAAATGAGACGGTCATCCATCCTAGACTTTGGACAGGAATAGGACATGCTGCATTGTTTTTTGCAGTCCATGTAACAAAGAAAGAAAAAGAAACACTTGCATAGCCCCATTGTCTGTAGTAGGCCGGTGTGCTGCCCGTGGGCAGTCAGTTGCAAACATAGACATGTTTGTGTGAATAAGTCATAACAATGTACGTAGAACACCCTGAAGTCCTATCCCAAAGGAAATCCAACATGTCCCTCTATTCCTCCCATAGGTGACACTTCTAGCAGCGGATTACATAGTGTGATGCTCTTGTAAGCACATTTCCGTGCCCTTCTCTAGGATGCACCCCAGTGCCTCATCTTCCCCGACTCAGTGGCTATTATTACTGGAGTGCTCCATGGAGGTCCTTACA
Source organism: Eleutherodactylus coqui (assembly GCF_035609145.1). Lineage (NCBI taxonomy): Eukaryota > Metazoa > Chordata > Amphibia > Anura > Eleutherodactylidae > Eleutherodactylus > Eleutherodactylus coqui. Next base: position 12,021,275 of record NC_089846.1, on the reverse strand, counting down.
GCGTGGCGTCCCAACACTCCCTCAGGCCCACAGGGGAACAGGTGAAACCCCCAGTGGGCCATAAGCCCCCCGTATAAGCACTGGGGAATAGGGGTCTACCAATTCCTGCCGGTTGCATTCTCCATATACTTCAGTGGATCTGGGCCGCATCGAAACGCAGCAACCTTTCTAGTGAAGTATATGGGGAACGCGGCAATGAGGAGTTTCTGAACAGGGAGTTGGGTAATATTTGCATGTCTCCGTGTTCCTGACCCCACACCTAAGTGTTATTAGTCTTGCTTGACTTTTGTTCGCTTTCTGCAGACGCTGACTAAGCACCGGGCTGATGGGGCCTCATATCAGCTCTGTGGTAGCCGAGTAAAAATATTTCTTCCATCTACTGGAAATGTTGTGGATTTTAACAACCTCGCTTCATTGAGCACAGTATTTAAAGATTGCACATCATCGAAGACATCGGCATGTAAGGACGCGGACTATAAATGAGGTTACGCCACATTTCACCATCCCTGTGTGAGATGCTGTCAGTCAGGACAAGTTTATTCTGTGGATATACAAGCTAGCGGACTGTGACCTAGAATCGCAGAACGCCGCTCTCTGCTTGTTATGTGTCATAAATAAGGATTCTGGGACTAATTTTGCTTGTACTCTATGAACATGGTAATTGCGTGTTGATGGCCGCCCTCTCCCAGGGACACTCGCTAATGATGGAGAACATTCGTGCAGTATCCGATCATTATCACGCTATGTAGCAGAGCTGGTCCAGGACCCCGCAGATCCCAGCTATAGATGCAACTTTGCTTATTCATGACAGTCGTCGGACTTTTATCTTCTGTCTTGTGCCGGAATATTGGGCAGAAGGTTAAGCCACCCTCCCCTGCTGTAAAGGATGCAATGAGATGGCCATGATTAGGGGAAGGCAGGATTATGCTGGTAACCTTTCCAGCCCTGAATACCCGCACGTCGCCGTCATGTGATGGAAAGACCCCAGCAGGCAAAATACATCTAAAGTACAAACTCTCATAAATAACAATGTAACAACACAAAGTGATATACAAACAGTAGAACATTTGAGGTGCAACATGTAAGTGTAACCCGGAAGGGTCCCTGAAGGGTATATGGCTGTACTACATTTCTTCTAGGAACAGATTTCTGACCCGGCTGTACTGCACTTAGTTTAAGGGAAACCACTATGGCCCAGAGCGAACACCCCTGCTGGGTACCCTGGCCATAAGAAACTAATCAACCAACAGGCTGAGTACATCACCCATCCTAAAGACTTTTCGGGGGTCCACAATCCCTCTACATTTACCTCTTTCCACTTGCCTTGAATATCCTCCAGCTGCTGTGATTTTAGAGGACTGTTTTCTCCTATTGCTAGGGTGGGCAGGTGGAAAACTTCCACCTGAGGGTCCTCTTGGGGCACAGACTCCACTCTTTTCTTGGCCCTCCTCTTTATTTTCACGTTCTGCTTCTCCTTCTCTGCTAATCCATAGCTTTACCTCCTCTATTACTCCGTATTAACCCACATGCAGCACTGCACCCACTGTCATGGAAGCCCTTCTAGTATTCCTCCAGCTCCATTCCAGGCTCTTTCTTTAAGTGCTATCCTCCTGTCCCAGGATCAAAATTGGGGTTGCTTAGTTTAGAAACAAGACGGCTGATGGGCGACCTAATAACTATGTATAATATATCAGGGGTCAGTACAGAGATCTCTCCCATCATCTATTATACCCAGGACTGTAACAAGGGGGCGCTCTTATAGCTATGTTTAGATATATCTGGGGTCAGTACAGAGATCTCTCCCATCATCTATTTATACCCAGGACTGTAACAAGGGGGCACTCTAATAACTATGTATAGATATATCAGGGGTCAGTACAGAGATCTCTTCCATCATCTATTTATACCCAGGACTGTAACAAGGGGGCGCTCTTATAGCTATGTTTAGATATATCTGGGGTCAGTACAGAGATCTCTCCCATCATCTATTTATACCCAGGACTGTAAAAAGGAGGCGCTCTAATAACTGTGTATATCAGGGGTCAGTACAGAGATCTCTCCCATCATCTATTTATACCCAGGACTGTAAAAAGGAGGCGCTCTAATAACTATGTATAATATATCAGGGGACAGTACAGAGATCTCTCCCATCACTTATTTATACCCAGGACTGTAACAAGGGGGCGCTCTAATAACTATGTATAGATATATAAGGGGTCAGTACAGAGATCTCTTCCATCATCTATTTATACCCAGGACTGTAACTAGGGGGAGCTCTAATAACTATGTACAGCTAGTCCCCGACTTGCGAACATTCGACTTACGAATTTCGCTAGATACGAACTATCTGTACAGCACAGTATGATGTAATGCTATGGCATGACATCATACTGTGCAGGGAGCGGAGAGGCTTCTATCAAGCCTGATAGAAGCCTGTCCGGTCAGATCGCGGTTGCTGGGCAGCCGGGGGCCTTCTGAAAGGTCCTAGGGCTGTCTATGCAGAGCGCCTAGCAAGCCGTGCGCTTGATGAGCACTCTGCATAGGCAGCCCTGGGGCCTTTCAGGAGGTCCCCGGCTGCCTAACAACCACACAGCGTCCCGCGATCTCATCGTGGGACGCTGTACGGGCCCCCTGAACGTCGGGTGCAGGCTGTTTCTTACAGCGTGCACCCGGCGGCAGCAGTTCTGATGAGCTGCGCCGCTCGTTAGAACTGTTAACACACTAAATACCGCTGTCAGAGCGGTATTTAAAGTGTTTACAGTTCCGACAAGCGCCACGGCTCGTCGGAACTGCTGCCGCCGGGTGCCCGCTGTAAGAACAGCCGGCACCCGACGTTGTATGGAGCGGGATCCACCCGCGATCCCCTCCATACAACCATTTGTTCGACTTGCGAACAAAACGGACTTGCGAACGGGCTCCCGGAACGGAACCTGTTCGCAAGTCGGGGACTAACTGTATAATATATCAGGGGTCAGTACAGAGATCTCTCCCATCATCTATTATACTCAATACTGTAACAAGGGGGCGCTCTAATAACTATTTATAAATATATCAGGGGTCAGTGCAGAGATCCCTTCCATCATCTATTATACCCAGGACTGTAACAAGGGGGCGCTCTAAGAACTATGTATAATATATCAGGGGTCAGTACAGAGATCTCTCCCATCACTTATTTATACCCATGACTGTAACAAGGGGGCGCTCTAATAACTATGTATAGATATATCAGGGGACAATACAGAGATCTCTCCCATCATCTATTTATACCCAGGACTGTAACAAGGGGGCGCTCTAAGAACTATGTATAATATATCAGAGGTCAGTACAGAGATCTCTCCCATCACTTATTTATACCCATGACTGTAACAAGGGGGCGCTCTAATAACTATGTATAGATATATCAGGGGACAATACAGAGATCTCTCCCATCATCTACTATACCCAGGACTGTATCAAGGGGAGCCCTGTATTAACTATGTATAGTTATATCAGTAGACAATCTAGAGTTCTCTCCCATCATCTATTATGCCCAGGACTGTAACAAGGGGGCGCTCTAATAACTATGTATAGATATATCAGGGGTCAGTACAGAGATCTCTCCCATCATCTATTATACCCAGGACTGTAACAAGGGGGCGCTCTAATAACTATGTATAATATATCAGGGGTCAGTACAGAGATCTCTCCCATCATCTATTTATACCGCTGACTGTGACTGTAACAAGGAGACACTTTCTACATCTAGAGAAAAGAAGGTTTCTACACCAACATAGAAGGAGGTTCTTCACTGTAAGAGCAGTGAGACTATGGAACTTTCTGCCTGAGGACGTGGTAATAGCAAATTCAATAAAAGAGTACAAGAGAGGCCTGGACGCCTTTTTGAGCGATACAATACTACATGTTATATCACTGATTGTTTCAGAAAAGTTGTTGATCCGAGGATTATTCCGATTGCTAGATGGGAGTCAGGAAGTAGTTTTTTCCCTTAAATAGGGAAAATTGGCTTCTACCTCATTGTTTGTTTGCCTTCCTCTGGATCACCTTTGTGGGGGTAATAGGCTGCACTGGATGGACATGGGTCTTTTTTTCAGCCTCATATACTATGTTTAGGTATGATGGTGCACAGTAGCGCATGGCCTATTTTGCTTCTAGCTGTGGGGCTTCTTCTGCTCTCTGTGTTATACAAGGCAGTGATTTATCATTTAGGTATAGGTTCTTCTATATTGGGCTTCTTCCTCAGTAGTAGATGTGGCGGTGCAGGATGGGGAATGGTTTTCCTTGTTCTCTAATAGCACGTTACGCTATTAGTCAACCAGTGGGAAGTATTGGCGCTCGTCTTCTGTAACCTTCTACATTAAAATGTTTTCTATTTCTTACATCCTTCCCTGTCATCGCCGGTGACAAGGAAATTACAAAGCTCACTGCTTACCCCGCCACATAAATGATGGATCTGATTTCTTTGTTTTTAACTTTGCTACTTTGATATAATTGTAGAACACGGGGCAGTCGGTGACAGGAAGACATATGAAGACGAAATAAAATGGAGCACCGCTGGATGCCCAGCCGGCTATTTGTCATAGGAAGGTGTTGTGTCACCGCTGGATAGATTGCTTTAAGGCTCACACTTTCTTTTTGTTTGAGTTAACCCTTACTGTCTATAAGTCTAATGTAAATCACAGTCGCAGTCATTATCTATAGGAATGATAGAGGAATGAAGAGGCTTCTGGTCAATCACTGGACTCAGAACAAGTTATTCTTACTCATGGATATTCGGAAGTGGGAGCAGCTAAAATAATTAAAAGGGTCTTAACGAGTACTGTGTCACGCCTTGCCGGTCGGGATGGATCAAGACCAGGGTGAGATCACAGCGTCAGCCCACATGATCCACACACCAGGATGCTCAATCGTTCTGACATTGGACTTCTCTGCTGGTGTGTGGATGGATTGGTTGGCTAAGAGGCATGTGTCCCAGCCGACCAATCAGTGGCTGTCAGTTCACATTTATTCCGACTCCTCCGCATGGAGGATGCTGGTTATACTTCTAGTCTGAAGGTGTTTGTGGTCTAGTCAGTGGCTCCTGTCCAGTTTCACTGTCAAGTCTGTTTGGTGTTAATGATATCTTCTGACTTATTGCTTAGTCTATAGTGGTATTATATCTAGTTCATTATGTGCTTGTTTAATAGCTATACCATACCTATTGTAATCTATTGTAGCGAACATTATCCCTGATTTCCAACTAGGGGGAGTCAGAGTCTCCCCAGGTTCCTGATGTGGAGGTCGCACTCATCAAGACAAGTTGTCCACTTTTAGGTAGAGTCTCCTTACATTAGTAGAGTAGACTCAGATTTCGCATTCCCCCGCTTTTGGTTTTGTTATAAATATTTTGTGTTCTCCCCATTAGTTTATTGTTCGGACATCCATCCTTTTAGGACAACGAATTACATCCGAATGGGGCAAGGTGCTTTGCGTCCAGCTTGGACATAACAACTGTTATAAGTTGTCCATAGGGAGTTGGCCATTTCCAGATATTGTGTTATTTTGAAGGCATAGTTACCCACATCCTTCACCACTTCTCTCTTAATGGAGATAAGAGACATACGTTATTGCTGTAGGGATGCTCTCCCTACTGAGGGAGTATTAATGATAAGAATTTAACCTGGAGCAATTGGGCTGAAAGGGCACTGCACTATTGGCGTTATACATAGTGTGACCTGATCCAGAGCTCCAGTCGAGGCCCGAGTGGCCTGATCCAAAGATCCACTCAAGGCTAGAGATGAGTGAGTATACTCGCTAAGGCACATTACTCGAGCGAGTAGTGCCTTAGCCGAATATCTCCCCGCTCGTCTCTAAAGATTCGGGGGTTGGCGGGGAGGGGGGAGGCTAGCGGGGGGGGGAGAGAGGGAGAGAGAGATCTCCTCTCCGTTCCTCCCCGCTCTCCCCTGCCGCTCCCCGCTCCCCGCCCCCCGACGGCCCCCGAATCTTTAGAGATGAGCGGGGAGATACTCGGCTAAGGCACTACTCGCTCGAGTAATGTGCCTTAGCGAGTATACTCGCTCATCTCTACTCAAGGCCTGAACCAGATACTGAGTGCTTGTATAATAGGTAAGATGCTAAAAATCCTCCTCCTCTCCTCCAGGTACTGGCGGGACTCTGCAGCAGGAGCACAAACTCGCATCCCACTTCTGAAGATAACTTTGTTGAACAAGAGAGCACATTTTGCTGCCTGATGAAGATGCTAGATCAGTGCCAAAACACGCTGTCTCTTTGGAAGTGCAGATACAAGTCTATATTGGTACTTAGTCCCTGTTGGAGAGAAGGAGTATTCTTCATATCTTCTCTATTGATTGCGAAAACCAAATCCGCCTAGTTCTGATGATTGGGGGTTCCCAGCAACGGAACAACATTAAATAAAAGGACCCTTAAAGTTTCTCCCATAGTCTTAACACTATTAAGATCTTGTGATTATTTTTGGTGTTTCACGTCTCAGACTCTTTGGCTCCAGTGCTTTTCCATAAGTCATTTAGTATCATTTGTGGAACGCTTGCCCTTACAGGATTTAGCACCTGTGTAGTGGCCCAGAGTTAGGGGCCCCCTCCAGCACCCCAGAATACAGGTTGTGTGTTTGTCTGGTCCATTGTCTTGAATCTAAAGTGAGTTAGATTTATGTGTATTTGGGTGTTTGCAGGCATGAATGGGTTAATGTCTGGTCATGTCTGCAGTATAATAGAAGGGTCTTGTGTCTATGTGAGAGGGAGTGAGAATGTAAAAGACTTGGAAGAGTCTGAGAGGTGGTCTGTTGTTCCCTCCTAGCCCCGCAAAGAGACTACCTATGGCCGGACATGCTGGAAACACATGGGTGTGCATCCGGAGGAATGGAAAACCGCTACTAAGTGAGGGGACCGTGAGTGTATGACAGGAGAGAGAGAGTTTGCCAGGAGAGAAATCTTACAGATAACTTGGACTGTGGATTATACAAATGCCCCAAGAATCCTCCCTTCTGCACCACTATGATTGGCTTCTGTACAAAGACTGTTTTATTTGGATATAATTACAAGAGTTTAAGTAAACTAACAGAATTGACCGTTCCCGGTACTAGTTCAGAAATTATCTGCATGTGCTCTACTTTATTACATCTGAGAGAGCCACTGCAGAGGATGGAACGCTGGCGTCACGAGTGACAAACAGGACCAGCTTCGTGATCTTCCCCTGCAGTAACGGGATCGGGTCCCGAGCTACCCCCAGGGGAGGAGATGGTGGAGCCACCCATGACAAGGCCTTTCTCTACCCGCTGTCTCTTCAGCTGAGGGCCCGCTCCTCAGACACCGCACCTGGAGGTGACCACCATTATAATTCTGAATATTTGATGTGAACTTCGCCTGACCCGCAATATGCTTTAAGTTCCAATTTTATTTATCCAGCAAAATGAAAATATTAAACGTTTCTCCTGTGTAATATTCTCTGAAAGCTTTTTCATTACCCCGGGAGGAGTGTTCGCACATGCAGCACATTACGTGTGATAACTTATATATCTTGCTTTATGTTGTCTTGTAGAATAATGGGCAGCGATGGAGAGCACTGACAGCACTGACTGCACAGGATGCCGCTTGGCGTATGTCTGGTCAGTCTGCCCCGTATGGAACTCATTGTATATGATGTCTCACCTGCGTTAGTAGCATCTTCCACCTCAGCATAATTATCTGAGTTAGGGCTCATTCACATGAGCGTGGAATTCACGCTGCACAAAAAAAACCCCGTAGCTAGCGCTACAATCATCTGAACGGATGATTTCCTGCAGCGATAGTTGCAAGGGTCAGAGCCATTCACATGGCTGGGACTTGCCAAAAAAATGCACTAGTGGAGAGAGAGATGGAGGGAGTCCCTGGGCAAACCCTCTTCATGTCGGTGATGTCCAGAGATCATCACAAGTGAGTAATGCATCCCCTACAAACCCCCACGGCTTTAGTTGCTATGGAATGGGACCTGTGATGACGTCGCCGATCCGGGGCGGAGCGTTAAACTCACTCACTCACAGACGGACAGGTAGTCGTTAGTATTTTGACTTACCCTGCATACAAACTGTTGTTTAGAAGTGATGATTCCCTTTAAATCAGTAAATACTGTACATCAACAAATACACTGAGAATGGATGAACTGCCTAGAGTTGTAAAACAATTGGGCGTCACTTAAAGAGGTATTGCAGTCTATTTTAACTGGTGATGACCTATCTCCTAGATAAGACATCAGCACTTTATGCATGGGGACCCCGTTCGGGACCTCTATCCATCAGCTGATTGTCCAGCTTGCTGAACTCTGCCGCACGCCAAAAATGTCATTTATGGTCAGAGGAAGCAGGCGCAGCGAAATCATACTTCCCATTGACATCAATAGGAACAGCTCTCCTCTCATAGTCCACGATGGAACATCCTATCCTGAGCAGGAAGCATAAGGGCAGCCAGAGCTCCTATTGATTTCAATGATAACCATTGATAACGACGTCCGGCCCGCTGCACAGTTCAGCAGGCCAGACGATCAGCTAATGGATGGGGATCCGGAGTGGCAGACCCCCCACCGTCCATCAACAACTATTGGCCTATAGGATTGGTCATCAGATAAAACAGACTGGAATACCCCCTTAATAGCATTGTCTATATGACCGCCAATATAAAAAGGCAACAAACTGTTTATATAAACTTTTTGACCCATCGCACATTTTCCATCTCACTCCGCCCGCTTCGCCGATATTAACTCTTGTGCTTCCACTTGCATAAAGAGAAAAGTATCAGATCCGTCGGCATCTAAGGAATTTTTGACTTCCTTGCGCTATTTCTTTGTCACAGACAGACTGATCCTTGAACCTTAATCACTTTCATGCTTAGAGGAACTCGAACGTGTTCTATATGAGGAGATGTGACAGCTTGGTGGGGCAGAACTTTTGACACCATTGCTGGGGTACCCCAGGGTGCTGCGATGTAACAATGATGTCAAGTCTTCATCTCCGGAATCCATGTTGTTTTGACGTTCGGTGGTTTCATCTCGTTTGTTGACAAGAGTAAAGTCCCGATTCCGTTATTAGCAGGTTATTAATGATTTAAACGTGAAAAGACCCCGCAGTCTGCTTAGCCTATAAATAGTCCGGGGAGAAGTCGGCGCGCAGAAGCGGCTGTCATCTCTTTAGGTATTCATTAAATCTAATTTAACAGCCTGCAGCTATTTCTATGATGGAACAATGCAGAGTCCCGATGTTGAGTGACAGCAACGGTGAATGTCTTGTATTCAAATGTGCCTTTTAATTGCCTCATGAACAGCGCTTGCCTTCAAAGAGACTCGGCGCGTCCCCAATGGTGGCGACTTTAAAATTCCACCAGTGCCACGTTACTCCAGACATATGTTTATTTCATCCAAGTTACTGAGCGCCACGGCCCATGGGTTCAGTGGAGATGTTCACCGTACCATTAGTGCAGTATCTGCGCTCACACACGTTATGCCAGGATATGTCAAGGAAAAAAAAAAAAAATTTCTGCATCTTCACAGCTGGCGGCTCAAGTGATATCTTGAATTTTTATCAAATAGTACAAAATTTAGGCCGCATTCATAGTGACCTGAGCTTCAGCTCCTGACCAGACCCTGCATATAGATTCAATGCGCCACACAGCTCTGCTACATGCACATCACAAACACAGCACTGCTCTGTAACATGCACGTCACACACAGCACTGGTCTGCTACGTGCACGTCACGCACAGCACTGGTCTGCTACATGCAAGTCACACACACACAGCACTGCTCTGCTACGTGCACGTCACACACACACAGCACTGCTCTGCTACGTGCACGTCACACACAGCACTGCTCTGCTACGTGCACGTCACACACACACACAGCACTGCTCTGCTACGTGCACGTCACACACACACAGCACTGCTCTTCTACGTGCACGTCACACACACAGCACTGCTCTGCTAGGTGCACGTCACACACACACACAGCACTGCTCTTCTACGTGCATGTCACACACACAGCACTGCTCTGCTACGTGCACATCACACACACACAGCACTGCTCTGCTCTGCTACGTGCACGTCACACACACACAGCACTGCTCTGCTATGTGCCAGTCACACACGCAGCACTGCTCTGCTACGTGCCCGTCACACACACAGCACTGGGATCAGAACCAGCATAGCACTGGAGATGAAGGACGTGTGATGACATCATGATTAACCCCTTTTCACATGACAGTGATGTCATCAAAGGTCCTTCATCCCCAGTGAGGGAGTTACATCCTCCGCCCCTTATGACATGACGGTGATGTCATCACAGGTCCTCTATCTTTGTGCAGATTACAGGCAGACTACAAACCCCCTGTGGCCTCAGTTGCTATGGACTACTAACAAACACCTAGCCAGACAGCAGCTGTGTGCGTACAGGACCTGTGATGATGTCACTGTTATGTGATCAGGGGCGGAGCATGTAACGCCTTCACTGGGGATGAAGGACCTTTGATGATGTCACCGTCATGTGATCAGGGGCGGAGCATGTAACTCACTCACAAACCCGCTTAGTACTCACTCATGCATGGACAGACAGGTCGTCGTTAGTATTTTGACTATTGTGACAACTTGAGTTTTGTTAGCTCACCGGATCATCATCTTTCATCCACCAGATGGATGGTTGCACACCAGTAAACTGCAGCCAGAAGTTTAGTAAAAACTGAATAGATCCTGTCAGGAAGTGCTGCTGGGATCTGTTGTACTATGTACTCCTGGCAGCACAGCTACAGGTAATTGAGGGTTAATTGAGCTGGCTGGGTGTGGTACTTCCTGCTAGCCAATCTCCTGGGTCTGTGCTCACATATAAACCCAGCTCCTGGTCAGTCTGGCTGGGTCCCAAGGTGAGCAGTCATGTTACTTCTGTGTTCTGTAACTTGTTATCAGTCATGTTCAGCTTGTTCCCACTCTGATCTGTGTTTGCAAGTAGGTCTGTTGTGTCTCTCTGCTTCCTGTGTGTCAGTTGGTGGATCCCTGACACAGTCCCCTAAGTCAGCTCTGTGGCTGACTGTCTATCCCCCCTGGTATGAGGACACATAGACTTGCTGTGTTTCATCTGTGTTCATTTGAGCTCTGGGTAAAGTCCGTGCCGGTAGAGTGCGTGCCCTGGTTGTCTGTCCTGTTGCAAACTTGCTGTGTGATCTGTGACCTGCTGGTTCATGTCCGTTTGTACTTTTATTTCCTGTCAGTTTTCTGTCAGCTTGCTGTGTGCCCTGTGCTCTGTCCTGTTCGTGATGCAAGCTTGCCCTGTGATCTGTGTCTTGCTGGTTCATGTCCGTTTGTACATTTATATTCTGTCAGCTTGGTGTTAGCTTGCTGTACGACCTATCTGTGTCCTGTCCTGTTGCAGCGTTCTGTGTGAACTCTGTCCGATTCAGCTGGACTCCAGGTTAGTGCAGGGACTAGCGGTATAACCAGGAGCCGTGAAGTGGCCCGCTAGCTTCCACGTGTTGTACAAAAGGTCAACTAATACCTGGTATTTATATTCAGCTTATCTGTTACTAGTGGTTGCATTTCGTATGCTGTGTATTCTGGCTCTGTGTATCCTGTTGTTCAGTCCCTGTCATGTGGCATGTGAATGCGTCCTGTTCTGTGCATGGCTCCTAGGATCATCTAGGGCCCAGTTCCAAAGACCGCTGGACCGCCCTCTTATTGGGGCGATGTTCCCGCTTAGATAGGGCCACGTCATCCTCCCGTGTAGCACAGGAGCAGTTGCCTGAAACCCGTATGAATACCGTGTGCAACCTGTGTGCGCCCATCCACTCCCCTTTTGGGTACGATCGTAACAGATCCGACCTTTATTGTGGTAAATCAACAGCAATCATAACACAATCTTCAGGCTGTTGTTACTCATCGCAGTGTACACAAATATATACAAGTCCCTGGCCAGCTGGCCACTACATAACATAGGCTTTGCACCTAACAAACAGGCCTAACTCAAAATCCATCACCTCATACCTGTCCAGTGTGCCATTCTAAAGGCCATAAGACTCCTGGTTCTCCCACGTAGCAGTAGGCTATTTTTGATACTGCATTCCTACACTATATACCACCTGATATGTAAGGAACATATTAGCAGCAGTAGGAGTACAGCTCTGGAGTATAACATAGAATATTTTGGGATTAATATGATATATGAACACAGTGACTCCACCAGCAGAATAGTGAGTGCAGCTCTGGAGTATAATACAGGACGTAACTCAGGAGCAGTACAGGATAAGTAATGTATGTACACAGTGACTCCACCAGCAGAATAGTGAGTGCAGCTCTGGAGTATAATACAGGATGTAACTCAGGAGCAGTATAGGATAAGTTATGTATGTACACAGTGACTCCACCAGCAGAATAGTGAGTAAAGCTCTGGAGTATAATATAGGATGTAACTTAGGATCAGTACGAGATAAGTAATGTATGTATACAGTGACTCCACCAGCAGAATAGTGAGTACAGCTCTGGGGTATAATACAGGATGTAACTCAGGGTCAGTACAGGATAAGTAATGTATGTACACAGTGACTCCACCAGCAGAATAGTGAGTACAGCTCTGGAGTATAATACAGGATGTAACTCAGGATCAGTACAGGATAAGTAATGTATGTACACAGTGACTCTACCAGCAGAATTGTGAGTGCAGCTCTGGAGTATAATACGGGATGTAACTCAGCATCAGTACAGGATAAGTAATGTATGTACACAGTGACTCCACCAGCAGAATAGTGAGTGCAGCTCTAGAGTATAATACAGTATGTAACTCAGGAGCAGTACAGGATAAGTTATATATGTACACAGTGACTCCACCAGCAGAATAGTGAGTGCAGCTCTGGAGTATAATACAGGATGTAACTCAGGAGCAGTACAGGATAAGTAATGTATGTATACAGTGACTCCACCAGCAGAATAGTGAGTGCAGCTCTGGGGTATAATACAGGATGTAACTCAGGATCAGTACAGGATAAGTAATGTATGTACACAGTGACTCCACCAGCAGAATAGTGAGTACAGCTCTGGGGTATAATACAGGATGGAACTCAGGATCAGTACAAGATAAGTAATGTATGTACACAGTGACTCTACCAGCAGAATTGTGAGTGCAGCTCTGGAGTATAATACGGGATGTAACTCAGCATCAGTACAGGATAAGTAATGTATGTACACAGTGACTCCACCAGCAGAATAGTGAGTGCAGCTCTAGAGTATAATACAGTATGTAACTCAGAATCAGTACAGGATAAGTAATGTATGTATACAGTGACTCCACCAGCAGAATAGTGAGTGCAGCTCTGGAGTATAATACAGGATGGAACTCAGGATCAGTACAGGATAAGTAATGTATGTACACAGTGACTCCACCAGCAGAATAGTGAGTGCAGCTCTGCAGTATAATACTGGATGTAACTCAGGATCAGTACAGGATAAGTAATGTATGTACACAGTGACTCCACCAGCAGAATAGTGAGTGCAGCTCTGGAGTATAATACAGGATGTATCTCAGGATCAGTACAGGATAAGTAATGTATGTACACAGTGACTCCACCACCAGAATAGTGAGTGCAGCTCTGGAGTATAATGCAGGATGTAACTCATGATCAGTACAGGATAAGTAATGTATGTACACAGTGACTCCACCAGCAGAATAGTGAGTGCAGCTCTGGAGTATAATACAGGATGTCACTCAGCATCAGTACAGGATAAGTAATGTATGTATACAGTGACTCCACCAGCAGAAAAGTGAGCACAGCTCTGGAGTATAATACAGGATGTAACTCCGTGACATGTATGTACACAGTGACTGCTGTCTATGTAGATTTCATATATAAACTGGTAAACCTTGATTATCCAGTTATGTTTGTAATGTGGAGGCACTATCAGCTCCCAGGACACATTATTATCCCTTGATTACGTCGCTGTGTCAGATTGGCTGGTAAGCGACATTTCTGGGGTAAATTGCAGTCCAGCTGGGTATTGCGGGGCTCCTGTGTGTGCAGAAACAGACAGTTGTGTTCGCCCTCATTTGTTCAGTATCTCTGTAGCGGAGGGGTCGCTCGGTCGTGAGGTCGCCTGCTCTGCTCCGGGCCCGGGTTTTTTTTTGCCTCTTTAGAAAAAAATTATAATTGTGTTTTCCATTACAAATTAGTTGCATATTGAAGTTAGTTATCACATTCTTGTCCCCCCACAGTTTACCCGCAGTGTTGCACTTGTCGGGGTCCCAGTGGTCAGACCCTCAGTGTTCAGGCATATATGGACTATCTTGTGGTTAGGGAATAAATGCCTTTAATTCAGAACTCCTTTATGATGGATAAGATGCAATACCACACACTACCTGTAGACTGGAGTGGCGCTGTTTTTGCTAGAAAGCCATCCTGTTCTTCTAATCCTGAACAAGCCATCTGACCCGTCCCATTCAGGAATGGGGCAATGTTGAGCGGTAAATCAGCGTGTTAATGTCAGCTATACAATTGCAACTGTTACGGCCGGCGCGCCGCATTACCTCGCCGTGGAGCGCTGTGATATTTGCGTAGAGTGCTTATCTTAATTCATTCTGAATGGGCAGCATGATAGATAAGTAACAGCGGTCATCCCCACGTCTGTATTATAGAGGAAACATTATTTTGTCTGCTGCGTCCCAGCGATTTCTGGCCGGTCCCTGTGGTCCGTCACGCAGTCCGCGGACAGGCATTCGCCTCCAGCAGCGAACGGAATGAGATTATGACCCGTATAGAAGCGGGCTAAATGGTTTATCAGAGCTGATATACTGAGAAAACATATGGAGGCCTATAATGCAGTTTGTGGCATTTCCATGAAGTTCTGCTTTCCCCGCATGTAAGCAGCTGTGCCGCCGCCGAGCGCTGAATGCACAACTATCACATAATGAGCAGCTTGCTGCCAACACAAGCCAAGTTTATTCTCTAGCCCTGGGCTCTCTAGGTTCTTCATTCTGGCTTTTTGCGGCTATTAGTTGTTGACGTATGCAGCTCATTTTCAGTTTTGGAGGGACTTTTGCTGACCCATTTATGAAGGTGCCAAGCTGTTAGAATCATTCCATCCCCCAAGTCATTGGCAGTCGCCGCAGCGCCGTCTTCTGATGGCGTTCCCTGTCAGTCGTCATCCGGCTGTCAGGATCCAAGGATGTGGAAAGATACGATATTCTCCTGAGGAGTCGCCTATGGAATATGTATGAACAGGCCGAGTATAGTGCAGAGACCTAGAATCAGTAAGGTGCAGCATCGGCTTGTACTCGGAGGTCGGAGGAGTTCTCTGAAGGATATGATAATGGCTGCAAGTTCCTGAATTTGCTCAGAGATTTGCATCTACTTAGAGGTTTTATAGGGTGTTCACACCCGAGACATTCTTGGTGCGTTCAGGCGATCCGGAAAACACATGAAAGGGCCCTCTGTATATGATATATATATATATATATATATATATATACACAGTCACCACAACACCCATCATCTATAATGGCAGGATCCAAATGCAATATTCCCTCCTCCCTGGGGGGGGGGGTAAGGGGATATTAATAAATGGGAGTCCTGGAAGCAAAACCAGCACCCATTAGACATTTATGGCTCATACATTTCATATGCAATACACATATTAGAAGGAAATAGCCCTTTATATTTTACTGCAGCCATAGAGAGTATAAGACCAGAAAAGTTTGTGCACCCCTGCTCTGTAGGATATCCTCAAACCACTATAGGGAATGCAGTTGCACCATGGCCCCGGACCCTTAGGGACCCATAAGGCCTCTCTTCTCCATATAGGGAGCCCAGTACTATGACTAAAGCATTATAGTTTAGGGGCCCTGTTACAGGTTTCACATTGGGGCCCCGAATCTTCAAGTTACGCCTCTGCCTCAAACCAGGGCCTGCTGACGTTACTTGAGAACTGGAATTGAAAACCCACTGCTTTATACTTCTCCTTGCACTCCATCCTCCCAGGACCGTGCCCCCTCTGGTCTGTGGAGCTGGCCACTATCTAAAGTTTCTCTTCTCTTTGCACTTTTGAACAAACTAATGAGATGGGAGTACAGAAGCCTCTTCATCAATCCCGGCCGAGGGTGAGATCCCGGTAAAGGTAAAGTGGACATTAACGCTTCCCTGTAAATCACATCTGATGTTTTCCCCATTTGGCAGCGATGAGAAGATAGTGAGTAATATCTGCTAGTGAGTATTATGGGATCTCGGCGTCACCCCCTCCCGCAGGCTTCTTAGTGATGATGTGATTTAGGACAGCTGCCCCGGCTGAGCGTCCTGAAATATTCATATCCATCCATAAAGCAGGGAGAGAAAAGCATTTAAAGGCTTAAAATAAATCTCCCATTTCCAGTGTTTTTCCCGCCTTCCACATTGCGGTCCTAAGTGCAGGTTACGATTGATGGCGAGTTGTATCTCTTCGCATCTTTACAATTGCATCTAGATTAACGAGGCCACCGAGCCTCCATGTGAAGTGCCCAATCTGTTAAACTGATGGATTGCACCCCTCGGTTTTGGAGCTCGTCTCCCTTGTTGTCGTTGAGCGCACACAATCACCACGGTGGTTCTAACATTGTAATTAGAGGGGTTCTTTGGGACGTTACTAATAAAGCGGCGCGAGATGGGCTCACACCTTATCATGGCATAGGTAAGCTAATAATCGCTGTGCCAACCTCCCCGGTGCCCGAGATCCGTCATCAGATCATTGTGTATATAGTACATTGTGTTCTTTTCAATAAACTTCGCTTTTAACGTGACTTCATGTTCCTTACCCGAACTTCCAGCCTGCGGACTACTATAGCATATACAGCTGCAATCACAATGAATCACCCCTTCATTGCAATTTAGATTTTTTTTTTTGCCAAATTTACAAACTTTCAGCTGTTTCCAAAGATCAAACAAAAACAATTTCGAATAGCTCAACAAAACTAATCCAACAAGCGGTTTTTCCAAATACACTAATTAATGCCACTTTTAATGACTACTGCAGTCTCAGGATTCTTTCCCACAAGCATATATCGGCCGCTGTTTTCACGGTCGGCCGATATACGCTACCGTCTGGGGAGTAGAAGCTCGTGAACAAGGACACAGAGCTACCGTTTGTGTGCCCGCTCACACGGCATGGGGCCCGGTGCATATATGCTGAGGTCACCATGCCGTCGCCCCTTTCCCCTCACTCCCCCTCGCAGGCTCACCTCTGCTCTCCTTCCTGCTCGTTCTCTGCAATGGGAGGGGCGTGATGGGGCGGAGCTAAGCTTCTGGCCGCTGTCATTGGTTCCCATAGGAGCATGCAGCAGCCGACATATTCTGGCCCATAAGATAGTTCCAGGACTGTCTTTTGGGCCAGATGCAAAAACGCCCGGCGCTATATTGGGCTGACCGGGTGCTTTTACGTCTCAGGAATACGGCCATGTGATCTGATGACCGTTAAAACGGCGGACCGATATACGCTTGTGGGAAAGAGGCCTCAGATGTATATAAGGCGGCTGCAGCAGACACCCCAGAACATTCGTGACCCGGAGGCCATTGTCCATGAGGAGCGGGTGAGACTCCCAGGAATGCTGTCAGAAGCTTCTCATAACAGCAACAGGGGTCTACTAAGTAATAAAGGAAGGGGGGGAATAATCCTGAGGCTGCAGGAGTCTGTAAAAGTGGCATTTTGTGGTAAATTTGGAGAAACCGCTTGTTCTATTAGTTGTGTTGAGTTCTTATTCAATTGTTTATTGCAAACAGCTGAAAGTTTGTACATTTGGCAAATGAACCTAATTTGCAACGGCGGGGGTTGGTTAATTCAGATTACAACTGCAGTCTCATGACAGAATACGGCTGTTCTCCACGTTCTCAGGTGTATTCAGAACATAGAAGGATTTCCTGATGGACTGCAGCGAAGAGAATCACTGCCATCGTCCAACATAAGAGCCTGTAGAGTCCTGCTGGGGACCGAGCAGCCGGAAAAAGTGCAGACAAGTTGTAGCAAACTTCAATGAAGCTTCTTACCCCAACATGCTACAATGTATCAGTATAGGCAATGGCCTCATACATTGTTGGAGTGGATCCAACAAACGGAGGACATGCAGATCTGGCTTTATCCATTCCGCTGGTGTTGCCTTATAAGTACTGATGCAACATACTGACCCACTAGTATGAATAAGGCCGTACAGGGGTATTCCCATCTCCGACTTTTATGGCATATTCACAGGATAAGCCATGGCAGGTCCGCATCTCCTTTCTCTAGTTCTGGCCTCCACTGATCCCGACCCGCTGAATGTTGTGGTCAGGAGTTACCTTCTATTGACTTCTATCAGAATTACAGTAACAGCAGAAGACAGCTGGCCTCTATTTCCATAAGCCCTGATCACCTCCGGTTGCCTCATTCAGCTGGACGGCAGCATTAAGATAGATGCGGAGTCCTAGAGGTGGGACTTGCATCTGTCAGACTGTCCTAACATATCCTGTGGATATATCAGGGAACGTGAAAGGGAATACCTATTTAGGCAGAGCAACAGAAGGGATAATGTTTCTATTCACTGACAGGAAGAAGGGAAATTGGAAAGGTAGAGAACTTGAAACCCAGAGCACATTATATTGCAAAGTTGTTGGGCTTACTCTTTAGAGGGCTTTGCAATGTGCAGACAGCTGTTGCTCCGCGTAGTTATAGTGCTGAGTTACAGACTAGGAGTTTAGGAGTGACGCTGTGCAGGGAAGGGGGCGCTGTGCTGTTTGCCCCTTCTAGAGATTAGTGGAGGTCCTTCAGGTAGGTCTCCCCTTCTGTATAATTATGGCGTATGCTTGCAATATGCAGTACTTTCATTGGCCCCTTAATTAGAGCCCCTAGACCTTCTACAATTGGTGCTTCCCTGTATGGAAATTAGACCCCGGAGGGCAGCATAAAATCACATGACGAATTTCCGTGGATCGGTTTTAGTGTCAATCCACATTAGGTGGTAAAATCATCGTGTGATCTGAGCGACTTCTAACGAGGTCTGGTCATCAGTGCTAGACTAGTCGGGGCCAGGTTATCACTGCCAACTATACGGGGTTTTCTTGTGTAACAGTGTGTAGAGTATATAGAGAATGGTGTGACAGAGAAAAAACATCCAGTGGAATGGGATCCTGTGGATGGAAACAACTAGCTGCTGAAAGGGGTCAGAGGAGGATGTCAGCAATCTTTCAGAGCACCAGGCACTCCAGAGTTTGGAGCAGCCAAATACAACACTGGTGCTTCGACCAACCTATCTGAATGTACAAGACGTCAGCAGCAGACAAGCAGTACCAGCGCCATTGTGTCAGAGTAACAGGAAGGTGAAACTCCAGGAGGGCAAGAGAGCGCAAAAAAATGTATCACTGAACAGTGGAAGAACATCTCCTGCTCAGATGGATCCACATTTCTGTTGCCCCGTGTTGATGGGAAGTAGGAATTTGGCACAAGCAGCATGAATCGCTGAACCCTTCCTTTTAAGGCTAGTGGAAGTGCAGTAATGGTGGGGGTACGGTTTTCTTGGCACATCCTGGGTCCTTTGGTACCAGTGGATGGACACCATGACTAATTAATGTTAAAGTAGGTCCAATGCGCTACTAGATGGGGGTCACTAATAAAGGCCCATTAGGTGTAACCACGGATGCCAAGGTGACCTACCTGTCAGCCCCCTGTTAAGTATCCATGTAATGACTGCTCTTCCCAGGTACATTACGCTGCATTCATTTGGTGTGTATCCTACATATTATATGGGCTTCGCCTTGCGCACTTATCACAACTTTAGTCAATTTAAAGTTCATATGTTTACATCCCAAACTTTTGTTCACCTCCCAAGTTCATTAGAGCGCGCAGCGAGACCCTCGTCTGCAGCTGCCAACATTTTAATTAAACTTCCAGGGACACTTTGCGGTGCAGCTTGGGAGCATGTTCCACCGGGCACGCGGGCTGTAGTATAACTTCCATCCTGACAGCTTTATTGATCACAGGGTCACAGCGATGGTAACATACGGCTTCTGTAAGCGTGATCGTAAAAAAGCCCAATGGTGAAGTAACACAGTGCAGCATCTGATGGAAAAGCTAATAGGGATGGCAGGGCACAACATACAGAAGTGATAAATATTAGACGCTTTGCTCCGCTCGGGGCTCCGTCTCCTCCGTCTGCGGGCAGCATTCCCCATTAATCTTTAATTCTTACTGGTTATTTGTGGTTTATAATTAATATGTCCTTTCTGTAAATGGAAATCACCAGGCACTTGTTCGTATACGCAGAACCCAATCTGCGGGTAGTCAGCACTGTACTAGCTATATCAGTCCTATAGACATTGCATGGAGCGGTAGGGTGCATGTGTGACCACTATTTCATCCAAAGATCTTCTGGCCTTGCAGTGAGGAGATATGGGGGCTCAGGAACCCCCTACTAGTAATTGTAGGGAGCCCAGGGATCAGACATTTATCACCTAATCCCGTGGATAACTGTCTAAGGGGCTTCCCTAAAGGGTTAAAAAAATTATGGCAATGGACTGTAGAATGTGCTGAAAATTGGTCCAAAATCATCACGTGCCAAATTTTGGCGCAGCATGCTGAAAGGACGCTTGCTGATTGGATGATTGGATGAGTCTCTAACATCAAAAGGACAATCTTAGAGTATGTGAGTAGTAAAGAGATAGTCATGCACCCCTAGAGAAGCAAAGAACGGCATCAAAGAGAGAGCTGCCTGGAGAGCATAGAGGGTTCTGGCCTGACCACCCAAAGACTGCCTATTGTCTGGAGCCAAATGGAAAAGAATGCCCATGGTACGGTCCCCCAACCTGGTGGGGCATCTGGATTGCAACAAAGATTAAGAAGTGGTGGAGTCTCGTTCCTGAATTCAGACAAGCTTGGTTGGTTGTTAGTGAGGCCGGCCTCAACTCAAGTATTAGGGGTGTGCACCATTAGGGACACAAACAGTTAATCAATAGTCTGTTGTACAGGTGGGCACTACAGCCAAAGGACTTGGACTGTTTAGTAAACTTTTTTATTGCCCGCAGTTACGGACTTAGATTTTGATAAAGGGACACGAGACGGTTGAGTGTTACCCCTAAAGCGGGACTGTATGCCATATTACGTGATCGGTGATTCGGTGTAACGGGATTCATTCTTCCTGTTCCCTTCTTCACTTTCATTCCTTTGATGTTAATCTTGTATATTTAAGTTCTTCCATCTGCTGCATCATATAAAGTTTCCACAAATTGATGTGAATTTACGTCTTCTGGATGGCTCGGGCTCAGAGGCTGAACCTGCGCAATCTGCAGCTGAACTCCCGCTGCAACATCTGGGATTGGTGAGAACTAGAGATGAGCGAGCATACTCGGTTCGGGTGTTTTTGCACTTGAGCATCGCTTTTTCCGAGTAACTGACTACTCGGACAAAAAGATTCGTGGGGTGCCGGGGGGCGTGGTGGAGCGGGGGGTAGCAGTAGGGAACAGGGGGGAGCTCTCTCTCTCTCCCCCCTCCCCTCCACTCCCCTCTGCAACCCCCCCACTCACCCCCGGCTCCCCCCCCCCCCCCCGAATCTTTTCGTCTGAGTAGTCAGTTACTCGGAAAAAGCGGTGCTCGAGTGCAAAAACACCCGAACTGAGTACGCTCGCTCATCTCTAGAGAGAACATGACTGTTAACCTCTTACACACCATGATTAATGTTGATCGCGACATGTAAAGCATTCACAGAGGGAGGGCGCTCTGTGACATCATCAGCCTTACACTATGTAATCGTAGAGGGCCAGTGGGTTTCAAGGGCCTGTGACCGCTATGAATAGCGATAATGCTTTTCAGTACAGAAGTACCACAATGTATTATCAGAGTGATCATAGGATTGCAGGTTCAAGTCCTCTATGGGTAAATAAAAACGTATTTAAAAAAATAGTAGAAAAAAACACAAAAAAACTAAGCAAAAACTTATGTGCACTTGACCCTCTTTGTTTAATAAAAAATAATATGTTTGGCATCGTCCCATCAGTAACAACCTGTACCATATATTGAACACACTTCATATTCTGCACACCAAGCGCTATTAAAAAAATCTATGAAATTTACCATTGAAATGTTTTTTTATTCATTTTGCCACCAAAAAACGCAATAAGGCTACATTCACACGAGGATGAAACGCGCGCAAATTTGAACTCTATTCTTGTGAATGGAGTCATACACATGAGCAATTTTTTTTCCTTCATAGCGATGCTGCATTGTAAAAAATCGCTGTATGTCCTATTTTTTCAGGTCTCCCAGAACACATCACATATTGTCTTCAGTGGGACAGTCAAACACATTGCATGCCGTGTGATCTGCACGCGAGTGCGATGTGATGTTTCCTATCAATGGGAGACACTACCTGATCCTACGATGTGCGTAAAACAAGCGCCCGAGGATCGGAATGTCAGAGAAGTGATACAAAAACCCCTCTAATCTGCGAGTAAAATGCTCATTGACAAGCACAGTATTGGGCTGGGATTCTCAATCCCGCTCACCTGTGTGAAGATAGCCTAAGAGGAAGAAAAAATCCATATTTATCCCAAAATGGTACCAATAAAAGCTGCAGCCCGTCACACAAAACAGAAGCCCCCACAGATCTCCGATGATGGAAAAATAAGTTATGGGACTTTGAATGCAGCAATGCAAAAAAAGATAATCCTGATTTCTGTCGTGCCGCCATGAAGCGCTGTAGTGAGCGCTAATTTTATTATTATTTGTGGCTGGCAATTAATTGTGATTTGTTTTGTTGAGCACAATTTGTAGTTGTGAGTGGTGAGGTGTGGAATGATACACAGAGCCAGATATTTTGCTTAAAGGGGTTGTCCCGAGAAACCAAGTGGGGTTATACACTTCTGTATGGCCATATTAATGCACTTTGTAATGTACATCGTGCATTAATTATGAGCCATACAGAAGTTATTCACTTACCTGCTCCGTTGCTGGCGTCCTCGTCTCCATGGTGCCGTCTAATTTCAGCGTCTAATCTCCCGATTAGACGCGCTTGCGCAGAAGGGTCTTCTCCCTTCTCTTGGGTCTCGGCACGAGCGGCGTTCTGGCTCTGCCCCCTTCTATGCGTCATCGCGTAGCTCCACCCCGTCACGTGTGCCGATTCCAGCCAATCAGGGGGCTGGAATCGGCAATGGACCGCACAGAGCCCACGGTGCACCATGGGAGAAGACCCGCGGTGCATCGTGGGTGAAGATCCCGGCGGCCATCTTGGTAAGGTAAGTAAGAAGTCGCCGCAGAGCGGGGATTCGGGTAAGTACTAAACTTTTTTTTTTTTACCCATCCCTTGTGTTTGTCTCGCGCCGAACGGGGGACCTATTGAAAAAAAAAAAAAGCCGTTTCGGCGCGGGACAACCCCTTTAAATTGTT
Organism: Eleutherodactylus coqui; assembly: GCF_035609145.1. Lineage (NCBI taxonomy): Eukaryota > Metazoa > Chordata > Amphibia > Anura > Eleutherodactylidae > Eleutherodactylus > Eleutherodactylus coqui. Next base: position 11,997,898 of record NC_089846.1, on the reverse strand, counting down.
GTAACCACGATATTATTAAATAAGGCAGCGAGATGAGGCCGTTTTCTTCATAACATTAAAGGGGTTGTCCCGTGAAATCAAGTGGGGTTAAGCACTTCTGTATGGCCATATTAATGCACTTTGTAATATACATCGTGCATTAATTATGAGCCGTACAGAAGTTATTCACTTACCTGTTCCGTTGCTAGCGTCCTCGTCTCCATGGTGCCGTCTAATTTCAGCGTCTAATCGCCCGATTAGACGCGCTTGCGCAGTCCGGTCTTCTCCCTGTTGAATGGGGCCGCTCGTGCCGGAGAGCTGGTCCTCGTAGCTCCGCCCTGTCACGTGTGCCGATTCCAGCCAATCAGGAGGCTGGAATCGGCAATGGACCGCACAGAGCCCACGGTGCACCATGGGAGAAGACCCGCGGTGCATCGTGGGTGAAGATCCCGGCGGCCATCTTGCTAAGGTAAGGAAGAAGTCGCCGCAGCGCGGGGATTCGGGTAAGTACTAAACGGTTTTTTTTAACACATGCATTGGGTTTGTCTCGCGCCGAACGGGGGGCCTATTGAAAAAAAACAAAAACGTTTCGGCGCGGGACAACCCCTTTAAGTGCAGAACAACTGATACACAAATTGCAACAATGTAGCCACCTGTGTCTAACCCATCCATATGCTGGGAGCTTACTCTGGATATCTTCTCTCTATCCTTCTTTGTATCTATATCTCTTTATCTCCCTCTCTTCATATTTATTTACATCTTTTATTTTCCCTCTATTCACTGTCAAAGCTGTCTCTCCTTCTCAGTTACTCACGGTTTCTCAGATTTCTCTTTTGTTTCCCTCTTTCTCTCTCTGTCACAGCTGATCTCTCTGTCTCTTTTCACTTCTCTCTCTTGCCTGGCACTTTCTTTTCTCCTGTCGGGCATTTCTTTTTTCTGGCGCTCTCTCTCTGCCTGGCGCTCCTCTTTTTGGCGCTCCCCTGCCTCTCACCTCGCTTTACTTGTTGCTTAAACCTATTCTGCCTCTACTCTCTGGCACTTGCTTTGCCTGGTGATTCTCACTCACTGGCTCCTGCAACCATTGTCTGGCTATTTATCGTCTCTGTCACCTGACCAGTTTGTCTGCAGCCAATCACAATCTATCGGATTGCTAGGCTACCTGCCTCACCTGAGTCTCTTGTGCAGCTGGATAAAAAATGTCCTAACTGGTTGCTAGGTTACCTGCAGAGTAAGCCCCTAGGGCCAGTTATTATATTACCGGTCCTTATAACTAAACAGTGCTATAAAGGGTCTAAACCCCCTAAAAAACGCAGCAGATTTGAGGTTTCATAAAAGTTAAATACTACATCATATTCTCCCTCATACGGTCATATCGATGGAAAAATAAAGAAGTTATGGCTTTTGAAATGGGGAGATGAAAACCCCCCAAAACATGTTGCGTCCTTAGGACCAAATACACCAAGGGGTTAAGGTCAACGGCTTCAGACGTCTTGTGTAACCGCGGGGCTTCTAGTATACTTCAGCTTGTAGCGTGTAATGAGTCTCCCACGTCTCAGAGCCGGAACATCTGTAATATCTCACTGCAAATGAGGATGAATCCAAGTTCTCGCCTGATTACACAGAATATGTATATAGAGGATGCGGCCCCTCCGGAGTCCTACTCTAATAATCCCCTTATCGGGTCATCTAGCAAGCTGCCAGCAATGTAATGTCGTGCGAAAGGATGAAGTCGGAGAAACTTGGGGAATAGTAGTAAGACATTTGTGAGGCTGAATTATGTTCTGCAGAAAGTCTACAAAGTATGTGCACCCCATCGTAGCTGAAGCGTCCTGCCATAAGGAGTCCTATAATAGCCGATCATGCAGTGGAGAACTCTAAAGGCTCATTTAGACACAGCGGTTATTGCTCAAAATTTGCTCAAAAGCCGTCTTTTGAGCGATAATCATTGTGTGTAAATGTGCCCATCTTTTACCTGCATGAAATCCATCATTCAGCAGAACAGCTGATATGCAGGACTGCACGCTGTGTTCTGCCCAGGGACTGCTGATTACAGCTGATTACATTGTCTCAGCTGTCAGCCCTACAGAAGAACAAAGAGAGTGTATTCAGCGAACAGCGGGTGGTCTGTTCCCTAATTACAGCTCCCGGAGGCTCGCACGCTGCTAATTGGTACTAATAGGCATTAGTACTAAGTAGTAGTTGGGGCAAAATGATTGCTCAAAAGCCATCTTTTGAGCGATCATCTTGGTGTCTAAATGCACCCTAAGGCTACTTAGCAAGGAGCCACATAGAGCATTCAATGCAAAATGGCCGTGTACCGCTTATTGAAGCACAATTTTGGCCCCACACAAAGTTCTGCTGCAGTATGGACATGTTCATGAACCTGGAGGCAGCAGGACTTCACAAGGTAAAGTCTGGGCAGCATTGTTGGTGCTGTTTTCAGAAACCTGTGGACCACAACTGGATTACCAGCAGTCATTGGGAATCTCTAATTCAGACTACTGATCCTAGAATGGTAGAGTTGGAAGGGACCTCCGGGGTCATTGTGTCCGACCCCCTGCTTAGTGCAGGATCACTAAATCATCCCAGACTGAGGTCTGTCCAGCCTCTAAAGACTTCCATTGAAGGAGAACTTACCACCTCCAGTGGCAACCTGTTCCACTCACTGATCACCCTTCTTTTTATGATCCTTTCAGATTTACTGGCTTTTTCGCGTACTTTCTTCTGTGTTTGCCTAAGTTTGCGTACAATGTATGCAGTAGAAAACAAAGTATTGAATTTTAAAGGGGTTATCCGGATGTAAACTATTGATGGTCTATCATCAGGATGAGTCATCAATACTATAGTAGATTGATAGGGGTCCATTGCCAGGGCCCTCCGCCGATCAACTGTTCTCCAGGTCAGTGCATGCCAGTGCTGGACTGAATTATGCAGGAAGTAGACAGCTCCATTCTAACTGTAGTGGCCAAGCTTTGTAATGCAGGCCAAGTTCCCAGTGAAATAAATAGGAACTTGGCTTTCAATACCAAGCCTGGCCACTATAGTTAGAATAGAGCTGTCTGCTTCCTGAAGAAATCAGCTCAGTGCACCCCAGCATGGCAAACTGCTGTTTGGCAGTGGGTCCCAGGCAATAGACCCCTGCCAATCTATCCTGAGGATAGGCCATCAATAGTTTACAACTGGACAACCCCTTTAAGTTTTGTGTACTGGGTATGGCAGTGGTATTCTGTGGACTTTGTAAGATCCTTTTTGCTCATTCAAAGGGAAAGTATCATCTGCATTTTTCACCAGATAGTGAAACAATTTACATTTTTCTAATCACTTTAAATCAGTTTTTATTCTCGGAGTATAGTTTTTTCCCCTCCATTGTCTGTACATGACTATGGAGAGAAGCTACTTTGTTGGAACTGCAGTTCACAGCATTTAGAAATATGCTTTTCAGCATCCTCATGGGCCATAGAAAGATTGGACAGAAGCTGACACATTGACTTCTATGGGATAGTGTTGCTGGCATTCTCTGTGACCTGTGCAGGGTGGGGGAAAGAGGTGAGCTGTGACCATCACCTGTAGACTTTTGTGGGAGTGTATTTGTGGGCAAACACTGTGGTCTGAGCAGGGTAAGGTGAGGTAAGCTGTGCCCGTCACCTATAGTCTTGTATGGGGAATGTTGTGGACATGTTTTTTAACCTGTACAGGATGAATAGGAGGTGAGCTGTGCCCATCACGTAGCGACTTCTATGGGAGAGTATTGTCGACATGATCTGGGCAGGGTGGAGAGGAGGTGAGCTGTGACCATCACCTATAGAATTTTCTGGAAGCGTTGTGGGCACGCTTTGTGACCTGTGCAGCGTGGGGAGGAGGTAAACTGTGACCACCTATTGTGAATGGTGGATCCTGCCTGTGATGATAATGACATGACGGCTGAGAAGTTTTCTCTACAGAATAGGAAGTATTAGACTAGTATTAGCCTAGTGGCCAATGTGAGAACTGCAGGATTTTATTAAATATAGATCGTGATATCAAAAATAAAAAAAGTGGCCAAAATATTAAAAAGATATGTTTTATATAAAAACCTGATTTATACAATAGGTCCTTTTCTGATGACACTTTCCTTTAAGAAGCCATGGTAAATTTAGAGTTATTGAGTCCATTGGGCCACTATGTAGAATACAGTAGATAATATTGGCAGAGTCGGACCTCCATATATGTGCGAGTCTTTATTCTGCTAATCCGTCCTGGAGCGGTTCAGTATAAGCCGTTGTCACACTGGAGATTTAGGTGACATCCCCATTTTCTGCAGCTCTCTGAAGCGGCGCTGCAGAAGTGACAGTGAGCGCTGAGTCCAGCACCGCCAGGAATCGTCTGTCGCCTCTCTGGATGGAGTTCGGCATGTTGGATGGATTATGCTAATTGAATATTATGCGGCTCTTCAGGCTGCTTTTCATTCATTCACTTTAATTGGAAGTCATTGTAGCTGATGCGCTAATCTATAGGCTATGAAAAACGCCATAGAAGAGGACAGTTGGATGTTAAAGCCGTGAATGAGGATTAATGTGGAACTATAAATTTTACGACTTGCACAAAAATCCTTAATTTAAAGATTTGAGAATAGATCTTGGAAGAAGGGACGGCTATTACTGACTAATGAGACCGTTACCACCACTCCCTATAACTGTGGAGTATAATATATGACACCAGAGGCCATAACCAGGCGGGTCGTTAGCACAATGGGAATGACTTCACACACCTAATGGAGGGGTCTTTCTCCTTTGACTGTGTGACAATCATTCTGTATGCCACTTTTCAATCCGTGCCGCATCAAAAATATCATCTTTGACTTCTTGGAGCATCGGAACTTTTGCAAAACTTTTCACAAGTTAGAAGTTTTGATGGGTGGTGATCTGGGCGCAGATATGAAGGGGCAGAAGTGCTCACCTGAGTGCTGTGCCCCTTCGGCTGTGGTGGTCACTTCTTGCTGTAGACATTCTCATAGATGCCTGTACGTTTCTATGACTCCTTCTGAAGCTGCTAAAGAGTATCGATCAGAGTCAAAGTGGCGCATTATTCAGCTGAACGCTTCTGCCCCTTCATTTTAGCAATTGGACCGTCACTGATCAAAACTTCTAACGTGTCCAAAGTTTTGCAAAAGTGCCGTTACTCTTTACCCTTGTAGCCTTTTGTAATAGAGCTAAAATCTGCCATAGAGCCCCCCATACCTCAGCTTCCTCAATGTGATATGACTGCTTTCATGGTGCTTAAATGGGGTTATAAAGAACAATCGTAGCTAAAATGCTGTTTTCAGAGACTTTAAAGGGGTTGTCCAGTTACTTTTTTACAATTTATCTACAGGTCCAACACTTACTTGTCCTCGCCCCCAGCGAACCAGTGCTGCAGCCCCTGGATTCATTGACAGTGGACATCAGGTGACCACCGCCTGCCAATCAGAGGACACTGCGGATGTATATTTTTGCGAGTGGAAGACAAATCGCTGCATGCTCTATTTTGCCACGGAATCCATGTATGGGTTAGGGGTACCAGCGTCCTCACAAAGCGACAGGAAATACAGCCCCCCGCAAAAAAACTGTGCGAGTCTCCCCGGTTAGTGCCATACGCAGGGTCACCGGCCAGGCTCACAGCCGGAATCTGCTGCTGGCCTCCCGTATGTGGCATCCGATCCGGATGTTTCCATGGTTACTGAAGTACAATTCTAAATATTTCATACGGTTGTAAACGTGTATCGACAAATACATCACGTTTCGGCAAAGACTCAATATTTACAGTGTTGAGTTGACCCTTATTTTGTCAAGACTTCCGCACTTCACCCCGGCATGCTGGATATCAGCTTCTGGGCCCAAGCCTGACTAATGACAACCCCTCCTAATCAGTGCTTGCAGTTGTGAGAGAAATTTAGTTTGGTTCATAGACCTTGGTTCATTCTGATGATTCCTTTAAGGCCTTCAGAAAGAACACGATGCCCTGGTCAGGAACCATGGACAGACTTAAGAAGTCACGTACTTTCCCAAGTGTTGGGATACAAGTATTTGCCAAATCATCTCAGAAATGGTGTCAGGATGTTGCAAGAATTGCTGACTGTGTGGGGGTTTGTTATTCCCCCCGCTTTTTAAGGATTGACCACAGGTTCTCAATGGGATTGAGATCTGGGGACTTTCCTGGCCACAGACCCAAAATATCAAAGCTAATCAGGGGCAGCTCTCAGCTATTGAATGACAGCTGAGAGCTGCCCCTGATTGGTCCCTGCGCTGAGCCAATCAGAGGCAGCACTCACTCACCCATTCATGAATGGGTGAGTGAGAGCTGCCTCTGATTGGTGAGGCTGTGACCAATCAGAGGCAGCTCATTCAGCAGGCGGGGATTTTAAATCCCCCGCTGCTGAATACTACTCACAGCAGTTCAGGAGAACTGCCGGCTGGCCGCGGCTGAACTCCGTCTGCCTGGACAAGGTGAGTATATATTTTTTTTACTTTTTACACATTTCTGGATGAATTTCAGGGAAGAGCTTATATTTTTAAGCCCTTCCCGAAAATTCATCCCGCGCTCGCCGGCAGCCCATTGCTTTCAATGGAGCCGGCTGTATTGCCGGCTCCATTGAATTCAACGGTCAGTGCTCGTTTAATCGAGACGAGTACCGCATGCGAGTAATGAGCATCTCGAGCACCCTAATACTCGGACGAGTACGCTCGCTGATCTCTAATATGTTTCTTTTATAAAGCCAAGCGTTCTAGATCTCTTCTGTGAATATAAATTTTCTCCTCTATATTCAAAGCGGGTGAATTTAGGTCACCCATCTGCATGGATAACACTGCTGAGCGTGAAAGGTGTTGTATGTATTTGGCTCAGAGCATTAATCTTTTGGAGCAGAGATTGAGTTGCTGTTCTTGTTTTTGCAGTCAGGTCAACCAAATGCTCTTAAAATGCAACCCCAGCTAAGGAGCGGGAGCCTCTGCCCACCCCGGGACATAAACACCAAGGAGCATCAATAAAGCTGTAATTGATTTCAGAGCCACAGTAACCTGATCTATATCCTGTTGTACATTGTGTACAGATATATACATATTTATTACTTCATTTCATCTGGAAACACTGGTTTTGATGTGTTTATTAGCTGCCGGATTTCCCCACGGTATCATCCACCCCATCACTCTCTGCTCCTTGCATCTTTCTTTATTGTAATCAATAAAATGCAAGCAGGCTTTCCTGGAATGGCAGCAGCCGAGAGCCCCCTGATTGGCTGTCGGCACCCACCTGACACTGCGGTATACAAGGTGAGTCCTAAAGTATTAAATCCATAACCGAAAATACTAAAACTTGTTCTGCTCTACTTTGGTTTGTCCAGAAGATGCTGAGAATCAAAGTCCTGAAATAGACTGAAAAGACAGAACATGAATCAATAGTAAAGTGAGGAACTTTCTCGTAAACGCGAATACCCCCGGACGGCGCGGAGAATTACAGGGCATTTATAGTCCAGGGATTTGTACATTGCAAGTATCCAATTTTTCGGTTACGGCGAGTGCAGTAAAAGTGTTATGAACCTTATTTCATGCAATGATTCAGAGAAGTCTCAGCAGATAATGGCGCACATTAATTTCAGCGCTCTCATAAATGTTTTTCCTAAAGAGGTTGATGAACTCTTAAAAGTCGGCGTTCAACCTCATTCGCCTGGGAAGGATCTACATTTGCAACACAGGCATTTTATAGCCCGTATTTCAGCCATGGGCGACCCCCGCACTCCGGATGTCACCGAGGAATTTGTTGATTAGTGTTCGTCCATAAAATAAAAAAATCACCAGTATAAAGAAGTCCTTGACTTCTACCCGTTTGCATTTACATGGATTCTCACCCAGCCGACTCCTCAATGTCATATAGGATGAAGAGGTGAACTGTGAGATTAATCGCTCTGTAGTTAGGCAGATTGGCCATTCAGGGGTCTGGACGACCGCCCTTATTGGGGCTTCAATGACGGCTTTACTGATTATTTCCCAATTTTCCCAAGAAATGGATGTAACTAAGAATTAGTTGATAAAATGTATCGACATAAAGGGCTCCAAAGGAGGACCAAAATGGTTGCAAACAGAGCCCGCAGGCAGCGGTTTCGGGAGTTTCCACGTTTTCCAGATCTATGTCAGCCTGACCTGATTCCAGAGCAGGGAGCACCAGGTGGAGCTTGATGAGTCAAGTCATGGTCCCTTTCTCTTCCTCCGTAGGCAGCGGGAAACTGAGTGACTTGTGACCCAACTGTAAAGTCAACACACAGTTAATTATTTGCCAGCACACCTAATTTCTGTAGGTTCTATCCAGACTAGCCAGGGTTAACAGCTCCTATGCTTTCTAGTCTAGGTTAATTAGTCCTGCTAGTGTCTGAGAGGTGTGACTGGTGATTGACATTTCTGTCAGCCAATCGGCTTCTCCCTCCTCCCTATAAGATCCAGCTCTTGCTGCCTGGGAGTTGACAATTGATTTGCAGTGATCCCTGAGCAGTCCTCCTGCTCAGAGCTGCTGTGTGTCTGGCTCGGTGCTTTGGTTTGTTCCCTGTTTTGTGTCTATTGTTTGTCTGTACTTGTTCTATTTATTTCCGTGTACTGTACCTCGTGTGTTCAGGTCTCCCTGGCAGGGATTGGTAGTGGCCTAGGTACACGTGTGGGTCCACACCTGTTGGAAGCGATCAGCCCGCCGATTAGGCAGGGCTTCCTTCATGGGGTAGGGGTGTGCAGGGAAAGGTTTTCCCTTAGTTTATTTTGTATTTACGTGGCATGGTTGGGATATACAGGCCTTCACCTACCTGCAGAGGTGCTCTGTTCGTTCTGCATCTAGCCACTGGTACAAGCTAGTTCCCGTGTCTGTCTTGGCTGTCCCCCGTACCCTGTTCTTGTTGGCAGTCCAGGACAAATGTGACACCAACTCTGGCCACATTGGTTCAGGTGAGGGTTGGGTCTTGAAGTAGCCCAGTTAGCAGCCGTGGTCCAGAGACTTCAGAGATATTCAACATAGTCGCCATGCTGTAAAACATGGGTCCCGGTAAACGGGGGCAACTCGGTCTCTGGTTCCATTTGAAATGGGATAAGAACAGAAAAAGAAGCAATCAGAGTTCCATGGAAATGGAATCTAAGTAAAGTCCTGGACCCTCTTGACTGGAGATTATCTTACGCAGAGTCCTTTGACACAGATTCACAATAAACCAGAGAGCGAAGCGGAGGGACTGCTTGTCTTTGGGTATCCAGCTTCTAACTTTCATTTAATGTGCTTGTCACCTTCCGTTGGACTATTTGAACCACAAGGAGAGGTTCCTGTTTTCCACCTCGGTCTTGCACCAAACTGCACTCTCTTTTAACCTCCTGGTATTTCCCTGCTCAGTTCTGTTCCTTCCTTCTCACCCCGTCTTAACCAGACAGTATCATAAAGACAGCATTGAACATGGGACAATAACAACTTGCACCCCTCTTACAGATGCAACCGAGATTTGCAAATAAGTCGATAAGATTTTTCAGTCCTGTCGCCATTTGTGACTAGCCCCCCTGCTGTGTGCTCATATTATATCTGGGAGATGACTGTTGGAGAGGATGTAAGTGCTGAAGCCCAGCTCTTCATTGCTGGTCGGTTTCTGGACAGCAATGGCGGTTTGAGTGGAGAAGCCAGAGGTGCCGAAATTGTTCAACTCCTTCATGGACTGAAGCTGGAGGAGGCCACTTTATGAATGCTGCTGTTGGGGCTGAGCTGCTCAGGAGGACATGAAGAGGTTCTGGCCAGGATTAGGGGGTATTAGGAGAGCTAGCACAGTGCTGTCATGCTGAAATGCATGATCCACAAGACACATTTGCACTACTCATCCACGGAGCCCCGGGAAAAGCTGCACATAAGAGGTGATGATTGCGCTAATACAGCTCCATAGACATTTGAATGGTATCAGCTACATGGGAACTCATCATCTACAGGAGCACCACATGCAATTATATTACAAGGGGGGAGCGGCGGATGTGATCACTAGGGGTTCCTGCACACTGGCAATTTTTAAGCATCGGCATAAAGCTGTTAGTATTACACTGGGAGGTGTTCGCTGTAACCTTGTATAGAAGATTATCAGGAGGAGAGCTTTGGATAATCTGTACCATTTTACAGGGGGCCACCCTAGATGTGTATATGGGACTTATAGTATGGGGAGGTATATAGGCCACTCTAGATGTGTATATGGGACTTATAGTATGGGGAGGTATATACTGTAGGCCACTCTAGATGTGTATATGGGATTCATAGTAGGGGACGTGTATAGGCCACCCTAGATGTATATATGGGATTCATAGTATGGGGAGGTATATAGGCCACTCTAGATGTGTATATGGGATTCATAGTAGGGGACGTGTATAGGCCACTCTAGATGTGTATATGGGATTCATAGTATGGGGAGATATATAGGCCACTCTAGATGTGTATATGGGACTTATAGTATGGGGAGGTATATAGGCCACTCTAGATGATTATATGGGACTTATAGTATGGGTAGGTATATAGGCCACTCTAGATGTGTATATGGGACTTATAGTATGGGGAGGTATATAGGCCACTCTAGATGATTATATGGGACTTATAGTATGGGTAGGTATATAGGCCACTCTAGATGTGTATATGGGACTTATAGTATGGGTAGGTATATAGGCCACTCTAGATGTGTATATGGGACTTATAGTATGGGGAGGTATATAGGCCACTCTAGATGTGTATATGGGATTCATAGTAAGGGACGTGAATTTTTTGTTTTTCATCATAACAGTAATTCCGCATGTTGTCACATTTGGTGACTCCACATTGTATCTGTCTCCTACATTGTATCTGTCTCCGTGGCTCTTCCACATCATGTAAGATGGAGCTCCGACTGTTCAGACATTCATTCAGCATCACGTCCGGTAATATAGGGGGACATCTACGCAAACGCCAATGTTCCCCAGGAGCTGCCAAATAATAAATGCTTCGCTCTGACGGTTTTATTAAGGAAACTAGTAGCAGTTGGGTAATCCCTTTCGTGCCGACCACGGTAATAATTACTTCTATACCAGCGGTGAATCTATCACAGCCTCAGCGGGTTGCGTCTCTGCGGTTTTCGCTATAGGTTATTTTTGTAATTTAAAATAAAAGGCTTTAGCAGGATTTGCGCGGCGCCATATTGCAGGAGCCGAGCCTGAGAACAATTCATGGAAGAGCTCATAGAATGCTCATGGGATAATGCTGAAATAATCTCCGTTCTCATGAATCTGCAGTGCCGGGAATTGGGGAAAGAACAGACAATAAAGAACATTCCGCGTGCGAGCGATGCAAACGCCGGCTCTTCACAGTCTGGTAACTCACAAAGCAAAGGCCCCGTTCACGACACGGAGCGTGCCTAGCGTGCCAGGAAAGCTTCCAACGTGGCGCTAAATATCTCCATAGGACTTCATTAATGATGCAGAGGCCAACAGAGTGTCCTTTTGGCTTCAGTCTGCCCAATATACGCCAAAAGAATGGAATAGCGTAGTAGACTATATTATATATTATTCCATCCTCTGCAGTCCAGGGAAAAAGTGTATTGTGCAGCATCCTTTTTTTTATATGTATGCCTATGAGTGTCAATTGTCAGTGCATCGCCTTCGTCACAGGCAACTGTTACACATCTATATCATGACATGTTTAACCCTTTGCAATCCAATTTTGGATTCAGGGTTTTTCTAGGGGGCTTTCTCTTTTTGCCATCCTAAGGCTGGATTCAGACTACCGTATATCGGCTGGGTTTTCACGCTGGCTGATATACGGCGTCTCTCTCTGCAGGGGGGGGAGGCTGGAAGAGCCGGGAGCAGTGCTCTGAGCTCCCGCCTCCTCTCTGCCTCCTCTCCACTCCTCTGCACTATTTGCAATGGGGAGAGGCGGGATGGGGCTAATTCTACCCACTTAACCCCACCCCTGTCCCGCCTCCTTTCATTGCAAATAGTGGAGAGGGGATGGAGAGGAGGCAGAGAAGGGGTGGGAGCTCAGTTCCTGCTCCTGGCTCTTCCATCCTCGCCCCTGCAGGTGAGGACATTGTACATCGGCTCGGTGTGAAAACCCAGCCGATATACGGTTCTCTGAATCCACCCTCAGGGGTCCTCTAATTTTGTTAATCCCTATTTATTAACTAATACATTGAATACAAAGTGTCCCTCTGCTGGGATGTTGAGTGACCAGTTGTAGTTAAGATTGCCAAAGAGAATGTGCTAACTCCTGGTGGTGAAGGCGCAGCACTCTAAGCTAGCTGAAAGCAAAAGGTCCAAGATGCGACAGTGAAAGCCCTTCTTTTCTATGTAACAACATAGAGAATGAGCAAGTGAATACGCGTTTTGGGGTCGAGCCCTTTCTTCAGTTCGGCTGGAGCCCCTCTATCCTCCCTCTCACCCTGCCACATACAGGACTTCTGGCACATCCAAAAAACCTTAGGAATTGTATCACCCCCTGGCATCCTGTTGTGTTCAATGCAGCCAAACTGACGAAGAGGCTCGACCCCGAAACGCGTTCTCACACACTGGTTCTCTACAAGTGCTTTCACTATCGCATCTTGGACCTTCAGCTTTCAACTAGCTTAGAGTGTTGCGCCTTCACCACCAGTACTTTAGCACATTCTCTTTGGCTCTACTCATGCCCACCTTGGTGAAGCGCCATCTGGTTGGCAGCACCTCCATCATTCCAAACACTTCTCACTCCAGAAACATTTTCCCCCTCCCTGTCTCCAACCTCTTTGCTACTCCTATTCCCGGTCAGACCTGCCAGTTCTGATGATATGAAGTCTGCTCCTTCCAAAGACCTGAACAACAAATACCGTAATAGAAAATGTCGCAGTCTATGGGGATTAACGCCTCTTCAGGATTCAGGACAGGTGGGAGGCATTTGGCCCTCCAAACATTTTAATTCCGCCTTAATGGCCTGTGCCGCCGGCGGGGGCTCCGCTACAATCAGATCAGTCCCCTCGCGAAGCCGTTGTAGCAGCAGGTAGCGGCTCACAGCGGCCCAGATATCTCAACACAAAGATAAACAACGGGAGACGCTCCGAGGCGGACCGTAAATTATTATAACCCCCCTCAGACTCCGGGGATTAAAATAAGATTACTTTGTCATCCGAGGATTTAATTTCTGTTTCTCTCTCTTTTTTTTTTTTTTCCCTCGCTCTACAATTTCGGTAAAAGTCAACAAAAGCGTTTCCCACCCGTCCGCCCTGTTGTTATTTATTTATTGGCTGGAAAATGCACGCTGGTCGCCAGATGCTGTTTCCATGGTAACCCGAACTCGAAGCAGCAGATGCTGAAATAAACTTCCTGGCTTAAATTCCTCCTAGAGAGAGAGTGGCGCTCCGGCAAGAAGACGCTCGTTAGAGGAAGGAGGAGAGGATTAAGCCCAAACGCTCCGTGTCTCTTTACTGATAAATCCCAGATGTTCCAACGGGGATTAACGTTCTGCATTCGCAACAACTATATAAGAAGGAAGAGGGGTTGGGGGGGTTTGTACCGGGAGGCAGAGAGCGGCACAAGATGTACAAGCGGTTGGGATAATGAATGAGCTCAAGGCAAGGAGAACGCAGGAGGCGGAGCCTCGGGGCTTGGACTTGGCGTTTCTGTTCCACACGAAGGAGCAGTTGCCCTTTAAAGATGAAGGCTTCTCTGTTCTGCACCATCTAGTGTAGGATTAATTCCCTCGACGACACCTGAGGTTGCCCGAAGAATGAATATGTCAGATATTACCGCGGGGGCCGCAACATTTCAGCAGCAATTTTACATTTAAAGTGGAAATAATGCAAAAAAACCCCTAAAAGATCTTTACCCACAAAGGCAATAAATGTGTCCAAGAATTAGTGGAAGGGTTGGCTTACTTTAGTGGAAGCCTCTATCATGGTAGCACGAATGTTTCCGTTCTGTATGGAGTCATGCAAATGTTAAAGGTTGTCCGGTGACTTTTTGACTGTACCATGACGTTGCAGACTCTGATTGGCAGGCGGCAGTCACCTGACTTCCACTGTCAGCAGAGAGCGGGTGAACAGCGAGGTGGCAGAGCTGGATTGCTGGCACTGAGGGCGGGTAAGCACTGATTGATTTGTTATTTTAGTACATCTGCACCGGATGTTTAATTTTCAGAAAGTAACCGGACAGCCCGTTTAAGGATTGGAAACGCATTGCAGAGGCCTGATATAGGTCGACCTATATCGCACTCACCTGTGTAAATACAGCCTAAATGGTGTTTCCCATCAAGGACATTTGACCCCTTAACCCTTTTCAATCCAATTTTTGGATTCAGGGTTTCCTAGGGGTTTTTTTCTTTCTGCCATTATACAATGGCACCATCTGCTGGCTAGAGCCAGTACTGCGGTATGGGACATGCTGGAGAGGCCCCCGACAACAGAGCAGCCAGTAATGTACAGTAAGAATACCCTGCCGGACGTCTTTCGACATCGGAGCTGTACAGCCTTCAATCAGAATGTCTTTAGACGTCAGACAGTGGATTGGAAAGGGTTAAGGACCAAGCGCGGTGAATATATGGCGCTTCGTCTTTGGCTTTAATCCCCACCGATAGCAAAAATACGGCGCAGGATTAAAGCCTCTGCTTGTGCAATCAAACAGGAACAGGTTGGGTCCTCAGCTGTCAGACACAGCTGAGAACCCGGAGGAGAAGCGTATTTAACCACTTCTGCCTTCTCCTTTCCTTGATACATAGCGCTCAATGAGAGCTATGTACTGAAAAGTGAAAGCAGCAGTAAATATCTTCATTCTTTACCCGATCATGGTAAGTGACCTTGAGCAGGCAACAAAGGCATTGTTGTTGGAAAACATCAAGTCTCCGATTGATATGTGCGGTTGCTTTCCTTGTTTCAGATGCACAGTCGGGATCATGAGAATGTTCAGAAGCCATATCTTCATTTGTAATGGGAGTGAAGCAGTAGCCCGTTTAGGGCGTGGGTGTTGGAAAGCTGTCCATGCCTTTTCAATAGGACGCTGGACATCATATGTGGCACCCCCATCATTGGTGATTGTATTACCGAAGTAGATAAACTGGTTGACCTCTTGCAACCGTTGTTGTTGGTTAACCACGATTGAGGCATTTATGGATATGGTGTAGCGGGTTACATCTCACAACGCCAACTAGATTCGGCCCAATTGCTCGTTTATTGACGAGGTTGAGCAATAGATTGAAAAGGAATGGCGACAGGATACATCGTTGTTGACATTTGTGTCAATTTTGAAGAAATCCATGACTCCTGCCTTGGTTTAAATGCAGTAATTAGAGTTGGAGAGCGCGAAGAATGTTATTGAACGGGTCAGGTATGCCACAGGATTTGATCATCTTCCATGGGCATCTCTGTGAAGGCTGGCAAATGCTTTCTTAAAATCAATTAATTTCACACACCGCTTCTGCTGAACTCATGGCTGTGTTCAGTGACGCTATGAGGTGTGAACATCTTGTGGGGAGGGATAAGGAACTTAGTTTTTTAGGTTTTTCTGTTTTTTGCTCGTAAACCAAAATCTTGCAGCTCTATAAAGAAATAAGTAAAGAAAATATAAAAATGTGGTACACTGTATGTGATAATCGGCAGTGGCGGATTCAGGCGTGGTACAGGCAGTTTACTAATACCCTGTTTCCCCTGAAAATAAAACCTACTCTGAAAATAAGCCCTTCCCTGATTTTTTTCAGGGAGGCTTAAAATATAAGCCCTACCCCGAAAACCAGCCCTAGCTGCATTACATAAAAAAAAAAAAGAAATACTTATCTAGCAGGCTCGATATGGGTCCTCCTGCTGCTGTCTGGAGCTCCGCCGTGCTTCTTGCAGTCCTCGTTCCCACATAGAAGATCACCTCCTGGTTACGGGATTCATAAATCCCACCTACAGGAAGCGATGGCTCTGAATGGTTCTTGAGCGCTGCTCAGCCAACCAATGCAGTGCTCCATAAACTAATGTGATGGCTGTGATTGGTTCATCGAGCACTGCATTGATTGGCTGAGCAGCCGTCAAAGAGCCAATCACAGCCATCGTGTTGTGGAGGCTGGATTTATGAATTGGCTGATCAATGCTATGGCTCAGCGCATCAGAGCACCGGAGAGCAGAGGGAGGGACCTGGACTAGGTAAGTATAATAAGACTTCCCCGAAAATAAGACCTAGCACCTCTTTGAGGCCAAACATTAATATAAGACAGGGTCTTATTTTCGGGGGAAACACGGTAGCATCCACTGCTGTAAGTAAAGCCCTGTTCTGCACCGGGACCACAGTCTTTGCATTGGGTGCTGGGATTTCCCCTCCTGCAGTACTAGTCGCCTCCTTAATGTAATATTCACTTTATTCCAGATCCTACTGAATGCTGGAGTTAATCCTCGTCTGCATGTGGCAGTCGTACCTGGGAACGAGTCTTCGGGGAGCCTCCTGCTACAGATGAAATGTGCTTATGGGTTTCTTGGTTGTTTTATGATCAGTTGTGTTTCATACTCTGGAGAAATGTGCGCCCCTTATGGGAAATATATACTTTTGCAGAAGTATTAAGTTCTCCTAGAAATATCCTAAGCGCCAATCATTGTGCTATTGTTTTATGCAAATCGGGGAGCCTCTGCAGCGCCCCCTGTTGCAAGGTAGCTTCCTTATAAGTCAATGTCTGACCTTTAAACAGGCCTTGCAACATGACTAAGGATATAAGCCAAACCAGGATCAAGTTGCAAGGCCTGTAAGAAGCTCAGACATTGACTTTATAGGGAAGCTACCTTCCAATAGGTGGCGCTGCAGAGGCATTGTACCATATGCCATTTGCATACCAAATTTCCCAGAGGAGCATTGCATGGCTTATGTCTCCTTACACATACCTGGCGCTCTCTACAAGGAAAATGAGTACCTTAATGTGTCATGGATGCTTTACACAGCAAAGTGATAAAAACTGTGCAGTCTCATCCCCATCGTGATCAGTTGCTTCTTGACCCGTGTTGTATAAGTGTTGAAGCGCTATGATAAGACATTCCACAAATAGCCCTGTGTATTGTGCAGCACTGCTCCGCCGCGGAGCTGTAAGACGTGTACAGAAGTGTCACCTCTGCCACCGAGAACATAAAGCTTCATCTATAAGGCAAGTATCGAGGTTGGGTAGCCGAGGTGTGAAGATGGGCTTCATTGCTCTTCGCACTTTTTGTCTCCATTTTTTTTTTCTTTTTCACATCGAATAGGAGAAATTGATCGCGTTTTAAGAAAATCTCCACATTTCAGCAAGTTGTATGGAAGTTTTATAAGTGGAATCCCAATAAATGGCCGGTGTGGAGCATCTGTGCTGGTTCTATAGGAACGTCACTGGGTCCTTAACGCACCAAGCCTAGTGGGCCCCAGTGTAAGTCAGTGGAGATGTCTTCTAATCCTAAGGTCAAACAGTGAGATGATTGTACAGTATCCGAATGGATGTGTATAAGAGCCCAATATATACATTTCTACTTTGGGCGCTCACGCCCCTCTGTACATTTCGAAGAGACAGAATTTTGTGCAACCAGGCGGCCCCAGTAAGGCTCTGTTCACATCTGTGCTTGGGTTTCTGTTTTCCTGTTCTGTCCTGGATGAAGGAAAACGGAATTCCTGCAGAGAAGGATCCATTCTGCAACAGAATGTAATAGAATTGGATGGACCCTGTTGATTATAATAAGTTTTTTTTTCCTTTCGGCTTCCGCTATGCCCTACGGCATTTCCCCATATGGAACAGCTCAGCATGCTGCAGTGTTTCATCTGGGACTTGCACCGGAGTCCATGAACGGAGCCTCCAGTGCACATATCTGGTATTTCAGCCACACTTCAGTAGCGGTGAGCGATTCCAGCAACCTGATTGGTTGTTGGGTACACACCTCCCTTTGGAGATGTGCACGAGTGTCTGGCCCGTTAAATAAGCAGCAGAAGGGCCGTAGGAGGGTTGGCAACTAAGCCCAACCCTAACCCTAAACCTAACCCTAAACTCAAACCCTAACCCTAAACCTAAACCCTTACCCTAAACCTAACCCTAAACCTAACCCTAAACCTAAACTTAACCCTAAACCCTAAACCTAACCCTAAACCGAACCCTAAACCCCAACCCCCCCGCTGGTCTCGTAAAGTAGCACTCGTGCAGATCTCCAAAGGGGGGTGAGTACTTAACAACCAATCAGGTCGCTGGAATCGCTCACCGCTACTGAAGTGCGGCTGAAATACCAAATATGCCTCCAGTGCGGATGTAAAGAATGCCTCAACCACACTATATGTCTATAATAAGAGCTGTAGCATTCTGATGTCACAGACATGTCATTTTAATAAGAATGACACCGCTTGATCTGTTACATTCTGTACAATGGAAGAATACCATAGGACGTTTTGGGTGGTTGCCTGGAATTCTCATCATGTGCCACTGCAGCGGACGCTATCTCTTTGATTAATCTAATAGATAGTGGCCAATGTACTCACCCTCTGGGGTCTTAATTTAGGCATCTGTGGACAAAATCTGTTTATGGATCTTGTCTTTGGGCGTCTGGATTAATTTATAGGTCTCAATTTATTTTGCAGTGTGTTCTGGGATCCAAGTATATTTGTGCTGCTATGCAGGTTGGAAATGTCTGCAGAAATGAGGGAACAAAGATATTTCGGCAGCACATTCTGCAGTCATCAGGAGAAGATATCATGGTGGCCTGGGCCAGATGGAGAAGAAAGGGAAAGGGAACATTCACTAACAGACGTGATGTCACCTGTGATCACTGAACTTAAAGAAGCTGGCACATCTCTTGACTTGTCTGACCTAGGACCTACTTAATCCACCACTGGTTCTGTACATTGAGAATGTCCGTTGTCTGTGAATTAAATTTTACATATCTTTTTAATTCCTTTTCATTCTTGAGCTTTTGTCCACCTAATGTTCCTCCTTTCTACTTACTGAAGATTGCTATGTCAATAGGGAAGCTTAGATTTATTTGCCTGATGGGGCTTATTGATTATTGCCCACAGTTAAAGCAATCCTCCGGTCCTGGACAAACAAAGATGGCCGCACGGCTTCTCTGACTACCTGATGCCCGCTGTGAATTAGTTTACATCATTAGTATTAAGACACACACCCGCTTTGCCTATTAGAGCAGCACTGGCATCAGGTAGTCAGAGAAGCCGTGTGGCCATCATTGTCTGTCCAGGGCCGGAGGGTCTCTTTAAGGTAAAAAACTAACCGTATATACTATATAGTGAATTGGCAAGAAAAGCTAATTGTATATACAGCATTAGTGAGTTACTTAACAAGAAACTGGGGAGATTATAAACCTTTGTTACATCCGTATATGGAATCACTACTATGGTAAGAGGACATAGAAAAAGTAATATTGTAACAAATGCTATTGCTCTCTGTTATCAACCCGAAAGCTGTTTCCTTCTAAAAATGCTGTATACTGCTGCTAGGCTCGGATATATATCCCCCCCCCCCCCCCCCATTCCTTATGCATTCCTGTACAAAAGTGAAAGTAGGAATTCTCTTTCTTGGTTCCTTGTTTGAACTGTTAGCCAATAGTCATGAGTCTGTGAATAAGCCCGCCCACTTTGCATATAGTTTTGTCTAATTCCTGTGTTCGGCATTCAGATCTTTGGACTGGATCTCTGATCTGTGGGCACACAAATAAGCGTATCCACTTCTTGAAGGCATCCTGGTGTATCTTGTCCAGTCTTGTGTATCTCTACCAGCAGCCGTTCGGCTTCCACAATGTTTATAGGGGATCGTCACTTTTATTAAACTGTTGGAAAAAAATACGGTGATTGCTAAAACTTTAATGCTACATCATCACCCTGACCTCATGGATGCCAGATTATTGAAGATTCTCTGTTTAAAGAGACTTTGTCACCATCTGAATGGATTTTTCATTACTGCATTAATATCCTTAAATGCAGAGAATCAAGTCTGAAGTGACACTGCAATGGCCCAGAGTTAGTGGGGCCCCTCCATAATGCTATATGTCTGTCTCGTGCAATTGTCTTGTCAGTGCCTTAATTGTAGTGTGCATTTGGTATGTGTAGTGCATCTCTGCAGCACTGAACGGGTTAATGTCTGGGTTATCTCTGGAAAATGTATCTTGTTGTGTGTCATGTGACTTTGTCATATATATGTGTTTTGAAGGGTCTACTTGCAAAGTGAGAGAATGGTCATGTGGAGCTTCTTGCAAAGAGTGGGAATCAGTTAGCAAGTCAGAGTCTGCAAACAAGTGAACTCCACAGACATTGATCAGTCTGTGTATGGAGAATGGAAGAAGCTGAGCGATTCCCTTCTGTTCAGTCTGGGCCTACTCTACCCAGGATGTGCCGATGCTCCCACCAAGCACTGAGTGAGAGAGAAAGAAGGACTACTGCTTGAGAGAGCGAAAAACACCAGAAGCGTGAGTGTTGACCGGTAGAGTGTTGGGGGGAGAGAGAGTCACTGGGATCACACCGATAACTGGGACTGTGGATCGTCTGGATTACCCCAAGAAGTCCCCCCTGTCCCACCACTTTCTAGAGGTGTAACTTGTGCTAAACTACTGTTATAGGTTGAAACTTTCTGAAGTTACAGTAAACAGACATTACCGACCATTCCCGGTTTTTCCTGAAAATATCCCTGTGCATGGAGTAAGTTAATTACTCTGTGTGAGGATGGAACAGTGGCGTCACGAGTGACAAGAAGATTGCAGGTAACCTCCAGTTACATTTTCCCTGTGATCTCCCCCAGCAGTGACTTGGACAGGTCCCGAGCTACCCAAGGAGATGGTAGCGCCACCGTGACAAGGCCTTATCTACCTCGGCTGTGGACCTGCTCTTCGGACGCTGCAACAAGAAATGTTTACTGTCAGTCATATTACAGGGGGTCACGTGAAATGTTTACATCAATGATATTACAGGTTGTGCACTTCCTACTAATTAAAATCTAATTTAGATGCAATTAATTTCCATTTGGTGCATGGCGAGCGATGAAACAACAGATCAATTCTCCGGTAATTACAATGTCTCCTGTCCCTTCTCATTAATCTCATTGACCCGGCTGGAGTTGATCACCTGCGGCTTCCTGCAATTGTCTCGTCCTCATCTTGTAATTTAACTTATTTTGATGACTTGATATACATAGCAATTCCCTAATATCGCCCATCAGAAGCAGGAATGATCAAATCTGTCAGCGGGATACAGACTGTTCCTCCTGAAGCCTGCATTCTACATAAGAAGTTATCACCACCATCTGTCATAAAACATCAATCACATGACATAATTATCCCCCTCTACTCTTCCTTAGGGCTCTTTCACACAAGTGTATATTGGCCGCCGTTTTCACGGCCATCCGATATATCTTACGATCGGATGCATTGGATTCCAATGCATCAGATAACATGGCCGTATTCCCGCGGCATAAAAGCGCCCGGCCGGGCCAATATAGCGCCAGGCGCTTTCACACCAGGCTGAAAAGATGGACTATCTTTCCATCTGAAATACGTTGGCTGCTGCATGGACTCCTATGGGAGCCAATGACAGCGGCCGGAGAAGGGAGATGGGAGGGAGTTTAGTAGCGTGACTGCTAAACTCCCTCCCTCTTCTCTCCTCCTCTCTCCTCCGGCTGTTTGCAGTGGGAGGGGACGGGACATTGCTGTCTCCCATTGCTGGCTGCAAACAAGGGGCAGGGAGGGGGCGGGTGTTTGGCTCCGCCCCCACCCCATCCACTCCCATTGCAAACAGCTGGAGAGAAGGAGAGAAGAAGTGAGACGGCCAGGGGGAAGGAAGGGGAGGCAACGGCATTGTGGCCTCGGCGTATATGCACGGGGGCCCGTGCCGTCTGAATGGGGGCAAAAACATTAGATTTGTGCGCTTGTTCACTTGTGTTTACAGCGCCGGCTTGCGCACGTAAAAACGCCTACGGCCATATGAAAGAGGCCTTAGTCAGACCTCATCTGGAATACTATATCCAGTTCTGGGCACCCCAATTTAAAAAAGACATAGACAAACTGGAGCAAGTTCAGGGAAGAGTTACCAAGATGGTGAGCGGTCTGCAAATCATGTCCTATGAGGAACGGTTAAAGGATCTGGGAATGTTTAGCTTGCAGAAGAGAAGGCTGAGAGGAGACTTAATAGCCATCTACAAATATCTCAAGGGCTGTCACACTACTGATGGATCAGCCCTATTCTCATCTGCACAAGGAAATACTAGAAGCAATGGGATGAAACTGAAAGGGAGGAGACAGATTAGATATTAGACAGTGAGGGGATCAATGAGTGGAACAGGTTACCACAGGAGGCGGGGAGTTCTCCTTCAATGGAAGTCTTCAAACAAAGGCTGGACAGACATCTGCCTGGGATGATTTAGTGATCCTGCACTGAGCAGGGGGTCGGACCCGATGACCCTGGGGGTCCCTTCCAACTCTACCATTCTTGGATTAAAAACAATTGGTGCAGACAAATCTTTGGATAAAGAGGTTATACAGAAATACTAATTAAAAGCGTTGTCTTCATTGCACAAAAATAATCATCTTCCAGTAGGATGACCACGCCACTGGTGGTAGCTGCTGGGAAAGTTACATTTGCACAGAGCATTTTGCAGTCAAGTAGTGAAAATGCATTGCTTAGGGTTGTCTAGGACAGGGTTCCCCAACTCCAGTCCTCATGGACCGCCAACAGGTCATGTTTTCAGGATCTCCTCAGTGTTGCACAGGTGATGTAATTATTGTCGGTGCCTCAGACATTACCACAGGTGTTCTTACCATAGGATATCCTGAAAACATGACTTGTTTGTGGTCCCTGAGGACTGGAGTTGGGGACCCCTGGTCTAGAAGGCAAGCCATGTTTTGCTGTGACTCTTCACCATGGTGGAGGGCTGATAACCACATTGGGGATCCTGTCTGTTACATTCATATCACCTGATAGGACATATGCACGGTGCTTGTGCTGCACTTTCAGGATTGCGTGACATCAGCATCTCCAGCCGAAGGAAGCTGATGATGTCAATCAACTGAAGTTGGGGCAGGTTGAAGCAGGAGGAGAGAAGGAGAGTCCTGATGGTTCCAAAGCAGTGTGCCACCCATCAGACTGATTGCACCTAATTAGAATCATAGACAGGTAGAGTTGGAAGGGACCTCCAGGGTCATCAGGTCCGACCCCCTGCTCAGTGCAGGATCACTAAATCATCCCAGACAGATATTTGTCCAGCCTCTGTCTGAACACTTCCATTGAAGGAGAACTCCCCACCTCCCGTGGTAACCTGTTCCACCCACTGATCCCCCTCACTGTCTAATATCTAATCTGTGTCTCCTCCCTTTCAGTTTCATCCCATTGCTTCTAGTCTTTCCTTGTACAGATGAGAATAGGGCTGATCCCTCTGCACTGTGACAGCCCTTCAGATATTTGTAGACAGCTATTAAGTCTCCTCTCAGCCTTCTTTAGCATACAGCGCAGCTTGTTTCTAAATGGGGTTAAGGTCAGGCCGATGCAGGCCATAAATCAAAAGGCATGCTTGGGCTTATCTCCATTTCCCCATCTACGGTTGGATTACTGCCTCCAGGTCTCCCTTGTCTCTGTGCTCCTGTGATAAGCTCCAGTCTTAACATTTCCTGCCTCAAGATTTAAACTTGTCTTTGTGCAGATTTTGGAGGAGTCTTTACTTGTGATGTTATGAGAGCAACATGCCAATGAAATATGGATGAAGATGTTGATTGGGCTGTAAATCACGTCTCGCTGTCCCCGGTGATTAATGATATATTGCAATCAGCACTAATTTTTCGAAACGTTAGTTTTAAATGAGGCTATTATAATTAATGAATTGATTACATGGCGGTGAATGGCCACTGCTGAAATCCAATATATCACTGTTGTCACGAAGGAATTTTATACAATGCATCCACAGGCTCTGGAAAATGTGCCATGACACCGGAGCAGAGCGCCCGTTATAGGTGACTAGCGTCCCGGTTGTGTGCCCAAAATGATGATGAGGGTTACCAAGTGGACAATTCAGAGCCGTCCTTTAATGCTATGGATCATCACATGAGATTGTTTAACAGTCATTTCCAGATACATCAATTCCTTCTCGTTAGTGATCCTCTCATAGATCCTCGTTAGTGATCCTGCTCATACACATAGAGGTTTTTGCAGTATATCCCAGTACCAAGCATGTGCTGTTACCACCATGCAGTTCTCTGATGATCCACCATACATGAATAATGTGCCCATAGTGCTCCATTAATCAGAGGGAAGTTGAAATAATGTCTTTTTGGCCTTCATCTGGCCAGTATACACTATCCTACCAAAAGTATTTGGACCTCCTATCAGTAGAATGGATTGTGTCTTATTAGCAGGTCACCTGTGCTATACCATGCTACTTAAGATGTTGATCCTTGGATGCTATCAGTGTTAATCCTTTCCAATCCAATTTGTATTCTGGTTTTCCTAGGGGGCTTACTCTTTTTCTGCTGTTATACAACGGCGCTATCTGCTGGCTAAAGCCAGTACTGCATGAGGTGACAAATTGGATAGGCTCTGACAGCAGAGAGGCTGGCAATATACAGTAAGAGAACCCCGACGGACGTCTTCCAACATCGGAGCTGTACAGCCTTAAATCATAATGTCTTCAGAGGTCAGACAGTTGATTGGAAAGGGTTAAGAAAGGAGATTAAGGAGGTATAATGACCAGCACCTTCTAGCAGGAGCAGCCGGTACTTGCATGTACTGATTCCAGGTGATTGGCTGGGGGGAGCAATCCACCCAATGGCCAGCCATATCAGCCCACACCTGAAAGTGCTTAGTGCTACAAGATCCAGGAATACAAACTAAGGGCGCCCACCCACTGGCGATTTTTTTTCCTTTGCGTTTTGCGTTTTTTCTCAAGAGCAATTAGTTTTGAATGTACTCCTGTCCACTGGCGTTTTTCTTTTTCAGTCCGTTGCAATTTTTAACATAGGAACTGTCAGTTGCATATGTGTCCTTATTTTTCTCTTAATGCACCCATGAATGTCAAAGTAAATTAACGGAAAAAGCCGCGAAAATGCCGCGAAAAACGCGCCAAAAACGCTGCATTTTTCACGCACGAAAATCGCAAACGCCAGTGGGTGGGCGCCCTTAGGGTGCGGGCAGACGAGCGTAGGCATATTTACGTTCGCACGAGCGCAACGTATAATCGCCCGAGCGATCGTTTTTCACCAATCACGACCAGAGCTAGAAAGCGTATTTTCATTTGTTCCTACTTTGCAAACGGTCTTTTCGGCGATCGAATATGCCTTGGCGCGTATTTCGGTCGCATATGTCCCGTTTTTTTTTCGAATTGCCGTTTTTACGCACCGTAAAATCGCTCATGTGAACGAATACATTCGAAACCATTGCCTCAGATGGTCACGTATATACGTTTGGTCGCAAAAACGCGCCGTTTATGCGCTCATCTGCCCGCACCCTCAGGCTGCATTCCCACGAACGTATATCGGCTCGGTTTTCACGCCGAGCCGATATACGTTGTCCTCGTGTGCAGGGGGGGGGGGATGGAAGAGCCAGGAGCAGGAACTGAGCTCCCGCCCCCTCTCTGCCTCCTCTCCGCCCCTCTGCACTATTTGCAATGGGGAGAGGCGGGACGGGACTAATTCTCGTAACGTAGCCCCGCCCCCACCCCACCTCCTTTCATTGCAAATAGTGCAGAGGGGCGGAGAGGAGGCAGAGAGGGGGCGGGAGCTCAGTTCCTGCTCCTGGCTCTTCCATCCTCCCCCCTGCACACGAGGACAACGTATTTTGGCACGGCATGAAAACCGAGCCGATATACGTTCGTGGGAATGCACCCTATTACAAAGGTGACATGAACCTAGTAGTAATTACATGCTGTCCATTATGTATGTGAGCTCTGTCAGCTTCATCCATCCCCCTTTAGGGGGGGACACCTCGATGGGTATAGCTTATTTTTTTACTTTGCACCATGACAGTTGAGTTCTGGAATCCTTACTGTAGCTGGTCATGCTTCATCAATTC
Source organism: Eleutherodactylus coqui (assembly GCF_035609145.1). Classification (NCBI taxonomy): domain Eukaryota; kingdom Metazoa; phylum Chordata; class Amphibia; order Anura; family Eleutherodactylidae; genus Eleutherodactylus; species Eleutherodactylus coqui. The sequence continues at coordinate 11,971,958 of NC_089846.1, read as the reverse complement.
TATGGCCGATTGTCTTCCAATGTATGGGCAGCTCAACAGTGGCATCCGTATAATGCATCCGTTGCAAAAATGCTCACGATGTATTCGTTGGACACATCCCATATTAGTCTATAGGTGGCACATGCATTCATTAGGCATCCATCACAACCTCAGCTTTACGTACATGCTCGTATACTGTGCAGAAGATTTAGGTGGATGTGGAAAGAATGCTTTCAGAAGCAGAAGTGTTAACAGTTTGTCAATTTACAAAATGCAAAGTGAATGAACAAAAGAAAAATGTAAATCCCATCAAAACAGCATCATTTCTTCTAGGTACACTTGCACACAATTTTTGAAGGAACTCAGCAGGGAGGTTGTTCCAAACATCTTGGAGAACTAAGCACAGATCATCTGTGGATGTCGACTCGCTCCGATCATTCTGTCTCTTCATGTAATCCCAGACAGACTGGATGATGTGAGATCAGGGCTCTGTGGGGCCAAATCACCACTTCCAGGACTCCTTGTTCTTCATTACACTGACTTGTCCGGCTGCAGAATAAATTAGGAGTCAATCAGATGTCTTCTATTTCTGAAAAAAAAGTCTTTCTTTACAGAATTTTCCATACCTGCCTAACAGTTTTGTACAGTACTATATGTCAGGGTGTGCTCCTGGGATCTGTAGTACTTAGGTTCCCAGCAGCACAGTTCCTCAGGTGGTGAGTAATTAAGCTGGCTGGGTGCGGTATTCCCCAGCAGCCAACCCCCTTTAGCCTGCAGCACATATAAACCAGCTCTTGCAGGAGTTAATGCTGGTCTTGTACTGTTTGGATATCTCTATTTTGTTCCCACTCAGAGCTGTTTCATGTAGGTCTGTTGTGTCTCTCTGCTTCCCAAAGACGGTTTGGACACCTGTAGTCCTTGTCTGTAGCACATGCAACGTCCCTTTTTCCTTCCCCTGACAGGTGTGGCCTCCAAATGTCTTATGTCTTGTCTGTAGTGATGAGCGAGCATACTCGCTAAGGACAATTGCTCGATCGAGCATTGTCCTTAGCGAGTATCGCCCCGCTCGGAAGAAAAGGTTCGGCTACCAGCGCGGGTGACAAGGTGAGTTGCGGCCATGAGTAGGAGGGAGCGGGGGGAGAGAGAGAGATCTCCCCTCCGTTCCTCCCTGCTCTCCCCCGCCCGCCGCTGGCAGCCAAATCTTTGTGTTCTGTTGTCTGTCCTTTGCAGCTTGCTGTGTGACTTGCGTTCTGTTGTCTGTCCTGTGCAGCTTGCTGTGTGACTTGTGTTCTGTTGTCTGTGCTGTTGCAGCTTGCGGTGTGAACTGTGCCCAGTGCCGCTGGACTCCTGGTAAGTGTAGGGACTAGCGGTATAGCCAGGAGCCATGAAGTGGCCCGCTAGCTTCCATGTTTTGATCAAAATATCAACTAATACCTGCTATTTATATTCAGCTTTACCACCTGCTACTAGTGGTTGCATTTTGGCTGCTGTATCTGTGTTTTCTGGCTCTGTGTGTGTCTTCTTGTTCTGTCCAGTTGTCCCTGTCATGCGGCATGTTTATGTATCCTGTTCTGGTGGCGTGGTTCCTAGGAGCAGCTAGGGCCCAGAGCCGCAGACCCCTGGGCCGCCCTTTATCAGGGCGATGTCCCCGCTCAGGTAGGGCCATGCCATCCTCTCTTGTAGTTCAGGGTCAGTTGTCTGAAACCCGTGTGTATCCCTCTTGGTCATGATTACTTGCCCACACGATCGTAACAACTATATACGCCAGGATTTTCCGCACATATATGCTAAACTTTAGCAAAAAGCAAGATGTGAACTGCCTAACTTTACTGAATAACAAATCTTGCAATGCCCCACCATACTTATTTGGGTTACAAGATACATTGGGATTCGATTTTGAGAAGGTCTTACAGCCCCGGCAGAACATCTTTAGCTGCTTTTAGTCTTTATATAGGATTTTGTGTAAAATGCAGACAAATAACATCCGAGGAAAAGTAATTTTGAAACCTATTTTTGAAGAATTTCTTAAGATGTAATAATGCCCCCCCCCCCAGTTCTCCTCCGCATAAATAAGAATTAGAGGTATAACGCCATAAATTTCGGCGCGGTTTGCTCTGGCTCTCCATCTTTATTCAATAAACAATCCCTGACTCGCGCGCCGGATCGCAGTATATTAACATTTGAAATACAATTCAATAAACAGGTCTTCGCCAGCAGAGTTCCTTACATACGATATGAGTCCCAGGGCTAATAAACCTCTTTTATCTGGCACTATATTATTCTTATTGGGCGGCATGCGACCGTTCCTCTGCAGCTCCTTAAAAGGTGCCCTATGTAATTAAATATTAAAGCAGCTGAAGGGTTTAATAAATCCGGAGCGCTGTAAGCTTCTAGATCCGCTCTACTCTTTACATGTGTAAATATTCCTGAAGAGAGCAGACCGCTTTACCAGTAGAAGTAATGAGAATACAGAACGCTGGACTTGGAGATATCTACGGCTCCATCGCCTTCCTGCAGTATCCGCAGCCATGTTGGCTTGTCAGACGTTGTAGGCACTTGTTACTATGGAATGTACCTCGTTATTTCGAAAAGTTAAGGGTATCACCAGGCCCGTCCAGAAGAGAAAATGTGGGATAAAACAGAATTTCTTGATCTCTGAAGATCATTATTTCTGATTGCCTCCTGTATTTACCTCTCTGCACAGACACAATAAGATTACTATTGAAGAGGTTGTCCAGGACTTTTACAATTGATGACCTATTCTCAGCCATCAATAGTTGATCAGTGGAGATCTGCCTCTTGGGAGAAACAAGGATGGCCGCACCAGCTGGGCCTGGAGAGACGAGGATGGCTGCACCAGCTGGGCCTGGAGAGACGAGGATGACCGCACCAGCTGGGCCTGGAGAGACGAGGATGGCCGCACCAGCTGGGCCTGGAGAGACGAGGATGGCCGCACCAGCTGGGCCTGGAGAGACAAGGATGGCCGCACCAGCTGGGCCTGGAGAGACGAGGATGGCCGCACCAGCTGGCCTGGAGAGACGAGGATGGCCGCACCAGCTGGGCCTGGAGAGACGAGGATGGCCGCACCAGCTGGGCCTGGAGAGACGAGGATGGCCGCACCAGCTGGGCCTGGAGAGACGAGGACGGCCGCACCAGCTGGGCCTGGAGAGACGAGGACGGCCGCACCAGCTGGGCCTGGAGAGACGAGGACGGCCGCACCAGCTGGGCCTGGAGAGACGAGGACGGCCGCACCAGCTGGGCCTGGAGAGACGAGGACGGCCGCACCAGCTGGGCCTGGAGAGACGAGGACGGCCGCACCAGCTGGGCCTGGAGAGACGAGGATGGCCGCACCAGCTGGGCCTGGAGAGACGAGGATAGCCGCACCAGCTGGGCCTGGAGAGACAAGGATGGCCGCACCAGCTGGGCCTGGAGAGACGAGGATGGCCGCACCAGCTGGGCCTGGAGAGACGAGGATGGCCGCACCAGCTGGGCCTGGAGAGACGAGGATGGCCGCACCAGCTGGGCCTGGAGAGATGAGGATGGCCGCACCAGCTGAGGCTGGAGAGACAAGGATGGCCACACCAGCTGGGCCTGGAGAGACAAGGATGGCCACACCAGCTGGGCCTGGAGAGACAAGGATGGCCGCACCAGCTGGGCCTGGAGAGACGAGGATGGCCGCACCAGCTGGGCCTGGAGAGACGAGGATGGCCGCACCAGCTGGGCCTGGAGAGACGAGGATGGCCGCACCAGCTGGGCCTGGAGAGACGAGGATGGCCGCACCAGCTGGGCCTGGAGAGACGAGGATGGCCACACCAGCTGGGCCTGGAGAGACAAGGATGGCCACACCAGCTGGGCCTGGAGAGACAAGGATGGCCGCACCAGCTGGGCCTGGAGAGACAAGGATGGCCGCACCAGCTGGGCCTGGAGAGACAAGGATGGCCGCACCAGCTGGGCCTGGAGAGACAAGGATGGCCGCACCAGCTGGGCCTGGAGAGACAAGGATGGCCGCACCAGCTGGGCCTGGAGAGACAAGGATGGCCGCACCAGCTGGGCCTGGAGAGACGAGGATGGCCGCACCAGCTTCTCTGCCTGATGCACACTGTGCATTAGTATGCATTATTGGTCTAAGGGTGCTTGTAGATGGAGCAATTTATGAATCGCCCAAGCGAACAATGTCAGAGTTCACCTGTCTGCTCGTGTAGCCTTTTTATACAGGCAGATAAGCAAACGAGCAAATGATGATTTTCATGCTCATCGTTTAAATTTGAATGATCCAGTGATTTTTTTGAACGATAATCGTTCTGTGTAAATGCACCTTTTGACATTGCTTTGATTAACCAGTGCTGCCCACATGAACAGTACTGGCCAGCCAAATCAGCATGTAGTGGCCTTAGATCAGTGGTCCCCAACCTTGTTTGCATTAGGGACTGGCTTCAAGCACAACCATTTTTCCATGGCCCAGCAGGGCGGGTGGGGCTTTGGTCATATGGGGGTGGCATTTTAGTGGCTTTAGTAGTAATGCTATTACTACCGGGGCCGATATAGGGGACACTATTACTAATAGTGACATCCCACAGCGGCCCCCAGCAGTAGTAGTGACATCCCACAGCAGCCCCCAGTATAATAGTGGTATCCCACAGTGGCCCCAGTAGTAATAGTGACATTCCGCAGTGCTTCACAGTGACAGACAGACTAAAATATAACTTTTATTCAAGACTAACATAAAATAATGACTTGGGCTAAGAACAAGACAAACATAAAGACAGAGAATATTACAGATAGGTGGGTAAATGGAGTTATTAGAATCACCCCACCTAGGCTACGGTAAAGACGAGACATTCCGCTGTGGCCCCCTGTATAATAGTGACATCCCACAGCGGTCCCCAGTAGTATTAGTGACATCCCACAGCGACCCCCAGTAGTAATAGTGACCCCATCCCACAGTGGCCCCTAACAGTGACAGTGCCCCCTGAGACCCATATACTTACCCCCTCCACCTAAAGGCAGCGCTGCTGCTCCTCTGCCCGGCGCTCCACTTGCAGCGATGATCCTGGTGCACATTGTGACATCAGTGTGCTGTTGGATGCCTTCTCCCCCTGCTCTCGCGGAAGCAAGTAGTAGAAGACATCAGGGGAGGGGGAGGAGGATCCCAGCTGCACACTGATGTCACAGTGTGGCCGGGATCAATACCGCTAGCAGCGCTACTTAGTGAATACCAGCAGGGGAGACGCTGCTCCTGCCGGTATTCACTACAAGCGTGGTGAGCGGCCGACACGGTGCCGCGGAGCGGTAAGAAACCCCCAACGGCCCGGTCCCGGCCCGCAGACCAGTGGTTGGGGACCCCTGCCTTAGATTATCGATAATGAAAATGAAGGTTTGGTACCGTGTTAGCCAGTAGAGTCAAACCACGTAATCTTGTAGATATGATACCTTTTAATGGCTAACAAAAATACATGATGTTATAGCGAGCTTGTGAACCTCTCAGGGTTCTTCTTCAGGCTGAAATGTAATAGATCGCACAGCAGAACTATAAGATTCCGGGGACTTTCACATGTTCCATGTCTGATGTTGTGTACCTGATCCTGTGTAGTAAATGTCCTGTTGGGGGCCTTTATGTTGGAGAAATAGGACAAAAACTGAAAGCGAGGATGAGATCTCATCGCCACACGATTTAACAGAGGAAGACAGAATTTCCTGTGGCCGAGCAGTTTTCTAACCATGGACATGACATAGGAGATATGAGAGTTTTGATATTGAAGGGTGGTTTCAAGTCACAAAACCACAGAAGAATTTGGGAATATAAATTAATAACAACTTTTGACACGCTGAATGGAGGATTGAATTATTGCAGAGGTTTTAGGTGTGAATGGCAGGTATAAGACATCTATAACACAGATAAGACTGCTGGCCTGGTGAACCCCCTCCAACAGTAATTCAGGGACCATAAACTTTCACTCCCTCATCAGTGTCTAGTTAAAAATGTTTGTGTACCTGTTGCAGCATTCCTGGCCTGACGACCCCCCAACATTAATTTAGGGACCATAAAACTTTCACTCCCTTATCAGTGCCTAGTTGAAAATGTTTATGTCTCTGTTGCAGTATTCCTTTTAAGTGCAAACCAATCACATCCATGTCTGTGCCTTGTCTTAAGTATGTGTGTCAAAAGTGTGTATAAATATTTATGCCTCTTCAGATCTATTCCATTTTAGCTTGAAAAAGAGCCCGAGAGGTTCACAAGCTCACTGTAACATCATGTATTTTTGTTAGCCATTAAAAGGTATCATATCTACAAGATTACGTGGTTTCTCTTGATTGGAACAATCACATTAGATTACCGATGCATACTAACACACAGTGTGAATCAGGTTGTCAATGGGGAAAAATTATTATCCACTAAGTGTCAGGACTGAACACGGGACCTCTTGCACTCCAACCAGTGCCTCTCTCCTCGGAGCCATCCAGGCCTCTGGACAAGTTCCCATGTATTCCTTGACCCTGCTTCCAGATCATACTCTCCAGCCCCTGTTCTGGCTCCGCCTGGCCCTGACACACCTGCATTCAGTGATTATTCTGCTCCACAGCATGGATCAGATATACTTCTGCCTACTCCTCTGCTATTGTGACAAGACCTCCTGATACTGACTCCTGGCTTTGCATCGGATTACGTTCCCTGCCTCATCCATCTGTACCCCAAAACCCGAGACCTCCTGTTGCTGACTCCTGGCCTTCCATTTTACTACGTTACCTGCCTCATCCATCTGTACCGCAAACCGAGACCTCCCAGGGCTGACTCCTGACTCGTCCCCGATTACTCTCCAGATCTGCGGCTATAGTATCTCAAGCTCCTATCCAGCACAGGTAAGACATTACACTAAGACTTCGTCATCTCTCCCGGATCATTTCACATACAGCTTAAAGGCCAGATTGAGAGATGCGAAATAATCTCACACACAGAGACATAGTGAGGTCAAGAGCTCTGCAGATTTATTGCGACAAAGGCATCATTTTGATTGCCTTCCTTATCAGTAAATGCCCAACTAAATTTGTGCCCAAAATGTGATAATTTACATAACATTGGAATTTCCCATACTACCTAATTCACATCTGCAAGTTTTTAATTGGCATTGCAGTCAAAAGGTCAGGATGAAACAATAAACAGTTAATTAGTGAAAAGAATGTATACATTGTTAGTATAAAAATCAAGAAATAGGGAGTATATGAATAATTTCAGAGACACCTGTCTTATAAATCAGAAATAATTCGCAGGAGTTTCTGAGAGCTACACTATTATCTATATTACCAAGCATATATCGGGGTCTTTTGACCGCTTTTGTTGATAATGTTGTCCTGGGAATTTCGTCAATTTTATATTTTAATGAAATAAACAAAATATAAAAAACATGAAAGTTGGCTAATTGGCTGAGAAAAATGCATTCAAACAGAGGCTCCTATAGCGGTGAATGTGAATGACTAAATGATCGCTGTTCACACGCAACAACAGGGGAACGATTATTATTCTCATGCCTGTATAATATGAACAACAAACTAGAAGCGAACCGGTTCTCCTTCATTATTCAATCATTGGCCATGTTTACAATAAGCGATTATCGTTCAAATTCGCATGATCCAACAATTTTTTGAATGAGGCCCTTACCCACAATAAATCTGCTCCATTTCTTAAAAATATAATCATTTTGGGGAATGCAGTATTCCTTCTCCTGCATACTAGCTCAGGGCTAGGTACCTTACCTAGTTTGCATCCCTGGACTGGGTGGCAGCCATCTGGTATCTCACCTCCGCACGCTAGAGGATCAGCTGGCGGCCATGCTGGATCGGGTCATCACATATCCGGGAGGTTGATGCAGTGGATCCACATCCTAACAGTTATCACAGCGTGTTAAAAAGTATTGTAAAACTTTGCTAAGAATGTAACTCTGGTGTGACTGCAACTTCCCAATTGTCTCTCATCTTGGCATACTTGCATCAGTCTTGGAAACTAAAATTTATCTATGAAATGATTTTTGTTGGATCCCTTATACTGCAGAGCTGATTCTACCCGACTCGCAGGTCTTCAGGGTTATAACTGATTAGCTTTCAAGTTGTTGGCTTTCTCAGCCATGTTGCCAAAAATCATTGATGGTCAGTTGTGGTTTCTTTAAAGTTCATTGGTCTTTATGGTTGATCTACCGTCAGGCTGAAATGTTCAGCATTGCTCTACTCTCCATACCCAGCGTAGACTGCATTCCTTCTAATATGTCCTATTAGGGCACCCTGTGCTTATAGAGAGGATTGCCAAATTCCCACTTTATTAGAGACACTGGCCCTTTAATGATTGGTGCTTTCCTGTATGGAAATTGGAACCATGATTCCGGAGTGCAGTACAAAATCACATGGCAAGTTTTCTGTGGATCTGTTTTAGTGTGAATCCACATTATATGGAACAATCCATTGGCTGAGTGACTTCCAACTAGGCCAAATCATCATTAGGGGATCCTAATGACAGAAACGGTTTGTTGCCAAAAGGGATCAGAGGAGGATGTTGAGAATCATTTTGACCACCAGTCCAAGGCAGACGAATGCAATACCGGTGCTCTATGTGATATATCCGAACACACAACTTGCCGTTCCTCAGTACGGATGGGCTAAAACAGCAGATGACCAGTTGCATCGCCACTGTGGCTAAGAGAAATAGAAAGGCGAGAGTCCAGCGGGCAAAAGAGCACAAAACTTGTATCACTGATCAGTAAAAAAAACCATCACTGTTACGATCGTGTGGGCAAACTGAGCACGGGGCCCACACGATCGCGATCAAAGAAGGACTGGGTATGCACACGGGTTTCTGGCAAACTGACCCTGTGCTATGAGGAGGTTGGCATGGCTCTACCTAAGCGGGGACATCACCCCAATAAGGGCAGCCCAGCGGTCTTCGGATCTGGGCCCTAGCTGATCCTAGGAGCCACACACCAGAACAGGATGCATACACATGCCACATAACAGGGACAGAACAACAGGACACACAGAGCCAGAATACACAGCCTACAGCAGCCACAATGCAAACACTAATAGCAGATGATTAGCTGAATATAAATGTGAGGTGTTAGTTCGTACATTGGCCAATGAACTTAAGCTGCAAGGCCCTTCATATCTTGCAGTCCCTACGCTAGCAAGACACATCTACTAGAGGGCCCTAGGGGCCAACCTAGCGCAGACATAGCAAACAAACTCAGCAGACCAAACTGACACAAAATAAACGGACATGAACCGCAAGGCACAGATCACACAGCAAGCTGCAACAAAACACAGATAGCAGGTCACACAGCAAACTTCAACAGACAAGGATTCATGACTGCTCACCCTAGGGGCCATACAGAGACTGAGCAGGAGCTGGGTTTATATGTGAGCACAGACCCAGGAGATTGGCCAGCAGGAAGTACCACACCCAGCCAGCTCAATCAATTAACCCTGTGAGGGCTGTGCTGCTAGGAAGCTTAGAACTACAGATCCCAACAGCACACGTAGCAATCACAAATTTCTGTTGCACCCTTCCTGTCATCTGGTCAGAACATGTCAGCACCTCCATCTAATTTAAGCTAACTACAAGAAGCTTCCTGTCCGCAGGGGCCGATATTCCTGCAGAACGATTTCATCACCAAGTGGAATCTACGCCACAACGAATTTCTGCGATTCTGAAGACAAAAAGAGGTCCAACGCGTTACTAGATTGACGTCTTCAATAATGTGGCCCTTCATTGTAAGCCTGTCTAGAACAGCCGTGTCTCCTGCCGGTGCCGGTGTTCTTTAAGTGCTAATAGGTTTCCTTTAAACAGTGGTTTGGCGTAATCACGTCTCTTCTAATGGCTTCCATTGACTGACTATATTAAGTTGGCATCAAAGATCTTTCTTCATTCTTTCGCAGCAGAAGTGCTACAATGTTGTTCTGTTATAAATCAGCGACGGCCTATGGCCAGAATGAAATCTTAATTTCCTTGGCTCTGATACATAAGTGTCTTCTTTTGTACTTCAGAAGTGGGGCAGCCCCGCTGACGCTGACTGCCAAGTGCTTTATTAAATGTGTCTGGCGAATGCCGGGCTGGAAAGCTTTTATCTATGAAATAATAATGCAGTGAGTGTCAGGAGAACATGTTCTGTTATTCACGAAGAGTAAGAGACCTTCAGTGTTATGTAAAGAGTATCCCATAAATAACGGGAGGAATACCTGCGCCCATTAAAGCCCGCTTCTACTCCAGATTCACACAGGAAGTACTAATGTAATGGAGGCCGCGGCTGCAGACGTTTACAATACAAGCCCAACTTCAATGTTTCCCCACGAGAAACAATGTTAGAACTATCATAACAACTAGGACTATTTTTCAACATAGGGAAGAATTCCAGGAATTCTGCGATTTTTCCACAACTCACTTGAACCATGCAGATGTAGCAAAGTTTAACCCGACTGTGATAACTTTCTGCAAGAAGTTCTCTTAGAGCAGTTGTACCACAATTGCTAGTTATTCCCTATCCACACAATAGGGGATGACTTGCTGATCGGTGGGGGGCTCACTGCTGGGGCTTCAACCGATCTCAAGAACAACCTCCAGTCCCATGCCCCCGTCTTCCTCCGTACGGGGTTACTGCAGCCCCTGACAGCGAGGAGGAGACTGAATGCAGCGCTGGTTATCCATGTGCACTGGCACTTCATTCACTTTCAGTTGGATTGCGGAGATACCTGAGCGGCACTCGCTTGCCTATTTCTGTCAGCCCCATTAAAATACGAGCATATGCCGGGGGTTGTGGTATGTTCCAGGGGTTACGGTATGTGCCGGGGGTTACGGTATGGGCTGGGGGTTGTGGTATGTGCCAGGGGTTGTGATGTGCCAGGGGTTGTGGTATGGGCCGGGGGTTACGGTATTTGCCAGGGGTTACGGTATGGGCCGGGGGTTGTGGTATTTGCCGGGGGTTGTGGTATGTATCGGGGGTTGTGGTTTGTGCCGGGTGCTGTGGTGTATGCCGGGGGATTGTGGTATGTGCCAGGGGGTGTGGTATTTGCCAGGGGGTGTGGTATTTGCCGGGGGTTGTGGTATGTGCCGGGGGTTGTGATATGTGCCAGGGGTTGTGGTATGTGCCGGGGGTTGTGATATGTGCCAGGGGTTGTGGTATGTGCCGGGGGTTGTGGTATGTGCCACGGGGTTGTGGTATGTGCCAGGGGGTTGTGGTATGTGCCGGGGGTTGTGGTATGTGCCAGGGGGTTGTGGTATGTGCCGGGGGTTGTGGTATGTGCCCAGGGTTGTGGTATGTGCCCGGGCTTGTGGTATGTGCCCGGGCTTGTGGTATTTGCCGGGGGTTGTGGTATATGCTGGGGGGTTGCGGAATGTGCCGGGGTTGTGGTATTTGCCGCGGGTTGTGGTATGTGCCAGGGGTTGTGGTATTTGCCGGGGGTTGTGGTATTTGCTGGGGGTTGTGGTATTTGCTGGGGGTTGTGGTATGTGTTGGGGGGTTGTGGTATGTGCCGGGGATGTGGTATGTGCCGGGGGTTGTGGTATGTGTCGGGGGTTGTAGTATTTGCCGGGGGTTGTGTTATGTGCTGGAGGGTTGTGGTATGTGTTGGGGGGTTGTGGTATGTGCCGGGGGTTGTGGTATGTGCCGTGGGTTGTGGTATGTGCCGGGGGTTGTAGTATTTGCCGGGGGTTGTGTTATGTGCTGGAGGGTTGTGGTATGTGTTGGGGGGTTGTGGTATGTGCCGGGGGTTGTGGTATGTGCCGTGGGTTGTGGTATGTGCCGGGGGATGTGGTATTTGCCGGGGGTTGTGTTATGTGCTGGAGGGTTGTGGTATGTGTTGGGGGGTTGTGGTATGTGCCAGGGGTTGTAGTATTTGCCGGGGGTTGTGTTATGTGCTGGAGGGTTGTGGTATGTGTTGGGGGGTTGTGGTATGTGCCGGGGGTTGTGGTATGTGCCGTGGGTTGTGGTATGTGCCCGGGGTTGTAGTATTTGCCGGGGGTTGTGTTATGTGCTGGAGGGTTGTGGTATGTGTTGGGGGGTTGTGGTATGTGCCGGGGGTTGTGGTATGTGCCGTGGGTTGTGGTATGTGCCGGGGGATGTGGTATTTGCCGGGGGTTGTGTTATGTGCTGGAGGGTTGTGGTATGTGTTGGGGGGTTGTGGTATGTGCCGGGGGTTGTAGTATTTGCCGGGGGTTGTGTTATGTGCTGGAGGGTTGTGGTATGTGTTGGGGGGTTGTGGTATGTGCCGGGGGTTGTGGTATGTGCCGTGGGTTGTGGTATGGACATCCAGTCCCGGCTCGTATATAGAAGTGTTCCTTCAGCTCATCGCTCGCATGTTTCATGTGGGAAAGGTTAACGCCGCGCGCTGTGAAGTCAGATGCTTCCCTCGTAACTTCTCTCACGTTAACGAGCTCGATTCACAACCAACGTTCACAGACGAGTCTTCAGAGGACGCTCAGATCATCCGGCTCTCCTCTGTTCTCAAGTTCTGCTTTCTTCTAATAACTGGAGACAATTACAGGAATATTCCATGTAGAGGAATGTATGCAAAATCTAAGAGCTCTAGGCCTCATATACATATACCCTCCCTGTACAACCCCTGAGGCTATCGGGTACTTACATGCATACACAGGTCATGTGACTGCTATGAACAACCCCTGAGGTTACGGGGTACTTACATGCATACACAGGTCATGTGACCGCTATGAACAACCCCTGAGGTTACAGGGTACTTTCATGCATACACAGGTCATGTGACTGCTATGTACAACCCCTGAGGTTACAGGGTACTTACATGCATGCACAGGTCATGTGACCACTCTGTACAACCCCTGAGGTTACAGGGTACTTACATGCATGCACAGGTCATGTGACCACTCTGTACAACCCCTGAGGTTACAGGGTACTCACATGCATACACAGCTCATGTGACTGATCTGTACAACCCCTGAGGTTACGGGGTAATTACATACATGCCAGGACGTATGACAGCTACTTATGACCTCTGTACATGTACAGATCATGTGACCACTTTGTACAACCCCTGAGGTTATGGGATACTTGCATGCATGCATAGGACATATGACAGTTCTGTACAGTCTCTTGAGGGTATGCGATACTTACATACATGGCCATGTGACCACTTTGTACAAGCCCTGAGGTTCTGGACTACTTACATACATGCACTGGTTGTATGACCGCTCCATATGATCTCTGAGGTTATAGGATATTTACATGCACAGGCCATGTGACCACTTTGTACGACCCCTGAGGTTATGGGGTACTTGCATACATGCACAGGACGTATGACTGCTCTGTAAGCCTCTGAGGTTGAAGTGATTTGGACTGTGCAAACACTTAGTGAATACGCATGATACATATATATTCTCTGCATATTTGAACATGGAATGAATGGCCTTTCTTGTGTTTGCATGTGGAAATATGCAACAATTCTGCATGTAGGGTCAAAATATGCAGGGATGAGGTGAGCTCCGGCCGGTGAATATTCACAGAGTGATATACGCTTACACCTATGTGAATGAGATGTTATATGCAAATGAGGAAGATGGATATATATTACCCAGAGGAGCATGCATGGCCTTATAAGTCTCCTCACTCACCCCCTAGGTGTCTCCACACCCTTTCTGGGTGCTCCGTTTAAGGAGAGACGGCACCCCTCCCGACCCAATAAGCTGTTATTCACACAGGTGGGTGCAATTCGATTTCACTGCAAGTCTATGTGCATCTCATATCAGCGTTCATAGAGTCATCCGAGTGCAACCCAATTGATGTCATATGAAACTCCCATTGAAGTCAACGGCTTTGTGAAAAAAACCGAAACACACTTGCATGCCTTGTGAGTCTATTCTGTCTATTGGTCCATGAAAGAAAAGTCACACATATTGACTTCAATGGTCCGAGGTCTGTCAGCCCTAAGGCGGGCACAAGCAGTCCTTATTGTGAAGTTGGCCCAGAGGGGTTGTAAACTGCGACCTTGCTACTGACCTACAATTAGCACCTTGAGACCATTTAGTATAGAAGATCAGGAGGACAAAGAACAAGAAGGCTAGATACAATCAAGGCACCACGAACGTGTCAATCGCCGAACTGAAAGAAGGCGTGAAAGACAGGAATGTGTGGAGAACATTGATCCACGGAGTGACGGAGGGTCGGATGCGACTGAACGGAAAATCATCATCATCATCATCCATCATCATCAGTATCTACCATCTCCTGTAGAAACCCATCCCTCTCTCTTTGGTATAACATGTCGGCTTATAGGCGGAGCAGGAACACAATAATTACCAAAAACTAATCTAATTCAAAGAGAATAATTCCCATAATGATTTATGACTTCATTAATGAATGTGATTGAACTAATGACTTTTCTGGTAGTTACCAAGAATTAAGACCGCTAGCTGGAAGTGGGGACGGCTCATCAGTCTTCATTTAAATACTTAATAATCCCTTGCAAGAAATCCATATAATGGATGGAGGGACCACGATGAGAATGTCCCTCAACGCAGCAACAAGGCCTTTAAGGGAGACTTCTCATTGTGCTTCCCACTTCTCTTGGCCCTGATGATCGCTGTGCTTGGTAGAAGCCGCCTACTGTAGGCGCGGGGGGCTGTGCACATAGTGACATCACTTAGCGGACACTACGTAACAATGTGATCAGCGCTCCCAATCACGGGGAGTCATCTGAACACAATCACAGTCGGCTCTTGTATCTTCCAGAAATGTGCAGAGTACGTATGCAGAATGCTCACCGGATATAGGCGGCAGGAGGAACGTAAAGTTGGCGCAGAATTCAGGTTTTCAGTTCCTCCATGAATCGCTACTTCACCCCTGAGATCAAGAGAAACTTGAAAGGAAACAATTCTGAAGTGCAAAAACTAAGACCGGAAGGGGTTAATGTTGTTCTGCATCCATCACTTTGGGTAGAGTTGCTCCTTGCATCTCTCATTGATACGTCTTGCAACCTCACAGCCACTGGCATAACTATAGGGGATGCAGGGGATGCGGTTGCACCCGGGCCCAGGAGACTTAGGGGGCCCATAAGGCCTCTCTTCTCCATATAGGGAGCCCAGTACTATGAATAAAGCATTATAGCTGGGGGCCCCGTTGCAGGTTTTTCATTGGGGCCCAGGAGCTTCAAGTTGCACCTCTGCTCACAGCCATCTCACGCACCACTAGTTTTTGTGTTTTTTTGCATTGCAGCATTCAAAGTCCCTTAACTCTTCCCTTTTCTCTGTGTGGCTTGTTTTTTGGACGACGAGCTGTAGTTTTATTGGTTCCATTTTGGGGCACATATGGCTTTTTTAATCACTTTTATTTCTGTGAAATGAACAGAAAATGTGTTTTGGCTCTGGTCTATTTTTTTTCACAGCGCTTGCCATACAGGATAAAAAGTGTGTTCAGTTTATTGTACGGGTCATTATGGATGTAAGGATGCTACATATGGGGTTTGTGTGTATATATATATATATATATAATTTTAAAATAATGTAAACAAAAGGTTTTGTTTCTTTTTACCATTTTTGTTTTTTCCTTTTCTGTGCCCCTGTGCATGACTTGAATCTGAAGTCCTATGATCGCTCTCATAATACACTGCAGTACTTCTGTCCTGCATTGTATTATTGTTATTAGGACATGGCGGACCTGGATGCCATTGGCTGTTTTCCAGTTGCCATGGCAATCCATCAGTCCTCCATGATTACATGGCGGATAGTTGATGACGTCACAGAGGGGAGTGCCATTGGGGTTGGCATTCTCACTGATCCCAGCTGTTATAGCGGGAGGCTGGCTGTCAGCCCCCACTGTGGCAGCTGAGCCTGCGCCATAAGGCCTCTCTTCTCCATATAGGGAGCCCAGTACTATGAATAAAGCATTATAGTTGGGGGCCCTGTTACAGGTTTTGCATTGGGGCCCAGAAGCTTCAAGTTATGTCTCTGTGCAGCATGGTTTAGGTATGGGTACGGGTACAGATACAGATAGAGGGGGGGCCCCAGCTCACCTTTTGCATCAGGGCCCCTGAGCCTTTAGTTACGCCCCTGGATACATCTATAATCCCCGGGACCGTGTTGTGAAGAATTTACTTTGTGTCCTGTATGAAAATCTAGTAGAAATAAAATCCCTTCGCGACTCCCCGTCAGTCGCAGACGCCGCCGGAGCGAACAGATGCTGCAAGACGGGAGAAGGTTTCTGAAAAACAAGACGTCTTTTAACCTCTTCAGCCTCTCGAACATTTTTCTTCTGTGTCTTGGATTTCATTTCATCCTAAGAAGCGAGATCGTCTCCGGCGGGCCCCATCTCTTCTGCGTGGGAAGAGCGCAGTCTAGACACAGGCTTCCTAAAATTCAGCTCAGCTGCTGCATTAGCGTACGCCGTGATCCTTGGCGCAGCCGATGTTCCTTGTGTAGGCAGATCTGCTGCTTACATCTTCACTCCCCTCCTTCCTCACAAGATATTGTTTAATAATGGACCGGCCAGAATTTCTTACCAACAGTCAACTGTTGCAAAATTAGGATTTTGGTGTTTTTTGCCTGGAAATGCGCCTCACATATAAAGAGCCTGCAACCCTTCCTATTCCAGAGTACTTCGGCAAGCTTTGGAGGAATGCTTTTTTAACCCCTTCCCACCCTAGGACATAAACTTACATCCTGGCTAGGAAGAGGTATGGATGGCGCAGGCCTAGAAGCTGAGCATGTGCCATCCAAGGAGGAAGCTGGCCGTAACTGACCGCCGCCTCCCACTGCAACAGCAAGGATCTGTGAGTATACCGATCCCTGCTGTTAAACCTTTACATACCGCAATCAATGTTGACTACAGAATGTTAAGTGTTCACGCGGGGAGGGCTCTGCCTACACTTTCCATAATCCACTTTCCACTTTGTATAAGGATGCATGCGTAGGCAGTTGCCATTTTGGTCAGGGGCAATCAAGCTCTAATTTTTGGGGAATTTCCCCCTTTATGTCTTGCAAAGCCATTGACAGTAAAGAGTACATCTGTCTGCGGTCTGACCCCTTTATATAACAGCATGGTCTAATGAAAAATAGACAGATATAAACAATTATATCCATTGGGTAGTACTGGGGGGAGGTTGGGGGGCTTAAGGCTCTCATGCACATTAGTGTTTAGTCATCCAACCTGCCAATAATGACAAGTCTCTAATCTGTATGGTAGCTGTGCAACTTTTCCCCTGCAGGACATATCAGGGATGTTGAACTTCAGGGCATACCATCATTTCCCCAGGGAGGTAGGTTGGCACCGGAGTTTTCTGGCTGCAGCAAATGGCTGAGCAACCATGATCCGCTGACCATATGTGCCAAAGCAATGGCTATCCACGGTGACCTATGTAAATTTTTCGGCTGTTGGTCCCAGGGGTGGGCATAGTTTGGCCACATGTCCTCAGCCTACAGGCTCATTTACTGGCATATTTGGGGTCTGTATCTTGTGCGGAATACATTATGCATGAAGGCAGAAGACATTAGTTGGACGTTTTGTGTTTTTCTTGTGCCCATGCAAGACAGTGAATACACACGCCTCGCATTAGCAGGTCACGGCTGTAAGAAAGCCACAACTTGCCGCGGCTATGCCAATTGTGTAACACGGCTGCTGTTCAAAGTGTCTAGGAAATTAGTATCTATACAAGCTAAGTTGGAACTTCTCCTGGCCAAGGACGATCACGGAATGACTGGGAGGTTAATTAGTGGTCTGGCTAAGGGCCGTCGTGAGGCTATCCTGGTAGCCCTGTACTGGTCTGGATGATGAATCTGGTGGCCGCTCTACTGTGAATTCTGAGTCCTATGATTGTTTCTGTAATCGGTCCTTATCATCGTTGCCCTGGGTTTGGTATCTTGCAGGTGGCATATTTAAGGATCTTCCAAGACACCTTACATAGAGGTATGCCCACTGTTCTCATGAATGCTTATTGCACTTTTCACAGCTTTACATGCTTGTTCAGAAGCTTAACTGCTCTACGGAGCTCAGCCGTAAACTGGCGTAGCACACCGTAATGGTATTATAGCAGCACCCTTTATGGGAATCCACCCTCCGGTTCTACAAGATGTTCTGCTTCTGAGGTTTTACTGGTTTTACATAGAAACTGCAGAACAGCATTATTTTTTTTTCCTGAATCTAATCTAATCTCTGGAAATGTTAGAGAGCAGAAGAGTCTCAGCGGGTATGAGACAAAGCGCGGTCCGGGAGGAACCTCTAATAATGGGCTTACGGTTATTGAATGCAGGATGGCGGCTTCACTCCGCTGCACTTCTTATAATGGACACTTGTATAGAGGCACATGGTTAACCAATCCTACATAGTCAGCTGGTGCCCTGTATGTACTACACATGGACAGCTGGTCACTTATAAGACCTACACATGGACAGTTGGTCCTTTATAAGACCTACACATAGACAGCTGGTCACTTATAAGACCTACACATGGACAGTTGGTCCATTATAAGACCTACACATGGACAGCTGGTCACTTATAAGACCTACACATGGACAGCTGGTCCATTATAAGACCTACACGTGGACAGCTGGTCCCTTATAAGACCTACACATGGACAGCTGCTCCGTTATAAGACCTACACAAGGACAGTTGGCCCCTTATAAGACCTACACATGGACAGCTGGTCCCTTTTAAGACCTACACGTGGACAGCTGGTCCCTTATAAGACCTACACATGGACAGCTGGTCCCTTATAAGACCTACACATGGACAGCTGGTCCCTTATAAGACCTACACGTGGACAGCTGGTCCCTTATAAGACCTACACATGGACAGCTGGTCCCTTATAAGACCTACACATGGACAGCTGGTCCCTTTTAAGACCTACACGTGGACAGCTGGTCCCTTATAAGACCTACACATGAACAGCTGGTCTGTTATAAGACCTATACATGGACAGCTGGTCCGTTAGAAGAGCTGCAAATGAACAGCTCGTCCCTTATAAGACCTGCTCATGGTCAGCTCGTCCCTTATAAGACCTACACATGGAGAGCTCGTCCCTTAGAACACCTATACATGGACAGTTCGTCCCTTATAAGACCTACTCTGGGTCAGCTTGTCCCTTATAAGACCTACACATGGTCAGCTGGTACCTTATAAGACCTACACATGGTCAGCTGGTACCTTATAAGACCTACACATGGACAGCTCAGCCCTTATAAGACCTACACATGGTCAGCTGGTACCTTATAAGACCTACACATGGTCAGCTGGTACCTTATAAGACCTACACATGGTCAGCTCGTCCCTTATAAGACCTACACATGGAGAGCTCGTCCCTTAGAACACCTATACATAGACAGTTCGTCCCTTATAAGACCTACTCTGGGTAGGCTTGTCCCTTATAAGACCTACACATGGTCACCTGGTACCTTATAAGACCTACACATGGTCAGCTGGTACCTTATAAGACCTACACATGGACAGCTCAGCCCTTATAAGACCTACACATGGACAGTTCGTCCCTTATGAGACCTACACATGGTCAGCTGGTACCTTATAAGACCTACACATGGTCAGCTCATCCCTTATAAGACCTACACATTCAGGGTTTCCTAGGTGGCTTTCTCTTTCTGCCATTATACAATGGTGCCATCTGCAGGCTAGAGCCAGTACTGTGGTATGGGAAATGCTGGAGAGGCCCCTGACAACAGAGCGGCCAGTAATATACAGTAAGAATACCCTGCCGGACGTCCTCCAACATCGGAGCTGTACAGCCTTCAATCAGAATGTCTTTAGAAGTCAGACAGTGGACTGGAAAGGGTTAAATGACAGGTACAGATAGGAAGAGTCGGAAGCACTCCGCTCCGTTAATAGGACAAGGCGATTAATAAATAAGTGGCGGGGGCTAAATAATTAATGCCCATGTTTGATCTCACATAGGAAAGTCGGGAACTCACATCCTGCTTTTTTCCTTGTTTTAGTCATTAAATTTGAATGATCTCGTGATGTTTATGCTGAAGACGAGCCGCTCCAAACTAAACAATATGTGCCGCCAAGTATGGATTTCTCCGAAGTCGGATGCTTCTTGTATTAACATATACAGAGCAAATGCCCATAACCTCCGGAGGGGGAGGGGTGGGGTGGGGGAGGGGGGGGGGTGACCTTAGAGACAAAGTAAAACTGCTCTGTGAGCTTTAAAGTGACCCTCTGGGCCTGCAGAAACAAAGATGGCCGCACTACTTCTCCGACTACCTGGTGTACACTGTGTACTAGTATACATCATTAGCCTAAGAAACTACACCTGCTTTGATTAACCAGTGCTGCCCCCATGAGCAGCGCTGGCCGGTCAGAGCAACATGCAGGGCCGTAGAATACCAATATATACCGTGCTCAGTGTGCATCGGGTAGTCAGAGAAGTGGTTCGGCCATCTTTGTTTCTCCAGGACCATAGGGTTACTTTAATAGATACTTTGCTTACAACTTTCACTAAAGGACCACTTCATTGTTGAACTGCCTTTGGCCTTCAAAACCCCAGCAATTCCTCATGCCGTAGATCCAACCAGGTGATGAAATCATTGGCAGGAATATCGGCCCCTGCGGACAGGAAGCTTCTTGTAGTTGCTGCAGATTAGATGGAGGTGCTGACATCTTCTGACTGGCTGACAGGAAGGGGTCACCAATTCATGCTGCCTGACCAAATTCTGACCTCCCATCAGCACGGGGCAACAGAAATCTGGACCCATCTGACCAGGAGATGTTTTTCCGCTGCTCAGTGATACAAGTTTTGCGCTCTTTTGCCCGCTGGAGTCTCACCATTCTGTTTCCCTTAGACACAATGGTGCTGGAACTAGTCATCTGCTGTTATAGCCCATCCGTGCGGAGGAACGGCGGGTTGTGCATTCGGACACGTTAGTTGGAGCACTAGTGTTGTACTTGGCTGCTCCTGACTCTGCAGCGGCTGTTGGTCAGAATGATTCCTGACATCCTCCTCTGACCCCTTTCGGTGAGGAGTTGTTTCCATCCACAGGATCCCCTCTTACTGGATGTTTTCCTCGATCACACAATTCTCAGTATACTCTACGCACTAATAACATTCCATGAGAGATTCAATGCATTCCTGACATTGAGCTACTTATATACAGAAATCAACTTTTTGGACACCATCATAAAACTTTCAAATAACTCAATACAGACATCCCTATGCCGAAAATGAATTGATTGTCCCACACACCTCAGATGGGACAGTTCGCATCCTAAGCACATCAAAAAGTCCATAGTCTACAGCCAGGCCATCAGATACAATCGGATCTGTTCAACCCAACAGACAGAAAGGAACATTTATACCATCTTAACCCTTTGCAATCCAATTTTGGATTCAGGGTTTCCTAGGGAGGTTTTTTTTCTGCCGTTATACAATGGCGCCACCTGCTGGCTGGAGCCAGTACCGCGGTATTGGACATGCTGGAGAGGCCCCCCGACAACAGAGCAGCCAGCAAGATACAGTAAGAATACCCTGTCGGACGTTTTCCGACATCGGAAGCTGTACAGCCTTCAATCAGAATGTCTTTAGACGTCAGACAGTGGATTGGAAAGGGTTAAAAGGACATTTTTAAATCAGGGCTACCATCCCACCTCAATTGATGACCAAATCACCAGAGCCACCAGGATACCCAGGAGTCAACTACTCCAATACAAGGAGAAAGAAAAAAACGGACGTGTGCCTCTAGTAGTGACCTACAATTCACAGCTAGAGGTACTGCGGAAGACTGCAAAGAAACTCCACCATACCCTACACAAGGATGACCGTCTGAGCACCATATTCCCGATCCCTCCGCTTCTGTGTTGTAGGCAACCTCAAAATTTGAGGAACTGTATAATCAGGAGTGCATTACCCTCCGACACACAAAAAGGAACTTATCTCTGTAAGGTAAGGAGCTGTAAGACCTGCTGACATGTACTGATCGCGGACAGGATACAAATCCCCAACACACAGCAGGACTATAAGATCCCAGGGACATTCACATGTTCCACGTCTGATGTTGTGTACCTGATCATGTGCAGTAAATGTCCTGTTGGGGGGCTTTATATCGGGAAACAGGACAAAAACTGAGAGCGAAGATGAGATCCCATCGCCACTCAATTACAGAGGGAAAGACTGAATTACTTATGGCCGAGCATTGTTCTAGTCATGGACACAACATAGAACACATGAAAGTTATGATACTAAAAGGCAATTTAAAATCTCTACGCCATAGTAGAATTTGGAAGTACATGTTTATGACTATCCTTGACAGTATCAAGAATGGAATGAACCTCGGAGGGGGCTTTTTGCATCAGTGGAGAATATGAGAAATCAAGAGCAGAGATGACACCAGACTGGTGACCCAATTTAGAGACCATAAACCATTCACATCCCTTATCAGTGGACTAATTGTTAGTATTTACTTCTCTACTCATCCTGTTCTGGTATTTTTTTAAGTGCAAATTAATCACGTCATGTCTGTGCCTTTATATATATATATATATATATATATATATATATATATATATATATATATATATATCTTCTGATCTATTCCATTTAAGCCTGAGGAAGAATCCTAAGCAGGTTGGAAAGCTCGCTGTAACATCATGTATTTTTGTTAGCCATTAAAAGGTATCATATCTACAAGATTACTTGGTTTCACTTGCTTTCTGCATCCAGCTGTTCTCTGCACGGAGCGCCTGGCTGTTATACAACGGAGCACTCCGAGCGGGGTATGGAGAACAGAACTGGACCGCTGTGTTCTTCATACCCCAGCTGTGTTCAGGGAGCGGGATACAGCTGAAACAATAGTATTAGCTGTATCCCGCTGAGAATTCCTGATAACTGATCGCTGATCTTTCAACATGCTAGTCTAGCACAGAGGACCCAGTCTAGTTGGAAGTCGTTCAGATCGCTGGAATCTTCCATCTAATGTGGATTCCTTCTGAAGCTGATCCATGGAAAACTTGTCACGTGATTTTATTCTGCACTCCGGGGTCACGGGGAGAATTACCATACAGGGAAGCGCCAATCATGAGAAGGCCGGGGGCTCTAATAAAGTAGCATGATTACATACTTGCTCATGATCAGACTACACAGATTGTTTATAGTCTGTTACCATGGAGATGCATAGATTTGCACTGCAGCTGTAGACCAAAAACTAAAGGAAAGTTTTACTATGCAAAGTTATTTTCTGCAGGCTGCCATTAATAGTCGTCCTCCGATAGTCCCTCCAGGCAGTGTATTGCACCCACCACCTCCTCATTCCCTTCTTGGATCGTTGCTCCCATAAAGGAATGACTGTCAGTAGAGAAGTACCTTAAGAAGTTACTTCCTGAGCAGTTCTTAGGTATACCTTCCCCTCAGTAAGGATGAGCCGTATATTATAATGTCACATAGAAGCGCCCGTAAAAATGTATCATATATCAATGTTCATTTGTAATAGCAATGAGTTAAAAGCCATCTGTTCCAGGCCAACGAGTCTCCCATCCACAGGAGATACCACAAGCAGATGGCATTGAGGTTTTAATCAAGCAAATTGGTATTGTCTCTTAAAACAATGGCACGGCTTCTGCCTTGTAAATCACACGTCTTGGAAGCAGAACCTGGCTCGGAAGAATCACCTGGCAGAAGATGCCGAAATGGACAGATGTAGGGACGACACCACCACCGTGTCCTCGAATGTCTTTGTTACTCATCCAGGCTGCTCCGTAGCTTGCGGTTATCCCCGAATCATTCACAGCCCATTAGGTCTTTCCATGGCGGAGGTCAGTTCAGTGAGTTTAACACAGCTACCAAGTCTGTGATCCTCAAGTGCTGTCAGCGAAGAGTAGTGGATAATCCATATCCTGCTGTCCGCCCTCCCGAAACCAGCAACTGCTTGCACTCATTAGCAGAATTGCTGCGATTGATAACTAATTACTTGTTTCCTGCGCTGACTGTGTATGTATATAAAGAATAAAGCACCCGTGTCATTAGTCTAATATACAGCAGTGTGGTCCTCAGACAGAAAATGACTCAAGTTTTCCACTTAGTAAGGGTACTTATAGACAGGACAACTGTTGGGCATTGTAGGGTTCAACAATCATCCCAATGACTATTGTGCTTGTGTTTATACACGGACACCATAGTCATTCAGCGAATGGAGGTGGAGCGGGCCAGAGATCTCTTCCAGCTGCTCGTCTCCATTCACTGTGAACAGGCAGTCGTACAAACATGAAGAACTGCCTGAGCGAGAAACCACTCATTTGTCACTTTGTTTCATTGAGCTGAAACAAAGTGACTAATGAGGGATTTTTCCTCCAGTACCCTGTTGGGTTTACATGGGACAACTATCAGTCAAAATAACTCATTAGAGCATTTTTTAGCTGATAGTGGGCCTGTATAAAAGTGCATTAAGGCTCATTTCCTTCTGTATGTATTTGACTATTAGGGCCAGTTGACGTGGCCGTGCTTTCAGGCCATCATGTACTCTCCATACATTCCATGGACAGCACATGACCCCATTATAACCTATGAGGTATATACATGAGCGGTTTTTCACATGAGCTGATGGTTTATGTGAAAAAAAGATGACTGCTCGTCCTATTCTCATCCATCAGAAGAGACGAGAATAGGACATGGAATGTGCGGTGTCTATGCAGTCTGGGCAGGACACGGACGGGTGTTCATGTGCTGTCCAATGCAAGTAGCACCTGAGTTTGGTGGAGGCAACTGACAATACAGTTGTGTGGTTCCAGCCTTACCAAAATGTCCTTTTCTTGCTGGGGGTTTAGTAATAATCAGCTTTATTTATATAGCGTATACATACTACGCAGAAATTTACTGTTACGTGTGCTGCTGGGATCTGTAGTTCTAGGCTTCCTAGCAGCACAGCTACAGGTGATTGAGAGTTAATTGAGCTGGCTGGGTGTGGTAATCTCCAGCAGCCAATTCCCTTTAGCCTTCAGGCCATATAAACCCAGCTCCTGGTCAGTCTCTGTCTAGAGTTCAGGGTGAGCAGTCATGAATCCTTGTCTGTTGCAAGCTTGCTGTGTGATCTGGGTCTTGCTGGTTCATGTCCGTTTGTACGTTTAAATTCTGTCAGTTTTGTGTCAGCTTGCTGTATGACTCCTGGTTAGTGTAGGGACTAGCGGTATAACCAGGAGCCGTGAAGTGGCCTGCTAGCTTCCATGTTTTGTACAAAACGTCAACTAATACCTGGTATTTATATTCAGCTTATTATCTGTTACTAGTGGTTGCATTTTGGCTGCTGTATGCGGTGTATTCTGGCTCTGTGTGTCCTGTTGTTCTGTCCCTGTCATGTGGCATGTTAATGCATCCTGTTCTGGTGCGTGGCTCCTAGGATTAGCTAGGGCCGAGATCCAAAGACTGCTGGGCTGCCCTTATTGGGGCAATGTCCCCGCTTAGGTAGGGCCATGCCAGCCTCCCATGTAGAACAGGGTCAGTTGCTTGAAACCTGTTTGCGTACCCAGTCCACTTTGGTCACGATCGCAACAATTACAACCCATTCTGTCTTTATTGGGGCTCACAATTATTAAATTCACCTTAATAGCATATTTTTGGAGTGTGGCAGGAAACCAGAGAGCTCAGAGGAAACCACACAAACACGGGGAACACATACAAACTCCATGCAGATGCTATCCTTAGTCAGATTTGCATAATCTGTACCTTATCATCATTCTGCCCTTGATGTAATGGAAATCTGTACTGGTGAGCTTGTGCTAATACACAGCAGCCAATGTGAAGAGGCAGAGCTGCAGCCGGGACACATCAGAAGGTGGATTTCATACTTCCTTGGACTCCCTGTAGGCTCTGTAGCTAAGCCCTAAGATGAAGAGCAGCCAAGCAACTAGAACCGTTGTCTCACTGACCGAATTTACACGGTGTGCTGGTAAACTGTCCACCAAATTGGGCATAGAACACATCAGACCGCCCACGGACCAACACCAAACTGCTGACTTCTCTTAAAGAGCTTTTTTGACATTTAGTAAAAAGTGGCCTAGGGAAGGCAATGGTATAAAAAATTAAAACAACCGTAGCTCCTCCTCCTGACCCCACATGACTGCTGAGGCCAGTGATTGGCTGCTGAAGTCATATGAATGATGAATGTGATGTCATCGCTTCCTGTGTCATCAGTTACTGGAGTGGAGACGACCGGATGGACAGATGCATTGCTGCTGCACTCAGTATAGTATTATTAGATACCAGCATATCAGATGGCCTTCTCAATCCCCTTTGGCACAAACCACTGCTTTTTTTTTTTTTATTCTGATTCTGTGATATTTTTGCTTGTGGGGCATCAACTACCTTGACAATCATTCCCGGACTTCTCCCTTTTAATGTCTGTGTTGTAACTTCCTTATGTTGGGATCTGACGAAGGCGTTGATTCAATGCCGGATCGCGTTAGCCAATAATGGCTTATCTGCTATTCACAGCTTCCTTCTGTGTATTAACAGACCCACAATTTCCTGGTTCTTCTTGTCATGCCCCCCTAAATTAGTGTCAAACATGGAGAATTCACTAACCTTTTAAAGTTATGTTGAGCACAACGGACACAAATAAACTCTCCTACCAAAAGTAGTTGGACACCTGAGCAAGAACCAAAAGTAGCATTTATTTGTATATGTTAATACTTAGTGGGGCTCCTTTGGCCCTAATGACATCAGATACTCTCCATGGCATACTGTCTGCTAATGTCTGTGTTACGTCTTCCAAATGACAAACTCAGAAATTCAGACAGAACACGGAAATATACAGAAGTCGGGAACTCAGACAGAACTCAGACAGCAAACTCACGGACAAGCATAAATCATAGACTGCCAAGCATACAAAACACTCACCTGCATACCTGCACACATAGCTAAATGGAATAACTATAGGATGTACGAGGTATTAGTTTGTATTTTGGAACAGATACTTAAGCCCGCAAGCCTGACATCAAGGGTCCTCATCTAGAGGGTCCCTACTCTAACAAGACAACTAACCCCGGGAAAGCCCACCTGAATGCAAGGCGATTGGCCCAACAGGAACGACTGCGTGCTGTAACCTAGAGACCTACCTTTCCTAGATGATAAAGGATCCACAACAAGACACAGTTCACACCACACATACGGAAACCTGCACAGACACGCAGGAACATGACACTGTTCACACCTAAACAAACAAAACATGCCCGCTCACACCGCATGTCCAGCTGTATGCACAGACATGCAGGAACATGACACAGATTACACTGAACACACTGAAAGCTGCATAGACACAGAGGAACATAACACTGAACAAACAGAGAAAATACCAGCAGCCACAACAAAGGAGCTGATATATATGAGCAGCAGACCTGGGGGATTGGCTGGCTGAAGCAATCCATACCTAGCCAGTTCAATTATGCCACACCTGTTGGGCTGTGCTGCTGGAAACCCATGTAGAACAACAGATCCCAGCAGAATGCTCTAACAGTCTGATACACTTACGTTGGTATTTCCCTTCATTCATCCCGCAAACATTTGGTGAGTTCTGTAAAGAAAAAATGGACGCTGACCTGACGTTCAAGTTCGTCCCAAAGATTTTCAGCAGCGTTCAGGTCTGGACTCAAGCAGACCAGTCCAATCATGGAACATCCATACCCTAAAAAACTATGTAAACCAGTGTTGGATTTGTTACAAGGTGCCTTGTCTTGTTGGAAGTATGGCCGACCATTCCCAGTGTATTTCCACATTGTTGGCAGTACATTATTACCTAGACTGTCAGGGTATACCTCCATGTTCATTGGTCTTACCACTACAACCAACGGACTGACTCCATGCCACGTAAAACAGCCGCAGACCGTAATGGAACCTCCGCCGTACTTGACTGTTGGCACAACACATACATTCTCCGGGATCCTCCACACTCAGGTATGTCCATCTGATGTGAAGATGAAGGAGTGTGATTCACCACTTGATGGAACGGTCCTCCATTGCTCGACTGTCCAATAACAACACTCCTTGCACCACTGTAGAAGGGGACATTTCATAATGGACGGCTCGGGTGCATCGGTATAACCCGTATATCTAATAACCTCCAATTCCCACCACAAACTATGGCCGATGCTTCCAATGGTCTACATCTTATGTTACATGGTTGAGGACTTGTGAAATGTAACACGGCGCAATCCATTCTACTGATAGGGGGTCCAAATACTACTGGTAGGTTGGTGTACATTGATAAGTATGAACCTTTGGGTTTTCGCCACCATTCCCATTATATATATGAGTTGCAAATAATTTAGCCCTCAAAGCCTTGAGGAAAATCAGAATCTCTGCAGCATTTCCTCCTAATTACATTCATTGCTTTCCAGTTTTATCTCTGCCTCATCATGATCACAATAAAGGACTGGAATCTAATTCTGGTTAACAAGAGGATAAGAATTACGAGGTGCCGCTACGAGGTGCGCTCAATGATTCATAGGCCTCTAATCAGGGACGTGAAGGGAGTGCAGAAGAGAAGGTGAGCCGGCCGGCTGGTGAGAAAAACACGAAGGATAAACATCAGCACTGGAAGCGTAACAGTTGTGATTAGTAAATATCTCTGGCGCCGCGATCACACTTGGTTAAAATAGTGACATCCGTTCCTCGGAAGATCAATAGACGTGGAGATTAATTCTGGCATTAAAACATGTATTCTTGCTGACATCTGCGCTGCATGAGACGGTTTGATCAAAAGCCCATTGGGGCGTTCGGAAGACATCAAGGGACTTGCTTACAGCGATCAATTGCAAATTAACAGTGTGTTCAGCCTGACGTTTACAACAAAGGGAGAAGTGAAGAGCCGGAAGCCTGCGTCCTCGGGAGCTGCGGGGAAAAACACATCTTACACAACGTATGCCGGCCGTACGCATGAGATAGACGCAGCTTGATGGTTCAACAACTGTTGGACAAGCCATCGCCTGGTCTACACATTATGGCATCTCATGGACCCACCGGCTATAGTGGATTAGGCGTAGACATATAATGCATGCGACTGGGTACGGTCAGCACGGACCCTCAGATGAAGAATCTTTTTGCTGACAGTCGAAATGAAAATGTAATCCGCAGCAGACTTGTTTCCAGATGATGACAATCTGTTATTGGTCGGCTGTAACAATCTGTTATTGGTCGGCTGTAACAATCTGTTATTGGTCGGCTGTAACAATCTGTTATTGGTCGGCTGTAACAATCTGCTATTGGTCGGCTGTAACAATCTGCTATTGGTCGGCTGTAACAATCTGCTATTGGTCGGCTGTAACAATCTGCTATTGGTCGGCTGTAACAATCTGCTATTGGTCGGCTGTAACAATCTGTTATTGGTCGGCTGTAACAATCTGTTATTGGTCGGCTGTAACAATCTGCTATTGGTCAGCTGTAACAATCTGTTATTGGTCAGCTGTAACAATCTGTTATTGGTCGGCTGTAACAATCTGTTATTGGTCGGCTGTAACAATCTGCTATTGGTCAGCTGTAACAATCTGTTATTGGTCGGCTGTAACAATCTGCTATTGGTCGGCTGTAACAATCTGTTATTGGTCGGCTGTAACAATCTGCTATTGGTCGGCTGTAAGAATCTGCTATTGGTCGGCTGTAACAATCTGTTATTGGTCGGCTGTAACAATCTGCTATTGGTCGGCTGTAACAATCTGTTATTGGTCGGCTGTAACAATCTGTTATTGGTCGGCTGTAACAATCTGTTATTGGTCAGCTGTAACAATCTGCTATTGGTCAGCTGTAACAATCTGCTATTGGTCGGCTGTAACAATCTGTTATTGGTCGGCTGTAACAATCTGCTATTGGTCGGCTGTAACAATCTGCTATTGGTCGGCTGTAACAATCTGTTATTGGTCGGCTGTAACAATCTGCTATTGGTCGGCTGTAACAATCTGCTATTGGTCAGCTGTAACAATCTGCTATTGGTCGGCTGTAACAATCTGCTATTGGTCGGCTGTAACAATCTGCTATTGGTCGGCTGTAACAATCTGCTATTGGTCGGCTGTAACAATCGGTTATTGGTCGGCTGTAACAATCGGTTATTGGTATATTTCACCTGGCGAATGATTGCTTTGGTTGAAATTATTCATTTTAGTCAACTTTAGTCTACTGTGTATGAAGACGCTTACAAACATTTCCTAATGTTCCTGGCTGACTTCTAGTTTCCATTACATTTAACCCTTTCCAATCCATTGTCTGACCTCCTGAAGACATTATGATTGAAGGCCGTACAGCTCCGATGTTGGAAGACGTCCGTTGGGGTTCTCTTACTGTATACTGCCAGCCTCTCTGCTGTCAGAGCCTATCCTACGTGTCACCTCATGCAGTACTGGCTTTAGCCAGCAGATAGCGTCGTTGTATAACAGCAGAAAAAGAGTAAGCCCCCTAGGAAAACCAGGATACCAATTGGATTGGAAAGGGTTAATACTCAAACACAAAATGTACTCTAAGTGTCTAATATACACTGAATGTCCTTTGTATTAGAGACCCTGTCTTCCCTCTCACAATTTGCACCTCTTTGTATGGAAATTCTCCCTGTGACCCCAGAGGGCAGCATAAATTCACGTGACAAGTTTTCTGTGGATCATTTGCAGTGAGAATCCACATAAGATGGGAAAATCCAACAATCTGTGCGACTTCCAACGAGGCGCTAGACTAGCCAGGGTTGGGATGTCACTGCCAACTGCGTGAGGTTTTCTTGTGTAACGGTGTGAAGAGTATACTGAGAAAAGTACGATCGAGGAAAACATCCAGGGGATTCTGTACATGGAAACAACCCATCACCAAAAGGGGTCAGAGGAGGATGTCAGGAATCATTCTTATGAACAGTCAAAAGCACTGAAATACAATGCTGGAGCTCCAAATAACGTCTCTAAATCCACAACTCACCGCTCCTTACCACGGACGGGCTATAACAGCAGACGACCAGCCCCAGTGCCATTGTATCTAACAGAAACAGGAAGGTGAGACTCCAAAACAGCACAAAATTGTATCACTGGGCAGCAGAAAAACATCTCCTGGTCAGTTGCCCCGTGCTGATGGGAGGTCAGAATTTGGTGAAAGCAGCATGAATCGGTGACCCCTTCCTGTCAGCTGGTCAGGACATGTCAGCACCGCCATCTAATTTGCAGCAACTAGAAGTAGCTTCCTGTCCGCAGGGGCCGATATTCCTGCAGAACGAACTCATCATCTATTGGAATCTACACCATGATTAATTGCTGCGGTCTTGGAGGCCAAAGGAGTCCAAGGTGCTCCTAGATTGGGGTCTCTAACAAAGTGGACATTCGGTGTACACAGAAGCTAGATTTTAGATTTGTTGACCATCAGCCAATGTCCACTTAAAGTGGAATCTCCCTTTAATCCCTGCCTTCAGCTCCAGTCCCTGCAGTATGGCAATACCCAGAATAAAGTTCATTGTTGTCCTCCTCCATCTTTTGGCTCCATCTCAAACTTTTAGGGGCGTCCTGGGAGAGTGAAGAAGACTTGCATCTATCGAGACTTTATTGTGTCCTCGACAGAAGAGTCTGCTGTAAGTTGCAGGGACTTTTCTCTAAGCCCTCGCCGCTCTGGGCGGCGTCTGTTCTCCACTAAGCCTCCAGTATTAAGAGACCTTTCTGGAAGAAGATGCAGCAGCTTAGTCTTTGTTTGTAGGACTACAAAGCGCCGGCGGCGAGTGGCACCATGTGAGGCTGCTTCTATATTCATAACCAGCGGTTTTTATGTATTATTAAAGCTACGGAAGAGCACAAACAGACGCAGTGTGTAATTACCCCGTAGATGTCTCATTAGCAGATTCATTTAGGACAGGCGCAGACTGATGACTCTTAATACAGAGAGATAGCAGCACGTCTGCAGCGCAAAATGCGTCAGCGCGGCCTCATGTATGTCTATGGCCGAGCTGGAAGCCGTACGGCCGCTGCAGTGCATCGCTTTAATTAGCTTCTGTCTGCTGGAGTATCTATGTGACTATCAGAGGGTTGAGTTACTCCCGCTGGAGACCAGGAGGAGTATTTGTAGCCCGTGGAGCGCCGGCCGAAGAGGATCAGGCAGTGGATGGTAGCTACCATTCAGACTCTGTGTGGGACTCTTGTAATGTAGCGATGACCCTGCAGATTTGGGGGTCCTGTGTCTCGCAGCACTGGGGATGTAGGTTGAAACACAATTAAGGGCGACATCCACATGGAGCTTGTATAACCTCCTATGTCTACTTGCACTCTGACAACATGATGAGTGGCTTCCAATGGAGTTGGACCTAGTCTTTGTGGTATAAGATAGAGATTAGATTGTCAGCTCTTGAGGACAGTGCTATCCAGCGCTATAGAATGGGTTCTGTTGAATATTTTTTTTTTTTTTTGCGGGGGGGGGGGGGGGGTAAATATACATAGGAATGCTATTGACTCATATGGGGCGTGGTTTGTCAAAACTGAGTGGTGATGGTCATGTGATTGTCAGGAGACCACATGGGATTTCCGAAAATATTAAATGGATCCAATGCAGAGTGGGGAGTAAGGATAGAATAGTGATGGGTAGCCTACTGGTAAGATTGGGTATCTAACCACCGATGATGTCACAAACTGCCATTAATGATGACATCACACTGTGTAGAATCTACATCTCAACATCCAGAATTTATTTGTGACATTATAGTATGTAGAATCTACAGCCTGTACATCAAGTACAATCTGTGTGATGTCACATGCCGCCATTAATGATGACATTACACTGAAGAATCTAGTTTGTACATCAAGTACAATCTGTGTGATGTCACATGCCGCCATTAATGATGACATCACACTGAAGAATCTAGTTTGCATTTGTGACATCACGCTGTGTAGAATATACAGTCTTTACATCATGCATTAATGATGTGACATAGTGCTGTTAATGATGACATCATACTACAGAATCCACAGTCTTTACAACATGCATTCATTTGTGTGATGTCACATACCGCCATTAATGATGACATCACACCGAAGAATCTACAGTCCGTACATCGAGCATTCATGTGTGTGATATCACAGACCTCCACTAATGATGACATCACGCTGAAAAATTACATTCTGCACATCGAGCATTCATTCGTGACATCACACTACATAGGCTCTACAATCTTCGTCACACATTAGTGTGATGTCACCTTCTGTCATTAATGATGACATCACACCATGTCGAGTCTACAGTCTGTACATGAAGCATCTATCAGTGTAGCGCGATGACGTCGCTGCTTGCTGATAGCATACATACAGTACAGCTCTGCTACATGAGCATGTATTCAATCTTCGCGACCGCTGCCGTATCATCCCTGCACACAGATCGCTTGGCCTTTGTGATGCCACAGATGTAGCAGAGCTGAATCTGTCATTTCTATTCTTTTTGCATCTAGCTGCTTTTATGTGATCGCTCCTGAACGGCACTTGTGAGGCAGAGATGAGAACCGCAGCCCTCGCCTTGTCTTTGCCTCCTTGGCTGAGAGTTGTTTATCTTCTGATCATCAGAAGAGTCGAGATCTTATTGTCTCGGAGTGAGGAACACTTGCGGGTGACAGCGGAGCGGAGCGGCTGCCTTTTAATCACTGGCTGTTTGATTCCCACCTTTCTTGCTCTTCCTGCTTTATTAAGGCTGATTTTAAAAGGTCAAAGAAGACAAAAAGCAGGTAATTTTCTATCCAGCCGCTTCCCAAAACCCATTCATTTGTCAGCGACCGCTGGTGGCGGCTGAGCTTCTAGTCCGGGCCGCTCTGCGTGTAATCAGTCAAGTAAAGTAGGTCTGTCTGCATCTGATGACTCCGCGGCGCCCCACGTGCCGGGACAAGCTCTGCTCACTTCCATTTTAGCACTTGTACTTTCCTTAATGAATTAGACACGGTTCTGCACAGCCGGAGCCCGTCAGTTTAAGGCGAATCTTTCACAATCGCTTCTTTATGCTGAAACCGCCCTCCCAATACGGGAAGATTTCAAAAACTTTTATTCTTCTGGCTGTTTTTGCAAAAATCCTAGACTGGTAGAGCTGGAAGGGACCTCCGGGGTCATCGGGTCCGACCCCCTGCTCAGTGCAGGATCATAGAATGGTGGAGTTGGAAGGGACCTCCAGGGTCATCGGGTCCGACCCCCTGCTCAGTGCAGGATCACTAAATCATCCCAGAC
This sequence comes from Eleutherodactylus coqui, assembly GCF_035609145.1. NCBI lineage: Eukaryota > Metazoa > Chordata > Amphibia > Anura > Eleutherodactylidae > Eleutherodactylus > Eleutherodactylus coqui. Next base: position 11,937,852 of record NC_089846.1, on the reverse strand, counting down.
AGATGTCTGTCCAGCCTTTGTTTGAACACTTCCATTGATGGAGAACTCCCCACCTCCCGTGGCAACCTGTTCCACTCACTGATCAGAAATTACTGGTGATTGAACTGTCAATGGCGTGATAAAAAGCTTCCTGTTCGTTCCTGAGCAGTTCATTCCACATCCACAGCTGGTCGGGGCGCACTTTTTGTTAGAACTTCTGAAAATAATGGCAGCCACATAAAAAAAATCTAAGGCTGCTATGAGGGTCTGTTGATACGAGGTGGAAATGCTGCCGATTTTCCACAGCAGAAATTTCCATGGCAAAATGTACAGCATTTCCACATTCAAAACCGTGTGTTTTGCAGGGGAAGATACGCTGATTGCAGCCGGCACCTGGACTGAACTGAGAAAGTCATGTTCCAGCCACAATCAGCATAGCCCATCTAATGGCACCCTGAGGTCACCTCCCAAGGGGAAAATGCTGTGGAATTTCTGCAGACGTTCTGCAGTGTTCACAGTACAGGCCACGTGGAGGGGATTTAAAATACCTTCACATGGTGCAGATATTTTCTGGGACCAATCCGCAATATTTTTGAAAAACGCTGCGGGCTGAGGCCGCACACACACGGCCGAGTCAGATTTCGGCTGTGAGATCTCGCAGCGAAATCCGACCCTGTGCCGGCCAGTGACCCCCGCATACTTGTCGCAGATGCACTGCGGATGGGCTGGCGCACATGCGCAGTGCAGAGAATACCGCGCTGGCTTTGAAATTGACATTTCAGAATCTCCATAGGATGGATGGCTTCCATTGACTGCAATGGAAGCCACCCGTGCAAGTCTCACACAAAAATAGAGCATGCTGCAATTCTGCCTCCGTGAGCGGAAATCACTTGTGAGTGCGTGGAAGAATCATTTTACATTGCATGCTATGGACGGACATTGCCGCGGAATTCGGGGCGAGCGTCTGGCCACAAACTCCGCAGCAAAAATCCGTCCGTGTGCATTGGCCCTAATACATGGAGCCATAAATGTTTTTGACCCCCCCCCCTTCCATCCTAATACCCCAGACTGCTTGCTTGCATACCCTAAATGTTCTCAGCCGCGGACTGGCCTATTACATGGCATGTGGTCCGGCCCTAAAATCCCAAATACTGCGTAGATATTAAAACCCTCATACATAGAACATGGAAACATGTCTGACCGCTGTCCCCACAAACATACTTATTCCACTCTTCGCCTCCCACAATGGGCGTCACAGATTATACACTGTTTATTATAATATTGGCTCCAACCACAAGTCCCAACAATATCTGATATTATACAACAGATCAAACACCTCCTGGATCGGCTAGAAACAGAACGACGGATGGAATCGCTGGCCAAAAGATTCTTCCGACAATGGCGGTACTTCATAGAAACACTTCTCACTACCTCAGAAATTAGATCATGTTCCAATACCCCAGAGGGGTGACTCTGGGCACCTGGCTAATGTGAAGAGCTGGGAGGGTTAAGTGCTGACATGTCACGGCCGCACTTACCAGGCTTTGGTCCCGGAGGGATGACATGTAGCCAAGGCCAGAACAGGACTGCAGGCCAGCTTCGACACCCCTAGGATAGGGAGTGCCAATAAACGGGTTGATGGGGTAGTAGTACTGATCACTCGTGACGCCACTGTCCCCACACACCGGTATGCTATGCAGCGGAGAAAATAACACAGAGACTTGTGTATAGTACCTCCGGTCCCTAGGAACGGTTAGGGCCCGGTATAACTTTTACGGAATAATAAACTTGTACAACAGGTATTCAAAGAACGCAGGTACAATTAACTTAGTAACAGTAGGTTAGAGAACAGAGGACAGGGATGGTACTCAGGATGAAAACCGGTCCTACAGTCCACGTTATCTGTAAGGTACCGCTCCTGGACTGGGAGCACTCCAGAAGAGGAAGGGGTGTAGGGGTCGCTCCACAGATACTTCGGCAGACAATTATTAACAGGAAGGCTTAGAAAATAAACACCCCGCATAGCAAGCACATGGCTGTAACTCAGTAAAGTACCTCTGTGCGCTGATCCTAACTTTGGACGTCCACACAAGAAAAGCCTGTAGTGTGAACTGGTACCTGTTCAGAACCTTTTTGTAGGGCTCTCTCTCTCTCTCTGATGGTGGGACTCACTCCATTTACATTCACACTCCAATAGCTGCGGGATGTCGCTCCTCTTCCTCCATCTTCACCTACATGGAAGCTAAAGGTGCTTCCATGTGGCTCTGTGTTAGCACTCTCTCAGTTAGATAAGATTGAAGACCTCTTCCTGCTCTGAAGCACTCACATTTATAACCTCTCTTGTACCACATAACAAGACAAACTGATACATCTACACACAGGCAATGATTTTATTACTGTTAACCTCTCAAGCGCCGCAGCTGTGCAACGCGCACACTGGATATGACAGGACAAAGTTTGCACAGTGCATCTACATAGGACGAAACATGTATGACATTTATGGAGGGGACCAGGATGGTGTTCTGCGCCACTACAATGTGTGTACCCCTTTAAGGATACTACCTGGTAGTAAATTGGAAAATGCCGGCCAGCTTGGGAGGTTGAAACTATACCTATAGATGCAAGGAAAAAACACTTGTCTGACTGAGCCCTCACGGGGTCCGGACAATAACGCTCAGAAATTTCCTTTTGTGACAGGTTCACACACACTCTTCGGGCACCAGTTCACCATTTACAGATTTCTTATCCAAAAACATACCATCTGTCGGATTCTCTGACACGGATCTCAAAGCACAGCAGTAGTGCCCTCCTTGGCCATTGAAGAGGGACAATCACAACCTCAGGTAAAGATAGATAATTTTGTAAGAAGTAAGGCTTCTTGTTTATAGAGCCCTCTGTCTGTCCTTCCTGGAAAAGAGAAAATCACAATTTTTTCGCTGGGATCTGCATTGAGATTGCAGTCGTGCCTCACGTTGGGCGACACACTTGTTAAAGCAATATTTGCTCGTTGGTATGTTTTCAGGTGGCCGAATTTGTTAAAGTTAATGTTCAAGTGCAAGGAAGCTTACAAATCACAGGCAGCAATGAATGTGATTAGACGTCGTCTGTCTTCATTAGCGTAAAGTAAAGTAAGTATATTTTCTATAGTGTGTAATAAACTTTATGAAAAAACATGTAAAAAATAGGACATTGCTTTGTCTTGGAGAACTGCCGAGGTCGCCAGGCTGGTTTTCTTGTCTCAAGTTGCTTAATAATCAAGGTTGTTCAGTACGTCTGTAAAGTTCTTGTAGTGGACAATGACAAATATTTGATATAACATACTGAAGCATATAAGATGCATGCAAGACACAAAATGTATACATATTCACTGCTCTCACACCCGGTTCACATTGCGGGGGTCCGATGGGTGAGAGAATGAGCACCCACACATGTCATGGTCACACTAACCGAGGCATGTGAAGGGTTAAACAGCAGGGGTTCGTGGTTTCTTCCGTCCCTGCAGTTAGAGCAGGTGCCAGGTTGTTATCCAGCAGCCATAAACCCACATCAAATTAAGCCCCTTAATGGGCGCCAGCAAAAGACATGGGCGGTCGTGAAGGGGTTAAGTTAGATTTCCCCTTTAAGCCGGATTCATGTTCATATGCGTATTTGCGCGCACATTTGCACTGCCCAGGAAAATAGAGCATGGTGAACAAACCCGTCCGGGCGCTTTAATGCCGGGCAGGAAGAATAGTCTTGGAACTATCTTCCTGGCCAGACTACGGCCGCTGCCATAGACTCCTATGAGAGCCAATGACAGCGGCTGGAGAAGGGAGGTAGTTTAGCGGCGAGACTGCTTAACTTCCTCCTCCTTCTCTTCTCCTCTCTATCCCTTGCAGCTGTTTGCAATGGGGGGGGTGGAGCTAAACTGCGGACAAGAAGAGGGGGCTTGAGCTTAGCTCCACCCCCGTCCTGCTCCCTACCATTGCAAACAGCCGGAGGGGAGGAGAGAGGAGGTGAGCCGGCGAGGGGGAGGGAAGGTGAAGACAGCTTAGCAGAGCTAAGCTGTCTTCCCCCGCCCGATGGCATATATGCCGAGCCTGTGCATCACATGGTAGTGTATATCTGCTGGTCGTGAAAACGCTGGCTGATATACATTCGTGTGAATAAGCCCTAAGTTTGTATTTAAAACAAACTTTTAAACTAGTGCGATCTGGAAAAAACCCGAACACGTAAAGATAAAGAACCAATGGGTTGACACACCAAGAGTCCAAGATAGAAAAATCGCAGCATTGTCCTATTTTTGGGCGACTCTGCTCAAGAATTGCCCATGCTTTGGGTGCATGAAAATAGTCATGAAATCCGTGTGAATACGCCCCAAAGTAGTTCCTGAAACTGGTGCAGAGTGGAGCAGAGGAGCGGCGCCCCCAGGACTGACTTCTCCTTTGTTCGTCCGTACGGCGGTGTTATTTTGGGGCCGCTGCAGACATTTGCTAAATGCCATTGATTATCCCGCTTCGTCAGTAATGGGAAATCAATGGCAAACAGAAGAGCGAAGAATCCGGCGAAGAACCCGGCGTCACGGGGAACATTTTTTGATTTGTTAACTGAAAAATACATAATTAACTTGTTGAGGGCTGAGAAGCTGCAGGGGGTATTGATGGCTGCTGTGCGCCCGCAGTCAGAGGGTGCCAGGTGGCGGCATAACGGTAGTCGCGCACAGAATACGCTGTTGTTCTACTATTGATGTATTACGCTAGCTGGGAGGTGGCGGCATTGTAAGACCGCAGCTTGTAAATGTCGCACGGAGACAATCCTATACTGATCATTCCCATGTAGTGTCGGGGACGTTTGTTGGATACATTCTTGTCCTCCAGTCACATCCAGAGCTGCAGACACAATCTGACCTACCTATATTAATAGATCCTGCTCTAATAGTTAGGCTCCCATAATGCACTGCACTCCGCTATGAGATCTCATCACCGTCAAGATCAGAAGGTAATTAACCCCTTAATGACACGGACTATTTTGAGCTTAAAGGGGTTGTCCCGCGCCGAAACGGGTTTTTTTTTTTTTTTTACCCCCCCCCCCCCCCCCCCCCCGTTCGGCGCGAGACAACCCCGATGCAGGGGTTAAAAAAGAACACCGGACAGTGCTTACCTGAATTCCCGCGCTCCGGTGACTTCTTACTTACCCGGTGAAGATGGCCGCCGGCATCTTCTCCCTCGGTGGACCGCAGGGCTTCTGTGCGGTCCATTGCCGATTCCAGCCTCCTGATTGGCTGGAATCGGCACGTGACGGGGCGGAGCTACACGGAGCTACACGGAGCCCCATTGAGAAAAGCAGAAGACCCGGACTGCGCAAGCGCGTCTAATTTGGCCATTAGACGGCGAAAATTAGACGGCAACCATGGAGACGAGGACGCCAGCAACGGAGCAGGTAAGTGAATAACTTTTGATAACTTCTGTATGGCTCATAATTAATGCACAATGTACATTACAAAGTGCATTAATATGGCCATACAGAAGTGTATAGACCCACTTGCTGCCGCGGGACAACCCCTTTAAGGACCCAACGATTTTTGGCGGATTTTCATCTCCATTTTTCAAAAGCCATAACTTTTTTATGTTTCCGTCGACGCGGCCGTATAAGGGCTTGTTTTTTGCGTGGCAAACTGTAGTTTTTATTGCTGCCATTTTGGGGGAATATATGGCTTTTTTGATCACTTTTATTGCATTTTTTGGGAGGCAAAATGCTAAAAATTAGCATTTTGCCTCTGTTTTTTTGCGTTTTGTTAACGCTTTCTGCCATGCAAAATAAAAAGCATATTTAACTTATTGTATACGTCGTTACGGACGCGTCGATACCAAATATGTGCCATTTTAATTTTTTTTTACCTTTTTTTATGCTAATATGAGAAATTTTTTTTTACACCCTCTATGTGCCTCTGGGGGACTTAAAGCACAGCACTGATGATCTCTGTGATAAGGCATGGCAGGAGTTCTGTCCTGCCATGCCTTATCGCTTATACAGCAATCATAGGCTCTGGCAACACAGGACGCCGGTATCTGGCGATTATATCGTGCTCCCTCTGTGAACCCTTCCCATGCCGCGATCTACATAGATCTCCCGCGCTACTGCAGCCGGCTCCCTATGACGTAAGGGTACGTCATTTTGCGGGAAGTACCCCACTCCCATGACGTACCCTTACGTCATGGGGAGTGAAGGGGTTAAAGGGGTTGTCCAGGGTTAAAAAAACACGGTTGCTTTCTTTCAAGCACAGCGCCACCCTTGTACATACGGTTGTGTATGGTATTGCAGTTCAACTACATTGAAGTGAATGGGAGCTGAGCTGCAATACCAGACACACCCATGGACAAGGGTGGCGCTGTGTTTGGAAGAAAGCAGACCTGTTTTTCTAACCCTGGACAATTGCTTTAAAGAGAACCTGCACTTTCAGAAAACTTTTGACAGGTCATAGAGACATGCCAAAAATATTAATCAGTGGGTGTCCCGTTAGTGAGACCCTCGTTGATTGCTAGAATGCCCCCTCAGCTATGTTTGCTCGTTTTCGGCTGTTTCCTATACACCTTTATGAGGTGCTTCCTCTGTGACGTAATCAGCCCTCCGCTACTTAATCACAGAGGGCCGATAGGTTGTCATAGCAGCCAGACAATGGCGTCCGGGTCTGCCATAGCCTATGATTGCCATTATTATCTATATTACATTGTAGTAAGGAAATACTGCAATGTATTATCATAAGAGCAATCATAGCATCACAGGTTCAAGTCCCCTACAAGGACGTAAAAAAAATATATAAGTTTAAAAATACACATAAAACTGAAACATAAAAAACAGTAAGAAAAATCCTTTTTGTGCATTTTTGCTAAAAAAATATATAATAAAAAAATAATAAAATATATAATAAAAAATATATATAGTAAAAATCCTTTTTGTGCATTTTTGCCTTTTTGTTAAAAAAAATATAATAAAAAAATAATAAAATATATAATAAAAAATATATATAATAAAAATCCTTTTTGTGCATTTTTGCCTTTTTGTTTAAAAAATATATATAATAAAAATCTCCACCATGTTTGGTAGCATCACGTCCATAATGACCTGTGTGATAAATTGAACACATGTTCATCCCGCACGGTAAACGCTGTAAAAATGGAGCTAAAATGCTTTTTGTGATTCATTTTGCTTCCCAAAGAATCCAATAAAAGTGACAAATAAGCCATATGTAGCCCAAAAGGCACCAATAAAAACTACAGCTCATTACGCAAAAAACAAGCCCTCGCAGAACCCCCAAATAATCATCCTTAGGTCCAAAATAGGCCGCATCACTAAGGGGTTAATAGTGGAGCTGCTGCAATACGGAGCCGCGATGCTTCTATCTGGGGAGAAGATGCCAATCTCAGAGATGAAGACAAGCGCTGGCTTCTCAGCCGTCCCCGGGTGCCGTCACCCTCACTGGACTCGTCTCTTCATACATCAAACTGGTAATGCTCCAGGAGGCCGTCACTCAGCGTGCCGCCATCCGGCGCTATACCCGGCCAGATCCGCCCAGTACAATAACATGCTTTCTCTACAAAGATTGCAAATACTGCAGGAATCCTCCTGTAACACTGGATGCAGATTGCGGTGTGAATCAGAGATCTGAGTAATGGCGTCTTGTCATCGGGGACTCATTCTGCTGTCGGAGAACCTGGTGAATACTATTGCTGTTTATGTTATATAGACCCAACATATCTTCTCTGCTTGGGTATTCCTCCAGCTATGCAGATCGCCATGTTGTCTTCTCCAGTCCCACCCAGAGCTGCAGAGATAACACAAGTGCAGGAGGGAGAAACTTTACAGGCGTAACGAATATTTCACACTTTTTACGTAATCTTTAAAAGCATCATTCATTCCGCAACTACGCAACGTTCAGACGCGCGCAAATACTCCTACGGCCGCGTGAAGCCATCCTTAGAATAGCTTTACACAATCACCGTGCGAATAGTCGTTCACCTTGTGGGATAAGTAATGTGTTATATGGATATATCATACTTTTATGGACAGGATGATACCAATAATCTTTTTTTTAATTGTTTTTTATTTTAAATACGGAAAAAAGTTTAGTTTTTTTTCTGCTTTTAATGTCCTTTATTTTTTGTATAATAAAAAAAAAAACCTTATTTTTTGGACTTTTTTTTGTTTTTTTTTGTTTTAGTCCCCATATGGACTTTAGTTTGCGATCCTTTGATCGCTTATACCATATACTGCAAGACTTCAGTATTGCAGTATAGGGTATTTCTGCCAGCATTCAGTTAAGACTGGCCACAGTTGTGTCTTAATAGGCAGTAATGCATGGCAGCTCTGGGGCATCTAGAAGTCTCTGTGCTGCCATGACAATTCAAATGGCAGCTAGTGATCTCGCCACGGCGGTGGGTGGGGGGCGGAGTCCTGAACACCATAATAGTGCAGTGCACAATATAATTCTATTATATTGTGTTCCTTGTAATATCAGGTGGGTTCCCAAAAACAGTTCCACTAATGGCCCCCAGCGCCCCGGTCCAGCCCTGCTCGTTGAGTTCCCCTTGAACCGGATGAAATCTGCGTGCAGAATATGGCAGCAGCGCAGAAAACCAACGCTCCGCAGCCCTGCTGCATGGATGTACCCTAAAGAGCCATGTATAGTCTCCCAGTCCGCCTCCCCCCAACCCCAATGCCCCCCCCCCCCATCAGATTCCCCCATACTCGGCTCCATCAGTATATAGCATCAGCGGTGAGGAGACCCGGATGTGCATCGGCATTTGTCTTGCTTAGGTGCATTGATTCCAGGCGTCAGCGGCCATTTCTCACCTGGAGACGGGATGTAAGAGGGGGGATCCGGAGGATGGAGCTTGGTCTTGAAAAATGACTCCTCCGGGCCGCGCTCATCCTTCTCATCCTCCGCGCCGGCTGCCGCCGTATAATGGCAGCGCTGGCAATCTACGCCATGGTAAAACAAATGGCCCCGCATCTCCTGAGCAATCTGTTCCTTGTGGCGGGTCGCGGTCTCCCCTCATCTGTGCGGACGTGTTCTCCATCAGGAGCCGTCTGTTTGCTCCAGTGTTTTTCCTTCGCGCTCTTGGCCTCGGGGTTCGGTTATTATTACAGCCGCTTGTTATTAATAGTGCGGGACGGACGCGGAGAGCATTTTATGGGGGTGCGGATGATTGATGGGTCTGTATGTCGTCTGCGGATGCAATCACATAGGGAATGGATATCGCACCCAGCAGGACAATGCCTGCTCTCGTCGGGGCAGCTCCCAAATCCTTTGGGTTGGGCCGCAGTCACTTCACACAGCACAAGCCTTTGTCCGCCCCGTTCACATCGGCGCTGGAGCTCCCAGGGATTTCCGTTGTTCGATTCCATCCTTCATTGGATACTGGAGCCAAAAGTCGTCTAATTGACCCCTTTAACTATAATGGGGTCTGTCCGACCTCCGGCATTCTGACCAGCAGTTTACCAGATAAAACATTGCAACATGCTGCACTATTTTCTGCCAGATCTAAACTGGAGGCTTTGAACCTCCAATGCCGATGTCAACGGGCCCTTCTTCAGTACTATTCTCTATTATTATGTAGGTAGAGCCGCCATGTGGATGCACCCAGTCGTTGGTGTAGCAATAGGAATTTCAGAAATTACAATCATCAAGCAGAGCTGCAGTATAAAGCATGGGGGATAAACCTATTGGATGGCAGAAATCCTTCAAATCAATGCTTGACCCTTTATACAGGTCTTCCTTATTTGCAAATTTCCCAGAGGAGCATGGATGGCCTTATAAGTCTGCTCACTTACCTTCTTATTGAGAGATGTTAACCCTCCCAACATCTATAGGCCTCTCACTAGCCGAACCAAGATCCTACTGCCCACTGATGAGGGGCAAGACCCCCGAAACAGCTGTCTGTATATGGATTCTGGCTTGGCTTTCAATTCCCAATCATTGCTCTATAGACCTGTATAAAGGGTCAAGCATTGAGTTGAAGAAATGCTGCCATCCAATAGGTGGCGCTGCAGAGGTATTGTTCCATCTTCCTTATTTGCATATTACCCAGAGGCGCATGCATGGCCTTATAAGTCTCCTCACTTACCTTCTTGTGCTCTCCCTAAGGAGAGATGCTACCTCTCCCTACCCATCTGATCTGCAGTTCTTGATCACATCTGAGCCTATGGTCACTATTACAAGAGCGCTAGCACTCACAATTTGCCATTAATTGCCAGGCGGCACCTATTAGTGCAGGTACCACAAGCTGTAACAGCGCTAATTGCCGGGCGGCCAACTTGCACTCACAGGTGCCCCCCAGCAATTGTTGGGCAAATGCCAGCGCTAGTGGCTGCTGCTAGCGCCCGTGTAATGGCAGCTTTAGGGCTCTATTACATGAGCGCTAACAGCTGTCACTGGCATTCACAACTTGCCGATAATTGCTGGGCTGGACCTACAAGTCCAGGTGCAGCCTGGCAATTAACTACAAATTAGCGGCACTCATGTAATAGCTTCCTAATATAGCAGAGCGAATCCACTGAGCATCACTTAACCCATCATTAGATGTAATGTCCGCTAGAGAGCGATGGGGGGGGCTGCCGAGGCCGGAGAACCCTGTTCCTGACGCGCCGTTCACCTCTAGAAGCTTCTTGCACCTCCCCATCTGCCCACCACGCACTTTCCTCGGCTCCGGTCTGTAGCCCCAGATTTCTGTATCGGCGAACACTATAAATATCTCTGCGGGTTTATTACACTCCACTTAATATTGATTAACCACAAAGACCTTGGCAGGTGAGCTCTCTGCATCCGCACCGCCATCACCTGACTCTGCACTTTCCTGCGACCCATCTACATATTAGGTTTGTTTTGATCGTATTATACTGTTCGGTTCTGTCTGTTGCCTCATAAACAAATTATACCGCCGGCAGTTTTACTTTTGTGTAGAGTAGACAGAACATTGTGCAGGCTGAGCGACGAATAAAATGCACGAGCGTGCAGGAGCGACCGCGAGAAATCCGATTATTCTTCATTATTGCTCTGCATTTAGATAATAATAGCTGATAGCTATAGATTCAATTCTATGGTCCAAAGTATGTGCACCCCCTAACATTATAGCCATGCATGCTGGTGGAGCTTCTTGGAGTTTGCAATGTGCAGGGAGTCCTTGCAGTTCGGTATTACTGTGTTTCCCCGAAAATAGGACAGTGTCTTATATAAATTTTTGTTCAAAAAGGTTTAACTTTTTTACATGTATAGCTGCCTGGACACTATTTAAATTGACTTTTTTAAATTAACTGTTAGTAGGGCTTAATTTTGGAGTAGGGCTTATATTTCAAGCATCCTCAAAAAGCCTGAAAAATCATTTTGCATCCTCAAAAATTCTGGAAAATCATGCTATGTCTTATTTTCAGGGTATGTCTTATTTTCAGGGAAACAGGGTATATAGGCACTCCACTGAATAGCACTATATTATGGAGGTATCCTGCCCCCTATGGAACGTCCAACAGTTGGATCTGTCATGGATTCTGTATGAATTTGGAGTCGTACATAAGTACCACAGGGCTCATAGATTGCTATGGGTGCTGCATATGACTGTGCACACTGACTAAGGAAATACCCAAAAGCAGAGAAATCCCCAAAAGGAAAAGATGCCCGTCTACATAGAGCTGCTTCGGGGTTCTTGGCCTTCATCAGTACAAATAGGGTTCTGCTTGGCCAAGTGACGGGTCTGTGGCATAGGCCAGGACATTGCTTTGCTAAGTCAGTGTAAGGAGACTTATAGGCCATGCAATCCTCCACTGGGAAATGTAGTATGCAAATTAGTAGGGAAGCTGCCTTCCAACAGGTGGCGCTGCAAAGCCATTATAGCATCTTGTATTTGCATATCAGATTTCCCAGGGGGGCATTGCATGGCCTATAAGTCTCACTACAGTGGGTGCTCTCCCCCCCAGGAGAATCAATGCCCCTCCTGACATTCATTATATGGACACAGAGGAAGGAGCAGTTATTTTGGAGGGTTGAGGAAACTTTGAAGGGTTGGAGGTTTTCAGTACTGTTATTTTTGCGTCTCATGATTACTATCTTCAAATATTTATCAAACATTATAGAAACTTTGTGAGCAAAATGAGCAGTTTTATCTTCTGCTGCAATGTAGTCCTCTCAATATTAGTATGAAGGAATGTTCTCGGCATTGACCCGCTCCTCTGTATGTAGATGCCATATAGAGAGTCGATTTTTTTCCAAACTCCTAAAACTGGAAATAAAGCAGAGAGCGCATGATAAACAGCCATTCACCTTGAGGGATTCTGCCTTCCCTTTGAAACATTGCCCTTTCATGCTCTTGCATTAAGAGGAGCAGCTGTCCCTGGCCCTGGTGCTGAAATATCTGTGCTCAGATCTCTTCTCTCTACCCCTCAATACTAGAAGAGCTTTCTGTAACAAGAGAAAACCATCCTGTAGAATAGTCACATTATGTATATATATACTGTATTATACTTCAGAGCTGCACTCACTATTCTGCTGTGGAGTCACTGTGTACATACATTACTTATCCTGTATTGCTCCTGAGTTACATCCCGTATTATACTCCAGAGCTGCACTCACTATTCTGCTGGTGTAATCACTGTGTATATACATTACTTATCCTGTACTGACCATGAGTTACATCCTGTATTATACTCCAGAGCTGCACTCACTATTCTGCTGATGGAGTCACTGTGTACATACATTACTTACCTGTACTGATCCTGAGTTACATCCTGTATTATACTCCAGAGCTGCACTCACTATTCTGCTGCTGGAGTCACTGTGTACATACATTACTTATCTTGTACTGATCCTGAGTTACATCCTGTATTATACTCCAGAGCTGCACTCACTATTCTGCTGGTGGAGTCACTGTGTATATACATTACTTATCCTGTACCGATCCTGAGTTACATCCTCTATTATACTCCAGAGCTGCACTCACTATTCTGCTGGTTGAGTCAGTGTGTACATACATTACTTATCCTGTACTGCTCCTGAGTTACATCCTGTAGATCTTTTTATTATAAAAGTGAAAAACATAACAATAAACAGAACATAAATATCGCTCACTTGGCATAAGACATAAACATAAAACCAAACCAAATTATCACTTGTGTTAACAGGACAAAGGAACAAAAGCAAAAGGTCCATCTGGTCCAAACAATACACACCGCACACTACACCAACCTGCACTCCAAACTACACTCACTCATCCTCACCAATACATATACATTACATATAACAATAAACCGACATGTAAGAAAGCTTATCCCTAACTCACAGGATCCAGCCTGAAATCCCAAAAAATTGACTAATAACCGAAGCAATGATATAATAACAATAATGCAAACATTAACAAAAGTAATAATAACAATAATAAGAACAACCCAATACATTATTTTTTTTTTTATTTTTTTTTTGCAATTTTTTTTTTTTTTTTAAATTTTTTAATGCCCACCACCTCAAGAATAAAACCTTACATAATCCTAAACTAACCCTATACCCAGACCAAACCACCACACACCCCAAACAACCCCCTACGGTGCAGCCTGGGAGCCACGCCTGCATCCCAAGTCCGTGCTCAATGTCTATGTCCAGGACGAGCCGAGCTGCACCGCATACACACACCCTGCCCGCCGCAGCCTGAGGGCCACGCCCGCACCAACAGTCCGTGCCCAGTGTTCATTGTCCGGGACGTGTCAAGCTACGGCTGAGGCATAAATCCCCCCCCTCCCCCCAATAAACCCCCACCCAACCTATCTATAACCCCTCACCCTATATACAAAACAAAACATAACATAACATAACATATAACATATCTTATACTACACAACTACAAACCAACACTACATATTAATACCCGAAAGCCTAAGGTTCAGTTACCTGCAGCCGTACATACCTGATCTTTGACCGAAAACAAAAACTCTACTAGTGGCACACACAGCCCTCCACAAGGACTGGATATGATAAGCCGGGCACCGACCAAATAGAGAAAAACTATCCCTATAGTTAATCTGTCCCTACATTGTCCCTACTCCTTCCCTAAAACTTACCCTCAGAGAAACTGTCCCTACCTCTCCCTATTCTGTCCCTACAAAGACCCTAACAATAAGAAGACTGTCCCTAACGAAATACAAACCCTCTCCATAGGAGAGAGGCCTTAGTCGTGCCCAACCTCTCATAATCCAGAGAGCGCACCTTCACCAGGTCACCCAGGATGTTTCTATTCACCTCATCCACGGGGAGGATTTTCTCTTCCGTCGAAACTAGACACCGTGCGTTCCAAATGTGAAACCTGACCACTAGGCTGACTAAGAATAAAGTGCACCGGTCCCTGCCACCAAGGTCCCCGAATGCCCCATAGACCCATTCCGCATACGAGAGGCGTGCCAACCTGGGCCAACCAATGGAGGCTCCCACCCGTTTGTACACCTCTGTATTAAAGGGACACTGAAGCAGGAAATGCTCCATGCTTTCCAGTACGTTGCTGCACTCCTGGCGGGGGCAACCCCTATCCACCAGAGGCCTGCTCTTCAAGTTGCCCCTTACATACAGTCTCCCGTGGAAACAGCGCCAAGTCAAGTCCCAAAACTTCAAGGGGATCCTGTCAGAATTCAATAAACGTAACCCTCCCTCCAGGTCCCGACTTGGGCAGTCCTTGAGCGCCAGGGGCTTCTGGAAATGGGTCAACAGAACCCTCTTATCGAGGAGTTTCCTCGACAGAGTTCTGATCTCCCACATCCCCAGACCCCACCGACGTATCATCTTCAGAACCACGGTAGCGTAAGCCGGAAGATGCCCGTGCGGCGTGCGAAGATCCTTCACTCGCCCTCCAGTCTCCCATTCCTGGAAGAAAGGCCGAAGCCATCCCCAACAGGAGAATACCCACGGAGGAGCCCTCTCTTGCCAGAGGTTGCCTATATTGATCTTAACAAATGTGTTTACGAGAAACACCACAGGGTTGACCATAGATAACCCCCCTAGTCTCCTCGTGCGATATGTGACATCTCTCCTAATTAGGTTCAACCTGTTCCCCCACAACATTAGGAAGAACAGGTTGTAGACCCGGGTCCAGAGAGGCTCTGGCAAAATGCATACGCTGCCCAGGTAGATGAATAAAGGGAGCAGGTATGTTTTGATCAGGTTAACCCTTTCCCGAAGGGTCAAAGACCAACCCTTCCACTGGGCCACCTTCTGAGTGGCACCATCGAGCCTGACCACCCAATTTTGCATGGGGTAATCTCCCCGGCCAAATTTGATGCCAAGAACTTTAGCCGAGTCCTGGGGCACTGGAAGGGTGTCCGGGAGACTAAATGTAGGATCTCCCCTTCCTAACCAGAGACTTTCGCACTTATCCCAGTTGATGCCGGACCCGGATGCTTCCGAGTAGCGATCCACCTCTGCCATCACGTACTCTGCCTCCCCCCTCGAGGACACAAAGACGGTGACGTCATCAGCGTACGCTGCCACCCTGAGGGCGGCTTCCGGCACCGCCCGATCCATCCCGACCCCTGCCATAGGCCCACCATCAATCATCCTAAGGAAAGGATCAATGGCAAACACGTACAGCAAGGGGCTCAGAGGACAACCCTGACGGACGCCAGACCCAACCTCAAATGGGTGGCCGACCCAACCGTTCACTAGCGGGAAAGTCTCAGCCCCCGCATACAATGTCTTGAGCCAATTGACAAACCCCACTGGCAGGCCATATCTCAGAAGAACAGACCAGAGGTACTCGTGATTAACCCGATCAAACGCTTTGGCCTGATCCAAGGACAGCAGGTACCCCTCCCAGTGACCAGCCCTACCCTGCTCCACTGCTTCCCGGACACCTAGAACAGCACTAAAGGTGCTACGACCTGGAACAGAGCAATGCTGGGCGCCCGAGAGGAGCCGGGGTGCAAACTTGACCAACCGATTAAACAGCACTTTTGCCAGAACCTTCCTGTCCGTATTGAGAAGCGCTATGGGACGCCAGTTCTCAATACGGCTCGAGTCTTTACCCTTTGACAGAAGGATCAAAGCCGACCTCCTCATTGACTTTGGGAGAGTGTCCGAGGAAAGACACTCATTGAAAACCTCAGTCAAGAGGGGACTCAAGAGGTCCTTAAAGGTCTTATAGTACTCAGATGTTAAGCCATCCGGCCCTGGCGATTTTTTGAGCGCAAGCCCATCAATCGCCAGTTTAACTTCCTCTATGTTGATCTCCTCTGTCAAAACATTAAGGGAGATGTCATCCCCTGGCTCAGGAACAGCTTCAGCCAGGAAAGCCGACATCACATCTCGATCTAGATCCCTCTTTCTCAAAAGGTGCGAGTAGAAGGATCTGATGACTTCCAGAATCCCTGATCTGGACCTGTTCAGAGATCCCGTACCGTCGATCAGTCCAGTGACAACTTTACGATTCACTGACATCTTGCAGTTTCTGTAAGGGTCAGGTGAGTGGTACTTCCCGAAGTCCCTCTCAAAAACCAAAGATGCGTGCCTATTATACTGGCACCCTTTGAGCAAAGACTTCACTCTGGAGATCTCCTCGCGGCTACCTCCAGTCGAGACGAGATGCTCGAGTTTCCTCCTCAGGCCCTGATAAAGACGGTACTTACTCAGGCTCCTGAGGCTAGAGAGCTGGCGGAAGAACCTCGCCGCCCTGATCTTGAGCATCTCCCACCACTCTGACTTACTGCTACAAAGATCCAGTAATGGTACCTGGCTCTGCAGAAAATCCTCAAAGGACTGTCTTATCTCTGCTTCCTCCAGGAGTGATGAATTCAGCCTCCATAAGCCTCTACCCATCCGGGGGGTCTCTGCAACATTCAGGGAAAACAAAATCAGACAGTGGTCGGAGAATTCCACCTCAACAACAGAAACTGGTGAAGAGATGGCTTCCTCCTTCAAATAAAACCTGTCTATTCTAGACCTGCACTCGCCTCTATAATAGGTGAAACCCGCGTGGCCTGGGGTGTGCCGGATGTGGACATCCACCAGGCGAGCTTCGCTAGCTATGCTATTAAGCGCGACGCTATCATAAGTCAGCTTGCCTAGGGAGCCTCCCCTGTCACGGGTCCTCGTGACTGCGTTAAAGTCACCCCCAAAGATCACCTGCCGACTGGAAAAAAGGTACGGCTTGATCCTCATAAAGAGATCCTTGCGGTCCCGCTTGGTTTGGGGACCGTAGATGTTGATTAGCCGAAGCTCTTGTCCCTTCATGAGAACATCCAGGATCAGGCACCTCCCTATTTCTAACTCGATAACCCGTCGGCATTCAACCGCTGCAGTAAAAAGTACCGCCACTCCGCTATATGGCTCGGCCGCAAGAGACCAGTAAGATGGACCAGACCTCCATTCCCTCCTTGCCTTATGCACAGCTGCCAAATTTGGCAGCCTGGTCTCTTGCAAAAACAAAATGTCGGCTTCAACGCGGCCGAGAAAATCAAAGGCCGCAAATCTAGCCATATCAGATTTAATGCTGGCAACATTAATGGATGCCAGCGTCAACGGAGTGGGTGCCGCCATCATTGGTGATCGAGTTAGATGGCTTTCTTCTTCCCACCCCCCTTCTCATCAGGGTCTGAGGATGACCCCTTGCCACGTTTCTTGGACACTGAAAGGTCCATGGCAAGGGGCTCCTCAACCTCGTCCTCCTTGCCACTGGGCTCTGGGCCAGCCCTCCCCCTGGAGGTCACCAAACCCCCACAAGAGGAAGGCTCAGCACCCCCTGTAGGCCCCACGCTTGTCCTGGCCACCTCTGCCTCCTCCGAGGACGAGAGAGCTTGGTACCTGTTGGAGAGCCCAACAAGAGGAGAGTTTGGATTGCCTTCCTGCACCTGGCCCGTTGCAGGGGAAGATTTCCCTTCCCTTTTTTTCATTTTCTTGGAGCCCTGCTTGCGCTTTTTCTTTTGCCACTCATCCTTGCCCTCACCCACACTTTCATAGTGGGAAGAATCTGAATAAGTGGCAGCCTCCTCCCTTTGGATCCTCCTGACCTCCTCATCCAGCTCCCTGTCCCCTGGAGCCTCAGCCACATGATTTGCGTCCGGAGCAGGGGCCAGCATTGACCCACCTGCCACCTGGGTTTCCACCAGCTCCCTGCCCCTTCCGCGCTTCTCTTGGCGCCTTAGCTTGGCTGCCCCAGCATGTTTGTTCTTCCTTGGCTCCTGGGCTCCCTCGCCTCTGCTGGTCCCCTCCCCTGCAGAAGCAACCTCACGGCTCTCCTCCGCTGGGGCCATGACCGCATTGGCGAAAGAGCGCGGACAGCGACTGAATGGGTGACCGAGGTCACCACACAGGTGACACCTAATCTCTGTACAAGATGCCGCAAGATGACCTACCTCGCCACACAGAGCGCACTTGATGACGTTACAGGCTGCACTCAAATGTGTGGGGTCGCCGCACTTGTGACAGAGCTTCGGCTGCCCCTGGTAGAAGGCCAAGATACGATCCCTGCCAAGGAAGGCCGCGGATGGTATGTGGGCCACCGAATTCCCTGAACGCTTAAGTTTTACCATAAACGTCCAGGCTCCGGACCAGATGCCGTGTTCGTCCCGGTTCTTATTGGGCATATCCACCACCTCTCCGTACCGACTTATCCAAGTCATGATATCATAACAAGAGAGGGACTCGTTACGAGTCAAAACGGTCACTCTCTTGACTCCAGTCTGGCGGGTTACCACTTGTGCAGCGAAACCGCGCCAGCCGGGCTCGTCCTTCATCAGCTCATAATTCCCCCAGAAGAGCTCCAGGCCCTCCGGGCGAGCAAAGCTGATGTCGAACTCAGACGAGCCGTAGGGGTGGATCAGGGCATAGATGTCATTTGCCCTGAAACCCATCTTCAGCAGAAGCTCCACCACCTTACTCCTGGATGGGCACGCGTCATTGCCTCTCCACTGAAGACGAGCCACATTCCTACGGCCAATGTCCTGCCCGGTTGTCGGCAGGGACCAGACAGTCTCCCCCCTTTGTTCTCGGAAGGCACCAAGACCATGTCTCTCCACCCAGAGAGACAAATCCACAACTCTGCCCCCTACATTCATCGAGCTCTCCCCCCTCCTCAAGGCCTCCAGGAGGCGCTGTTGCAAAACGCCGTCCCCAGAGCCCAAAGACAAGGAGGACGCCTCTCCCCTCCCTCCAGCGGCGACACTGGCATAACTTCTACCAGATGTTGTCGCCGCTGGAGGGGCGACTGGATCCTGACCCACGCCCTGACTACCCTCCGAAGCCCCACCCACCCGTACACAAGGTGGCATACTTGCCGGGGAACCGGGGACAACTGTTCCTGCAGGAACAGGGGCAGCAGGAACAGGGGCAGCAGGGGTACCAACAGCCGCATCCATTACCTCACTCACTTCTCCATTCGCTGCTGGACCAGGACCCATGTAATCTTTACCATTAACTTTCCCTTTATGCCCTGAGGGCAAGTCCATGGCACTTCCGGTGGGTGGCTGAAGATGCACTTCAACATTTCTCTGGACATTGGTGGCTGTAGCTCCGCCCACCTTAGCCACTCTAGGAGTTGTAGTTCCTCCAACTTTCCTTGCAGGATCTTTACCATGTGTGGGAGGATCGGCAGACCCAGCCACCACCCCCTGCGCCCCCTCCGCACCGGAAAGGCGCTTTAGGGACACAGGGGGGACAGCTAAGCCACCACCGGTGGGACCTGGTGCCGGATCACGCCCCCCTCCCACTGGGACGTGACCAACAGCGCCAGCACCTCTGGACTGGCCGCGACTCTTCGCTTTCCCAACACTCTTCTCCACCTCCTTTACTCCTCCATTCCCACTACTAGCACAAGCGGGCTTGGAGTTTTGGGCCGCATTAACCCTCTCTTCCCCAGTCCCCTGCACCGGACCCACTGCAGAGCCCGGGACTAGGAGCTCAGGGTTACCACCCTGGTTTGACTTTGCAGCCAAATCAGAGTGCTTGGTGACATAAACAAACTTTTCTTCAATATACGTTTTTTCCTTTTTCCTTCTCTTTTTGCTTGAGGTCTCCGGGGGTAAATCATTCCCGAAATAGCAAGACTGCAGCCTCTCTGGGGACTCTTGCAGCTGTATCTGCCGCATTATCAGCGCCCCCTCTCCACTGCTGCTGCAGCTATCATCAGTGTCCTCTGAATCAGACTCGCCTGATGTGGAGGGCAGGCTGACCTGTTCAGCTGGGATGCTGGGCCCTGTAGTCCCACCTGGCAGTGCTGATTGCTGCTCTCCAGAGCACCCAGCTCGACCATCCTGAGCAGCATCGGATTCCACTGAGCTGCTGCTGCTGGAGTGCCTGGCAGAGCGCTCTTTAATAGCAGCGCTGCTCACCGACGCCATTTTGATAAACCTCTCGTCATTTAACAGTTTTTCTTTGAAAGGCCCGCTTCTTTCCAGGATCCTTTCCCTCTCCTCCGCATAAAACTCAATGGCCTCCTCACAAGCTTCAATCTGCCGTGATATGGCCAGTTTCCTGGTACGGGATTTTGCCCGCTTCGCATCATGTCGGGCAGCGTGCAGCTCCTGCGTATATTTATTCAGCTGCCTCCCGACATGTCCATAGTCCTTCATATATTTGGCGATACGGGTTGCCACATCCGTTACAGACTCGCCCTCCCTGCGATCAGCCCAACTTGCCTGCAAACGTTGTTTTGCCGCATGGTCCTCCACTCTCTTCCTCTGGCTGCGGGTCCTCTTGGGCTCCTCCAGGGGAGTCAGGGTGACATTGCTGCCACTCCGACCAGGTGTTCTCCCCTCCTGGGGTGCAGTCCTCCCTCCCCCTGACCGAAGCCAGAGGGAGGAGGTCCGGGACTCCATGGCTGGAGCAAGCCCAGCACCTGTAGACTTTTCTGGGTAAGATTCCTCTCAGTGGTGACCACACCCTGGATCCTGCAGAGCTCTCACACACCCAACCTTCTCCAGAGATGCACTCACTATTCTGCTGGTGGAGTCACTGTGTACATACATTACTTATCCTGTACTGATCCTGAGTTACATCTTGTATTATACTCCAGAGCTACACTCACTATTCTGCTGGTGGAGTCACTATGTACATACCTTACTTATCCTGTACTGATCCTGAGTTACATCTTGTATTATACTCCAGAGCTGCACTCACTATTCTGCTGGTGGAGTCACTGTATACATACATTACTTATCCTGAGTTACATCCTGTATTATACTCCAGAGCTGCACTCACTATTCTGCTAGTGGAGTCACTGTATACATACATCACTTATCCTGTACTACTCCTGAGTTACATCCTGTATTATACCTCAGAGCTGCACTCACTATTCTGCTGGTGGAGTCACTGTGTATATGCATTACTTATCCTGTACTGCTCCTGAGTTCCATCCTGTATTATACTCCAGAGCTGCACTCGCTGTTCTGCAGGTTGCTGCTAAAGTTAATAGACATTCCCTTATATATTAGCTGAGCATCTATACTGCAGTTCTTTCTGTTGCTGTGCATTCTGGGAGTTTTTACTACATCAGATTATTCCAGAACACAAATCATCCGAAGCATCGCTGTCCTGACACTGAACAAGCAGGGAGTGTCGGATGATAAAAAGCTGCTGTGGTATTTTAGAAGTGGGATGAGACTGAACTCTTGCGCTATGAATATACAGCGTTATCATATGCAGGGTATTAGTAGACATAACTGTATCCGCTGCTTGTAAGCTCATGTTTCTGGAGGCTCCGTCATGGTGGAGTGTCCTGCCATTCACCTCATTGACCCTGATGGTAGGAGTCTTCTTTTATTCCTGGACTTGTCAATTTCCAGCATTTTATTTGTCATTTTATGGAAAGTTTAGGCATAAACCTGCCGCATCCCCCTGTGAGTGCGGAGATGTGATTGTGAGGTACGTCCTCACTGACGTCAGCTGGCTTCACTGCCAGATGATAGAAGCCAGGACTGTGCAGTAAAGGCACACAATGCTGCATACATACACACGCGTGTCCGTCCTTGGAGGCCCAACATGTCACGTCTTCAGTCTACGCAGCAAACGCCGTCAGCTGTGCAACAGCAGGAGCTTTGTCCACTGTGCATGTGCCAGGACAGGAGAGGAAATAATTGCTGGCAACCCTCAAATATTAAACAACAACCCCCGTGCATCAGGGGCCGACTCCAGCGTGCACACGAGGATTGCTCTGCTAGGAGACCATATAGGTAATCATCCGTCCAGCCCAACCATCTGCTGTGCAAAGAGCTTTTCGCTCAGGCCCAACAGCTTCCCACGTTCACAGCTCACTTATGTAGCAATAAACAGGAACTTGGCTCCAGCCACCAAAACTGCGACCTGCTGTACAGTAATAAAGATGTTATATGTCAGCTGCAACGTCCAGGGGCGTCTCGGGGATAGAAGGGGACGGTCATTTATTACATTTCCAGCAAATGCTGACTTTTCTCTCATCAGAGCGAGTCATGTCATCCGTGACAAAGTGAGTAATGCGTGCGCTCGTGGGGCCGCACAGGGTGCGTTCCTGCTGTGGCACATCCGGACAGTCTGACCTACTCCAAACTTATACCAA
Organism: Eleutherodactylus coqui; assembly: GCF_035609145.1. Taxonomy (NCBI): domain Eukaryota; kingdom Metazoa; phylum Chordata; class Amphibia; order Anura; family Eleutherodactylidae; genus Eleutherodactylus; species Eleutherodactylus coqui. The sequence goes on along the minus strand of NC_089846.1, from coordinate 11,915,347 downwards.
ATGGCCAGTTTAGTAGAGCCCCCAGCCAGCCCTCCGGTCCTCTCACTATCAGTGCTTTCCTCTATGGAAATTGGACCTATGACCCCGGAGTGCAGAATAAGATCACGTAACAAGTCTTCCAAGGACCAAGGCCAGTGCGAATCCACATTAAGTATGCGTTCACACGTCGCTGATTTGTTGCAGATCTGCAATATATGAATGCACCCTAGAATGAGAAAATCCAGCAAGCTGAGTGACTTCCAACGAGGTCTTGTCATCAGCATTAGACCAGCCATGGCCAGGATGTCACTGCCAACCTTGTAGGGTTTTCTCGTGTGGGGAGTATACAGAGAATAGAATGATCAAGGATAAACATCCAGCAAAAGGGGATCTTTTGGATGGAAGCAACTCGTCACTGAAAGGGGTCAGTAGAGGATGTCAGGAATCATTGTTCTGACCAACATGTGCCGCATAGTCAAGAGCAGCCGAATACAGTAACCAACTAACGTGTCCAAACGCACAACTTGACGTTCCTTAGGATAGATGGGCTATAATAGCAGTCAACCAGAGAAACAGAAAGGCGAGATTCCAGCGGGCAAAAGAGCGCAAAACTTGTATAACGGAGCAGAGCAAAAGCATCTCCTGGTCAGATGGATCCAGATTTCTGCTGCCCCGTGCTGATGGGAGGTCAGAATTTGTAGCAAGTAGGATGACTCCTATGATGGTGGAGGGGGAATACTGGTGCGGGGAAAGGATGACTTGCTGCGATCCTGAAGGCCAAAGGAGGCCCAACGTGCTACTAGATGGGGCTCTCCAGTAAAGCGGCCATTCAGTGGAGATGGGATGATTGGTTATAGTACATTTCATAGCATGGCTCCACATCTATCGGAGCTCTGAGTCCCCTGCATCTACATAGAGGTAAAGGGGTTTTCCATACAAAATACTCTTGGTAACCTATCTTCAGGGTAGGTCATCAATAGTTGGTCGGCTGGGGTCCGCCACTCGGCACCTCAGCTGATCAGCTACCCACTGTCAGCACCGCAATGCACAGCGGTCAGAGCGGAAACCGCAGCTCCGACCCCGATGTATTGGGCGGCTCTCATAATTGCAGGTGCAGCTCCCACTGATGTTAATGAGTCACCCGCCTGCAGTTCCAAGCACTGGGATCAGAACAGCAACTTCCTCCCCAATTCTGTGTATCCTGGAACAAGCACCCAATCAGCTGATCGGTCAGGTCCCGAGCAGCGGACCCCAGCCGATCAATTATTGATGACCTATTGCGAAGGATAGGTAATCAATAGTATTTTGGATGGCCACCCCCTTTAAATGATGAAATCTGCAGCTGCCATTAGGTGGCATATGGAGAACTGGCAATAAGCTCCTGGGCTCCCTCTAGTGGTGGCTGTAGACAACCAGGCATAGTGTTAAATGCTGGGGCAGAGCAGCACCCTGTCTTGAAGAGTGAGGTGGATGTCATACTACCGCAGACAATGCAGTCGGAGTCCCTGATGGTAACTGTGCCCCAGTTGAGATAACAAGCAGTGATTTAACCCTTTGCAATCCAATTTTGGATTCAGGGTTTCCTAGGGGGCTTTCTCTTTCTGCCATTATACAATGGCACCATCAGCTGGCTAGACCCAGCACTGCGGCATGGGACATGCTGGAGAGGCCCCAGACAACAGAGCGGCCAGTAATCTATAGTAAGAATACCCTGCCGGATGTCTTCCTACATCGGAGCTGTACAGCCTTCAATCAGAATGTCTTTAGACGTCAGACAGTGGATTGGAAAGGGTTAAACCTTTCCAATCCAATTAGTATTCTGGTTTTCCTAGGGGGCTTACTCTTTTTCTGCCGTTATACAATGGCGTCATATGCTGGCTAAAGCCAGTACTGCACAAGGTGACACATTGGATAGGCTCCGACAGCAGAGAGGCTGGCAGTATACAGTGACAGATCCAAAATCGGATCTGTACAGCCTTAAATCATAATGTCTTCACAGGTCAGACAGTGGATTGGAAAGGGTTAACCATTTGCAATCCAATTTTTGATTCAGGGTTTCCTAGGGGGGGGGGGGCTTTCTCTTTCTGCCATTATACAATGGCGCCATCTGCTGTCTAGAGCCATTACTGCAATGTGGGACATGCTGGAGAGGCCCCCCGACAACATAGCGGCCAGTGGGATACAGCCTTCAATCCGAATGTCTTCAGACGTCAGACAGTGGATTGGAAAGGGTTAATAAAGGAAGTGTTCCTTTTCTTTCCCCATTGCAGTAAGTGAATTTTAGTGCCCCCTTTAATAAGCCCTCTGCAGAGAGGTTTCCTGGATCCTTTAGTGCCGACATCGCAGCATCTTTACTGCACTTTAAATCAGAATTACGTTTACTGTCCAACCTAAAAGCAGATATTAAAGTAGATGAGCAATTAACAGATCGCGGTTCATCACTTCATGCCACGGATCCAGAGTCCTCAGAGCGGCAGCACCATGGCATCTATCCAGGGGCCCTGATGCAGAAGGTGAGCTAGGCCCACCCCCCCCCCACCCCCCTCTATCTGTATCTGTACCCGTACCCATACCTAAACCATGCTGCACAGAGACATAACTTGAAGCTCCTGGGCCCCGATGCAAAACCTGTAACAGGGCCCCAACTATAATGCTTTATTCATAGTACTGGGCTCCGTCTATGGAGAAGAGAGGCCTTATGGGCCCCCTAAGGCTCCTGGGCCCGGGTGCAACCGCATCCCCTGCACCCTCTATAGTTACGCCCCTGCATCTATCCATAAAGGTTGGCCATTATTGTGAGGAAATGCTTCCATGGCATCATAACAGGAGTGCTGCCACCTGGTGCCCTTTAGCCGGCATTTTAATTGATTTTCCGATGCCTTTTTAGCTCCGATACTTAAATGATTCTCTCATCAATCTCTTCATTCCCCTCTTGCTCTCTGGTCAGACGCATGAATATTTATAGAGTGCAGGAAATCTTTGGCCTCGCGTTAGAGAATACATCTTTAATTCCCCCATTTTCACGCTGTATTGAATATGCTGAGGAAATCCTTGACATTTCCCATTGTTCACTTAATTAGTGATTCTGGAGGAGAGACAAAAATCCCTTCCTGTCTGGTATTAAATGTTCCCGCACTTTCTATTGACTCAGTTCGCTGCAGAAAACTGAAAAATCCATGGGAGAAAAATCATCTGGGCTTTACATGAAGTATTGAAGTGGAAGCCGCAGGTCAGCGTGATGTTACAGAATATGTGGTATGTCAGGGGGGCAACAAGCTTGTATGCTGCTTGAGGTGAAGTGTGAAATATCCCCCTCACCCACCCAAAAAAATCATTTTACAGGCTCTGAAAGCCCCAATACACAAGACACCAAACACATATTTGAACCATTGAGAATGACAGAGTAATAGTGCCTCCAGTAGTGGCTTCAATAGTAAGTGCCCCCCCCTTAGTGGGCCCCAGTAGTAATAGTGACCCCAATAATGGCCCCAGTAATAGTAGTGACTCTGTTAATGACCGCAGTAGTGATCTTGTTCGTGGTCCCAATAGTAAGTGCCCCCCTTAGTGGGCCCCAGTAGTAATAGTGACCCCAATAATGGCCCCAGTAATAGTAGTGACTCTGTTAATGACCGCAGTAGTGATCTTGTTCGTGGTCCCCATAGTAAGTGCCCCCCTTAGTGGGCCCCAGTAGTGATAGTGACCCCATTAATGGCCCCAGTAATAGTAGTGACTCTGTTAATGACCGCAGTAGTGATCTTGTTCGTGGTCCCAATAGTAAGTGCCCCCCTTAGTGGGCCCCAGTAGTAATAGTGACCCCAATAATGGCCCCAGTAATAGTAGTGACTCTGTTAATGACCGCAGTAGTGATCTTGTTCGTGGTCCCCATAGTAAGTGCCCCCCTTAGTGGGCCCCAGTAGTGATAGTGACCCCATTAATGGCCCCAGTAATAGTAGTGACTCTGTTAATGACCGCAGTAGTGATCTTGTTCGTGGTCCCAATAGTAAGTGCCCCCCTTAGTGGGCCCCAGTAGTGATAATGACCCTATTAATAGCCCCAGTAATAGTAGTGACTCTGTTAATGGCCCCAGTAGTGATCTTGTTCATGGTCCCAATAGTAAGTGCCCCCCTTAGTGGGCCCCAGTAGTGATAGTGACCCCATTAATGGCCCCAGTAATAGTAGTGACTCTGTTAATGACCGCAGTAGTGGTCTTGTTCATGGTCCCAATAGTAAGTGCCCCCCTTAGTGGGCCCCAGTAGTGATAGTGACCCCATTAATGGCCCCAGTAATAGTAGGGACTCTGTTAATGGCCGCAGTAGTGATCCTGTTTGTGGTCGCAATAGTAAGTGCCCCCCTTAGTGGGCCCCAGTAGTGATAATGACCCTATTAATGGCCCCAGTAATAGTAGTGACTCTGTTAATGGCCCCAGTAGTGATCTTGTTCATGGTCCCAATAGTAAGTGCCCCCCTTAGTGGGCCCCAGTAGTGATAGTGACCCCATTAATGGCCCCAGTAATAGTAGTGACTCTGTTAATGACCGCAGTAGTGGTCTTGTTCATGGTCCCAATAGTAAGTGCCCCCCTTAGTGGGCCCCAGTAGTGATAGTGACCCCATTAATGGCCCCAGTAATAGTAGTGACTCTGTTAATGACCGCAGTAGTGGTCTTGTTCATGGTCCCAATAGTAAGTGCCCCCCTTAGTGGGCCCCAGTAGTGATAGTGACCCCATTAATGGCCCCAGTAATAGTAGGGACTCTGTTAATGGCCGCAGTAGTGATCCTGTTTGTGGTCGCAATAGTAAGTGCCCCCCTTAGTGGGCCCCAGTAGTGATAATGACCCTATTAATGGCCCCAGTAATAGTAGTGACTCTGTTAATGGCCCCAGTAGTGATCTTGTTCATGGTCCCAATAGTAAGTGCCCCCCTTAGTGGGCCCCAGTAGTGATAGTGACCCCATTAATGGCCCCAGTAATAGTAGGGACTCTGTTAATGACCGCAGTAGTGGTCTTGTTCATGGTCCCAATAGTAAGTGCCCCCCTTAGTGGGCCCCAGTAGTGATAGTGACCCCATTAATGGCCCCAGTAATAGTAGTGACTCTGTTAATCGCCGCAGTAATAGTAGGGACTCTGTTAATGGCCGCACTAGTGATCTTGTTCGTGGTCCCAACAGTAAGTGTCCCCAGTATTATTAGTGACCCCTGTTAGTGGCCCCAGTTGTGCTGTACACATGCGACCTTCACTTCATTCAATCTCCTCCTTACTTTATGGGGGAAGGGGTGTAGTTAGCCTGCAGTAAAGAGAAGAGGGGGTCTCGAAGCAGTGATGTGGTAACCTAGAAGTGTCATTACATAATTGCATTGCACTGATAGTTCTAGGAAGTTACGTGAATGGGACTTTAAATGTGTTCTAAATATCTTATGAAATGTCCTATCTTGAAAGTGGTGGCTGGCATAGTGTTTAGCATAGATAGGGATAGAACAGTCCAGTTAGGCTGCCTGTCCACGGGCACTGCGGGAGCAGGAGCCTGCAGACGGATCTCCGTGGTCAGCCTGACAGATAGGCTGATGGTGGAGAATCGCGGCAATTCGCAGCATACTGCGAATTGCCGGCTACGAGCGGAGAATCGCTATGATTCTCCGCTCGTGGACAGGGGGGCAGCGCTTTCCATAGCAATGCTATGAAAAAAGTGCATTGTGTTTCCCGCGGCCGGATTATTGCAGCGGAAAACACAATTCAAAGATGTCTGTGGACAGGCACCCCAACACAGCCTCCCATCAATCAGCATTGGGCAGTTGTGAGGGGAACAAGAATTACATAAGCTGTTGTAATCTTCTAAAAAGGTGAGAGGAGAGTAGAAAGTCATGTAGCAGAATGTCATCTAGGCAGCTGCCTTAGGGGACAGATTCTCACTGTACCTAACAGCCATTCCTGGGTCTGTCTTCCAAAGGATAAAAGGTGCACAGCGCAGACTGAAGATATCAGCGGCTGTGGTGAAAACCCACATCAGCAATACGGCTTACGTAGTGAGGCAGCAGCACTTAAAGCCACCACCTTCAGGGATGGGATTTGGAAACTTGGATTGTTAAGGACTCTTGCCTTCATCAAGTTAACTGTTACCCTTTCTGTGGGTATCGCACTACTTCAAGACATCACACCAGATACCAGCCCTTACCATCAAACCCCAGTCTTACATTGTAGTGTAGCCAGAGGGATTTATACTGTAACTGTCACCATGAGTATCAACTCCCACTCTAGCATATTCCATTGAGACCCAGTGGACAGGTAATAATGGTCCCTTAAGCTACAAGTCCTTTTGAGAGCGTTTTGTCTACACTGAAACATTGTAACAAATTTTAAGGGTTTGCTGTATTCGCTGCAGATTTTAGCAACAGAACATCCGCAGGTAAGTCACAGTGGCCAAATGTGTACCTAAAGGTGCAGATTCTGCAGCGAATTTCAATTCAGGTTTTCAGTCGATTTCACCCTGTCATCCAGAAGCGGTAATGAAGACCGGCACTCACCAAAAGAATCCCTTAAAATACAGCCGTATTCTTTATTTCTGTCAGGACTGTAGATGGGGAACCACTGGATCAACCAAGCGGCTAGGCGATGGCCCAGTCCAGTGAGGCTGACAGCTGACCCTCTGGTGAATGGAGGTAAAGATACCAGATGACAGTAACCCAGTCCACGGAGGAGAACTAGGGAAGATAGCTTGCCCTAGGCTAGTACAGGAGAGAAGGGATAGCCCTGCCTAGAAGCGGGGCTGGTGTCTTGATAAGGACGACCTCACAGTCTTCCTCTAGGTGCTAGCTGACCCTTACAGGACAAAAACACATAAACCAAAAGACAGAATAGGATTGGGAGTAGCAAAGAAACAGAGGGACGGACAGGTGTAGAAGGACAAGACGGGAACATATGATGAGACTAGAGTTGAGCGAACATACTCTGTCGAGCTTGATGCTTGTTCGAATATTAGCGTACTCGATGGTGCTCGTTACTCAAATGAGCATCATGCCGTGTTCGACACCACCCCAGTTTTTGGCTCCTCCCGCTATGACGTGCCTGTTTTAGCCCCTCCCTGCCGTGACGCAGCGCGCATCAATGGCAAATTTTTGGGCTGGCAGGGAGAGAGAGAGAGAGAGAAACACACGAACCAAGAAGAAAAAAAAAAGCTCGGGACCCGGTGTCCCACATACAAAAATGCTTGAGTCTCCCATTGTAGCCAATGGGGTTCGTTACTCGAGTAGAGCTCTCGAATTTTACAAAAAGCTCAACTTGAATAACGCAGACCCGAGCATTTGGGTGTCGTTCATCTCTAGATCAGACTACTGACAGGAAGTGTGCAAAGGCAGAAGAACAACAAACCAAAGGATACTGGATGATAACAGAATAAGTGCCGAAGCAGGAGCTAAGCAGGGTGTCAGAGAAACAAACTCACAACAACACTGAGGCACTGAGTGGAAATCCCAGCTCAGCTATATAAATGAAATTTTGAGCACTGAAGGTTATAGGAAACTCATGTTAAAAATACGTATTTGTATTACAATATTATCATCCTAATTATGTAAAGGAAGCCGTTCCTTATGGCCAATGAGAAAAATTAACAGTAATGATGAAAAGTTTTTCCAACAAGCAAGTAATATAATACAACAATTTCTTGATCGAGAATACCCGGTAAAACATTAGAAGAAGCGCCAGCGAACAGAGATGCTCTGATTTAATATATAAGAAACAACATAAAAGAAATGGAAATCCAGCACAGGAGCAACGCGGCTTTTTCTTTCAGATATCGTCCTATTGTGTCTCAAAGCCGGGATGTTGTAGAACTGCAATATTATTGAAAAAGATCCAAGTTTTCCTCATAAAAAACATGTTTCATTTAGACGCAGCATAAATGTAAAAGATAAGCCAGTAAGAAAGGAGATGAAAGGGAGAAAAAAAAGTCTGGTCAGAAAAATCTGCATCGCCCGGGAAATGTGACTGCAGGAATTGTACTATGTGTAATGTAGCACAGCGGGGGTTAAAGAGCACGCCAAACGGTCACTTTTCTTCTTGTTTGGTTTATTTATACAGTCTTTAACAGAAACATAAATGACTGGGTCTCCAGAGAAATAATAAATGATAGCAACAACAAAAGTCTCTGTTCAAGTTTAACCCTCCACAGTCCAGAGGTGAAGCAGGTAAATCCTCAGCTGAGGAGACCATACAAGTCCATAGAATTGCACAGACCTGTGGATGTCCAGAGCGCAGCTCGTCCTTATGCCTTCAATCTCTTTAGGCTCTAGTCCAAGGGCAGGCGTACCCCCAGGGGTCCTGCTGGAACCACGCAGCGCCTCGTCCACAGCGCCTCTCTGCTCACACTGGAAGTCACAGAGTAAATGCAGCCTGAATCTCCCAGGCACACACACCTCACTCTACCTTCCACCTGTCTCCTTAAATGACAGGTTGTAAGATCTGGCCTGGAGTGAAAGAGGACCGGACTACATCACAGAGGCTAATAACCTTTGTGACACATACCTTCCACTCCAGACCATTCCTCTCACCCTGTTACAGTAACAAGTAACCCCTCCCCAACACATGCTGTACGTGTACGATGCTGATGCCCCGCAACTTACAGCCGCTGCAACCACCGAGATGGAGTTTAGCCCCGATCCCAGTGATTGAACCCATTTGATGATAATAGCAGCAACTAGCGGATTTGGAGAGGGACGCCGCTTCCTCTTTCACCCCATCGGCACTTCCGCGATCTGATCACGTGGTGCTGGTGGTTAAATCATGACCTCCAGGTCTGTACGGTGGCCTGTGAGGGTCCGTGTTCATCACTGACTGTAACAGGCTGATGAAAGATATAATACACCGTGCTGCAAAAGTAGCGCAATTTTTTTATCTAAGTGATCAAACATCTGCAACTTCAAGTCCCCCCGTAGGACACACAAATGTGGTGTAAAAAATGTTTTCAAGTCCAAACCTTTTCATTAAAAAAATAAATTCAAAAAATGCAATTTTTCCAATAAAACTATTTATTATTGGAAAACTCTTTTGAGTGAATGCATTCATAAGAGCGATTCTATGTTCTATTCTTGGGCATTACCAACGGAGGAATCGCCCATTGTCTCCTTGAAAAAAATCGCATGGCACTCTACTGGCAGCCAAGCGACGTCTGCAAAAGCCAGTGGCAGAGAAACTGTTTAACCCCCTCTGTGGTGCAATCAGTAGTGATTTACTGCATGGAAACAAGTGATGGGGGAGGAGACTCATCGGAATCCCGCGATGTGATCTCAAGGCGCCGATTGGTTACAATGGCAGTGGGAGACTTGCTATGTCTGCCAGGTATGTCAGCCTAGTAGACCCTGCCTCTGGCAGAATCTGATAGCCTGAGGGTATATACATAGTGTACTGCATTACAGAAGTAATGCAGTGTGCTATACTAGTGATCAAACAATCACATTTTCAAGTTGCTTTGAGAGACTAAAAAAAGTTACAAAAGAAAATTCAATAAAGTTTATGAAAAAAAAATCCAACGTAAATAAAAAAATCTCCTATAAAACATTTATTGAATTAAAAACAAAATTAAAAAAACATATAATAGGTATCACCGTCCTCATAACGACCCCAACAATTTACAGACATCATTATTCATCCCACACGTTGAACAGCGTTAAAGATAATAAAAAATAAAATCTAGAAATTTCTATTTTTCGACCATTTGCTTCATAAAAAAATGCAATAAAAAGCAATCAAATAGTCACATGACCCACAATATGGTATCAATGAAAGTTATGGGTCCTGGAATGCAGCGATGCTAATTTTTTTTTTTCCCACCAAAAACAATTAATAAAAGTTTACAACACATTATATGGACCTGAAAGTGGTGCCATTAAAAAATACTACCTGACTCACAAAAACAAGCTCTAATGTAGCAATGTAGACAAAAAATATTAAAGTTATGGCACTTTCGAAACAACAAGAAACTATTTTGGTCTTTAAGGTGCAAAATAGACCGGTCATCAAGAAGTTTTCTGGAACTGCCGTACTAACATTTGATGGTGCACCCATTGTGGGGATGCAGTACCAGAGATGGCCATCAGGGTGCTCATTAGCAGGTTGTTTGAGGAGGGATTTAGCAGAAAAAGGGTGTTTCTGACAATGAATAGACACCTGACTGGGAATGTCTCTAATCAAGGAAAACTGTTGACTCGATGTCCCTGTGTTGGTCTACTATGCTCCAAGTCTTGGTCCACTGCTGAGCTCCTGTTACCAAGTCTGAAAGAGCTAAGAAGTCTGACGCTGGAGGATGTCCCCTAGGGGCTGGCACCCTTGAGGGTGGGATTGATGGACATTGCTAATCTTCTGTTAAGGCAATAGAGATGTGGTAGAAAGGATTCAAGATCCCGTGTTTAGTTAGTGGCCAGACAGCCAGGTACTGGTTTGGTATGTGCACTGTGATGCCTTTGACAACAGTGTGAGTCCTATATCTCCTGAATTGCTGCAATAAAAGGCTGGCATACACAGTTTTTATGCTAAAGCAAAGCCTGGATGTCTTTTCTGATGTGTGGCCACCTATCTGGTGTAGGAAAGATGGCGGTACCGTGACATAACCGATCTCCTATTTTCACACCATCCATATGAGTGACTGGACCTCAATTAAGTTAACCCTTTCCAATCCAATTTGTATCCTGTTTTTCCTAGGGGGCTTACTCTTTTTCTGCCATCTTACAACGGTGCTATCTGCTGGCTAAAGCCAGTACTGCATGAGGTGACACGTTGGATAGGCTCCGACAGCAGAGAGGCTGGCAATATACAGTAAGAGAACCTCGACGGACGTCTTCCAACATCGGAGTTCTACAGCCTTAAATCATAATGTCTTCAGAGGTCAGAAAGTGGATTGGAAAGGGTTAAGTCAATGCGATGAACTATTGTCCGCCACTCTAAGTCTCTTTTTTTTAGCGGCTCCATCAAAATAGTGCACACTGTGGCGGATTCTGGCGGACCCCAATTATAAGTTATGGCGATCTATTGGGTGCTTCTTCACATGAGTGTATTTAAGCTCCGTATCACACACATATTTGATTAAATATCCAGAAATAGAGGAGAAAAAAGTGGGACAGCGCCTCTTGTGTACCTAGATCGTTCTATGGTCAAAAACACGTAGAAAAGATATATGGTGGTCACAGGTGGGAGGGGAAAACCCCGTGCCAAAAAACGGGCATCAAAAGAGAGCATGAACGGAGAAGAACCTGCGGGGTTAGCGGCCTACAGAAGTAAATACAAAGGAAAAATAGAAAAACTCTTGCGCTCCGGGTAACCAGTAATGTGCCAACCGTGACCATCTCAGATGGTGAGCGTATATGGATTGTTCACACCCATGTGAATGAGCCCTTAGTCTCCACCAGAGGGTGGACCAGGCACTCCATTGGCTTCATTTTGCTAGTCCTATGACATCACAGAAAAGCTATGACGTCATCAGAAGTATGAACACAGCCTAAATGATGCGGAGGCGGAAGGACCGGTGATTGTGACTCTTTAGCCCCTTCTGCCTTTTTTCCTCATGTGTTCCCTGTGAATGTCAATGAGAGAGTTGTGTGTAATGAACCAGATGTTGACCGTCAGCCTCACTTCTTGAAGTTGTGGGCTTCTCCTTCAGCTTGTCACTGGGATGAAGGATGAAAATGAACTGACTTGTTGCCTCGGCTTGTTACTCGTCATCTGGACAGAAATCCAGATTTACGTGTTTTTTTGTACATTTTTAGAAAAGATCACAAAATCGGCAAAGAAATTTGTTGCAAACTTTGGAGCGGAAACGTTTGCAGATCCTATTAGCCACCGCCGAGCAGCGCCTGACACCCCGGCGTAAACAGGTCCTGTCAGATAAGGGATTTGGATGGTATTTCGGGAAATTCTGTTCATTAGGAGGCTGTGAGGACGCGGGGAAATGTTCTACTTTCATGTCTGGCTTGTTAGAGCGGGCTGGAGCTAAATCTGTAACGGACGTGTCCTCCACCCTTCGCTGACACATACAAGTGGCCATATTAGGGATCTGTAACACTGCGTTCCTTCAGTCTGTTAGCCTCTACCTCGGAGACGTACCAGGGGTTTTTAGACATTTTTATATTTTTGGCATGTTGCATCATATATTGTGCAGGAGCCCACCCAGCTCCGTGATGCCAACCCATCACCCCTCCGCGCCAGGCAGGCCTTCTACCCAACCCCGGCACGGAGAGAAATAGGTTAATTGTCTTCCATTGACTGTCTTGTGGATTGAAGGCGCAGAGCAGATAAATAATTCATGCCCCCCTGGTTTCCTTCTCGCATTGTAAACACAAAGAGTAAGGAAAGTGGGTCCTTCCGGGGAGCTCCGAGCCGCCCGCCTATTGGTGCCGGCTTCCCGAAATCTCTCATCCTCCTGATGAGCGTTGAAGACTGAGTGCTTTTTCTCATCACTGGGTTTTCCAGGATGAAATCTCCTTTTGCCTTTTTAAATCCCGAGTTTTAGATTAAAACTAATCTGTTGAAGCCATCAGCGGCGGCCGGGATAAAGCGGCGCCGGCGCTCCCCCAGCAGAGCAGCCGAGGATTTCTACATCATCGTTTAACTTAAACAGATGAGATTGATAAAACCCCGAAGCCGAGTCAAGAGGTTTTACCCATAAAATGTGTCAGCGGCGAGCGGCGTGGGATACGGGGCCTCCGCCGCAGCAGCAATCCTGTTGTATTAATACGCCAGCAATATGTGGATTCAATAATCTCCTTAATGGCCCAGGGATTGCATTAAACACCCGGTAATATTTAGGGGGTCTGCGCTCTACAGGGGGATTAGATCCGGCACAATGGAAAGGGATTACGGGTGGAAACGCCGCTGCCTCCTGCCGCACTCGTTTTCTGTCATTGAGAGTCTTAATTGCAGAAGGCAGATTTTACACGGCTTCTCCGAAAGTTGTTGCAACTCTCTGATACGTTTTTATGTCCTCTGCTTGCTGTCTGTGAATGAGAGCATTCTGGTTCGTATTCCAATGCTGAATGTTCTTCTTGATCTTCCAGATTATACAACTGATGGAATGGTTAGCAGTTTTACCATGACTTAACCCAATAAGGACCAAGCGCTGTTAATATTCGGCTCTTGGTCCTTGGCTATAATTTGGCACCATAAAAGAAATCCGGCACGGGGTTAAAGCTCCTGCTTCTGCATTCCAGGAGGAGCAGGTTGGGCACTCGTCTGTCAGACAACCAAGGATAGCAGCGGTTTTAAGTACTTTTGTCTTGTCTTTCGCAGGCTACATAGTGCTCAATGCAGAGAATAGAGAAATAGAATAGAGAAAGTAGAACCCTTCCCCCCCTTCCCCTACAGCAGAGCTGCAAGATCATAGAAGACCCGAATCAGCTCTGCCAGTGACACTTCGGTTTTCACGCCGAGCCGATATACGGTGTCCTCATATGCGGGGGGGGGGGGGGATGGAAGAGCCAGGAGCAGAAACTGAGCTCCCGCCCCCTCTCTGCCTCCTCTCCGCCCCTCTGCACTATTTCCAATGAAAGGAGGCAGGACAGGGGCGAGGCTAAGTTCACCGAATTAGCCCCGCCCCCATCCCGCCTCTCCCCATTGCAAATAGTGCAGAGGGGGTGGACAGGAGGCAGAGAGGTGGAGGGAGCTCAGAGCACTGCTCCCGGCTCTTCCAGCCTCCTCCCCCTGCAGAGAGAGACGCCGTATATCGGCTGGGATTTAAAACCCAGCAGATATACGTTGTCTGAATCCAGCCTCAGGCGGAGCTCCTATGGATGCTGCAGCTACAGTGGAAAAGTGCGAAAGTTAAAAAAAAGACAGTGTGAATGTCCCCAGAGGTCTTATATGACATCATGTGGGGTGTTGATGTTGAAAAAAATAGTCACAAAATAAGTAAAAAAAAGTTGCCGAATAAAATAAAAAATATAAATACATTTCAAAAAAGAGAGACCAAACGAAACTGTCGCCGTATCTGCCCTGTTATCCGGGAAAACACAAATTATATATTAAAGCACCCAAAACAAAGTGGGGAAACCATTCCTGTACTTTATAAAATATCCAGTGAGAAAGGATATTAAAGACTAAACAAAAATAAAATAGGGCCATAAAACCACCACAAGCGTAAAATTCCTAAAAAGTGTCTGGTCCTTTAGAACTGAAACCCCCTGGTCCTTAAGGAGGTAAAACTGCTTCACAGCGGCTCCGTCCTTTCTGGTTACTTCTGACCAGGACATGTGACTGCTGCAGCCAATCACTGGAAACAGCTGTGACCTTCTATAGGCAGTGATTGGCTGCAGCGGTCACATGACCTGGCAGCAGCAACCAGGAAGAACAGAATGATTGTGAAGCAATTTTAAGTTATAGGAAAACTCCTTTTAAAGTGGTAGGTAAGGGTTAAAGGGGTTGTATTTGAATGAACTTTTATCAATTAGCCATACTGCAGGTTCAGTGATAAAAGTTTGAGCAGTGGGGGTCTTAGTGGTGAGATCCCAAGAACAGGGGTCCGTGTACCTCTTCTCTCGTCACTGCGGGGTCACTTCTCCCCCTGCGGTGACATTAGAATGAATAGAGCTGTGGCCACTCAGTTCGCTTCAATGGACCTGACGCAAATAGCTTGTATTCGGCTATCTCCCACAGTCCCCCTGAAAATGAATTGAGCAGCATCATGCATGCGGACCATCACTCCTTCAATCTCCTGTGGGAGGTGCAGCGATTTCACAGTGAGGAGGATGGGAAAACAGGATGCACATTCTTGGGGTGAGCCCCCCACTGATCAGATTTTTATTACCTATCCGGTTGATAGGGGATAAAAGTTAATCTTGGAACAACCCCTTTAAGTTTTGTTAAAGTCACATTCATGTGACTAGAAGCAATGGGATGAAACTGTAAGGGAGGAGACACAGATTAGATATTAGACAGTGAGGGGGATCAATGAGTGGAACAGGTTGCCACAGGAGGTGGGGAGTTCTCCTTCAATGGAAGTCTTGAAACGGAGGCTGGACAAATATCTGTCTGGGATGATTTAGTGACCCTGCACTGAGCAGGGGGTCGGACCCGATGACCCCGGAGGTCCCTTCCAACTCTACCAGTCTAGGATTCCTTTTAACATTGTCTACGGGGCATTTATGCTAAAAGTTTGTGCCAAGGTGGCATCCCCTATTTATATGTCCTTTTAGGGCATATGAACGTCATAGAGCGGCCTTTCCCACTCAGGTTCCTCCTCTATATCCCAGAATGGAAGACCACTCAGTTATAGCTGCTTCGGTCCTGGAAGACCCTCATCCATCCTGTAATATACGGCATTGTCCGCTGCAGAGACATACCAGGAAGGCTGCTGCTTCCTCCAACAAAACCAGCTGCTTGCCGGGGTTACTGAGAGCCGACACTGGGGCAAACTTTGGATACTTAAAGGGGTTATACACTACCCCTTTAAGTGGGTGCCTCTAATGAGTGCCATACAACTGCATCCATCACAGAAGAGAACAAAGTAGCCTTATCAGCGTGGAGTCCTGGACGGTGTGTTGGCTGTTGTGCTTAGCTCACAAAGGATTACCTACACTGATACATTGTAACAAGTCGTCAGCTGTGAAAGCAGGACTAGTCAGGGTGGGTTCACACTAGACGACTACCATCCAAATAATCGCGCAAAAGAGCGAATGCAAATGATGGTCGTTCCATGTAGCCACCAACAGGGGGAGCAACAATAATACCCTCATTTCATCTCACCTGAAAAATAGTCGCTGGTTGATCAAAAGTCATCTGGTGTAAAGTCACAGCTGTTCGTATTTGGACGACTTGCGAACGTGTTTGCACGGAAATCCGTCTACGAATGATATGACCTCAAGTAAAGGCACATTCAAATAGCATCATTCATTGACAGCAAGCAGAGATCTCGGAAATGAGGAGGAATTGAAACATGAGAGGAAGTTGCAGAACTGTTAATTAAAAAGAATGATCTCCTTTGAGCGGCTGGGTCCTATAATAATGCGCACAGCGGCTGGTTGTGAGAAGCGGCGCGGCGTGGATAATCCTCAGAGCTGTCAGTCAGCGGCATCCATCCTGCTGGGGTTGCGTGTCCTTCCGTACAGTCGGTACAGTAACTCCCTTCTTCGCTACTCAGCAGAAATAAAGTCACCTAATGTCACAAGATTTATGGGACGTGTCTGAGGGATATGACACGAGCTTCATCACTCTCCTCCATCGTGCCACCGGCTGACACACCATCCGCTCCCGTGACCTTCATCAGTCAAGGTCAGGGACAAGGGCAAATTGATTTCACATTACACGGTCCGACTAACAAAAAACTAAATCCAATAGCCGAAGAGAGGATTCATAGAGGCCCAGGAGGCGACTCCCTGCAGCTGCAGATGAATGCAAAGTGCCTCAAGTAACATGTAAGAAAGCTAAAATCATCTTGGCGCACAGAAGGCTGCTGCAGAATGACCTGCCGCTCATCATCAGCTCTTCATGCGGAGCGCCAGGAGATGGCTATGTGGTTCTGCGCTCCTATGGGCTGTGGTCACTAGAATTGCATTGGTGCAGCCATTATCATATCCATCACCTGCTGCAAAGGAGGAGGTCAGATTAAGGGGGCACTCAGCAAGAGTATAGCATCAGTTGGCGGTCCAGTCTCTAGGGCAGGAGAGCAGTGGGGCATCCAGTCTGTAGGACGGGAGAGTGATAAAGTGTGGGGGGCAGTTCAAGCTCTAGGGCAGTGAGGGTCCAGGCTCTAGGACAGGAGAGTGGTGGAGAGTCCAGTTTGTATGATGGGAGAGGGGTGGGGAGGATCAGGTTGTAGGATAGGAAAGCAGTGGGGGTCCAGGATCTAGGACATGAGAGCGGTGGGATGGTCCAACGTCTAGGACAGGAGAGCGCTGGGGCATCCAGTCTGTAGGATGAGAGAGGGAAGGTGTGTGTGGGTCCAGGCTCTAGGGTAGGAGAGCAGTGGGGAGGATCAGGCTGTAGGATCGGAGAGCAGTTGGGGTCCAGGCTCTAGGACAGGGGAGCGCTGGGGCATCCAGTCTGTAGGATGGGAGAGGTAGGGTATGTGGGGTTCCATGCTGTAGGGTAGGAAAATGGCAGTTGGCTCCAGGCCTAGGGGAGGAAAGTGGTGGGGCATGCAATATGTAGGATGAGAGAGCAGGGGTGTGTGGGAGTCCAACCTCTAGCACGGGAGAGTGGTGGGGTGGTCCAACCTTTAGCACAGGAAAGCGGTGGGGGGATCCAACCACTAGCACAGGAGAGCGGTGAGGGGTCCAACCTCTAGCACAGGAGAGCGGTGGGGGGATCCAACCACTAGCACAGGAGAGCGGTGGGGGGTCCAACCTCTAGCACAGGAGAGCAGTGGGGGGGTCCAACTTCCAGCACAGGAAAGCAGTGGGGGGATCCAACCTCTAGCACAGGAGAGCGGTGGGGGAGTCCAACCTTTAGGACAGGAGAGCGGTGGGGGAGTCCAACCTTTAGGACAGGAGAGCGGTGGGGGAGTCCAACCTTTAGGAGAGGTTGAGCTGTGGGGTGTTCCAACCTTTAGTACAGGAGAGCGGTGGGGACTCCAGGCTCTAGGATAATAGAGTGGTGAGGGTTCCAGGCTCCAGGACAGGAAGCACTGGGGGTCTCTGCATTTGCATCCCCATTATTGCCACATTCTGTATATTGATCCTGTTTGATGGCTGTCTGACGAGATTGTGAGATTTTGCAGTACCTGCATCTGGTCTCCAGCCATGAACATGGATTGTGGACAGCAGTAACCCCTTCCCTGCTGGCACTTTTTGGGTTATTTTGTGCTGTTTCAGCTCCGCATACTCTATGGGTTGTGCAGAATATATGACTTTGTAACAGCTCACAATGACCATTATACCGCCGGCACGAGGCACATTAGGAGCTCCGCACTATTTCACGACACGGTTTTATTATTACGTTCTCGGCTGATGAATTGAAGTTGGAACCATGAGATTTCATCTGGATTAAGCCAGAAGCCATAATGAGGCAGATGAGCACAAAGAATAGCGCGGCGCCATCCTTCACGTTAAACCAGCGGGATGGGGATATTTTTAAGCCAGAAGAAACTCCTTTCCATGTACCCCAACAGTACGGAGGGCAGACGGGGATCCCCCTCTGGGCTGGTCTCTATGGGATCCATACTGGCAGACATGGTGCTTCCACATATCATCGGCACCGCATCTCCCTTCTACATGTTCCACCAACCAACAAGCATTTTACGTTTGCGCATAAACCGCGATCAGTGAAGAACATGAGTTGGCGCTTTCATTGGCGGATCATTAGCCCATTTACACTGACCAATCAGCAGGGCAACAACCGGTCTGAAACCATGTAGAAGGACCTTAGGGCTTAAACAGATGGGCGCATGAACCAGGGTTCATGTGCCAGGGCATATATATATATATATATATATATATATATATATATATATATATATATATAACCTGTGGTTGTCCTCTGCCACCTCTCCTATCTGCCGGGTTCAGGCCCTGTTTTTAGTGATCCAAGATGGCTGCAGCAGTTTTCTAACTACCTGATGCACACTGTGCACTGCTCTCTGATTGGCCAGTGCTGATCACATGAGAAGCTCTGGCCAATCAGAGAGTAGGTATAATGTATTGGTAGTCTAACACTGTGGGGATTAGCTAGTCTGAAGATGGTGTTGGCCATCTTGGACAGCCGAAAACAGGACCTAGAACCAGCAGATATGAAGAATAGCAGAGAAGAAAAACTGCAGGTAATATATCCCATTCCCCTTCCACTCTCAGAACAGAAGGTTGTCCCAAAACCAGAGGGTCACTTTAACCCCTTCCCGCCCCAGGCTGCACCCCAGCTTGGAAGCAGTTCCTGCGAATGGGCGTACACTTACATCCCGTGGATGATGTAGGCTCAGAAGCTCAGCCCACGCCATCGGCAGCGGGAGCCGGCTGTGGCAGCTGTAAAAAAAAAAGGCTCCTATTCTGCAAAAGTAGAAAAACCTAAAAAAAATTATTATATTGGTTTTATTCTAATTGTATCAACTCATGTCACTTATGAGTAAGGCCGGCTGCACACGGGTGGGTCGGAGTCCACATGCGGAATCCGAGCCTGTGCCCAGCTGGTATCCGCACGTACCTGTGCTTAAGTCTTTTCATCTGTACTGCGGATGGTCCACATGGCGAGCCGTCGGACATGTGCAATGCAGATTATTTTTTTTAAAATCTCAACCGTTGCGGAATCCGCGACCTTTCCGCAATGGCATTGCACAAGGGCCGCAGATTGGACGGCTTCCGTTAACTTCAATGGAAGCCGTCCGTGCGGAATCCGGACAGAAATGGAGCATGCTGGGATTTCTCCTCTGCCACCGGAAAATCACAATCTGTTTCCACTCAAGTAGAGGAAATTGCGTTTTGCCATAGCATGCTATGGAAGGTATTTGCTGCAGAATCCAGAGGCGGCCGTCCGCTCCGGACTCCGTAATGCAAGTCCGCCCGTGTGCAGGCAGCCTAACACTATTAAAAAAATGGATGTTTTTACTGCCTGCCCTGCAAATAAAAGTAATGCAATACATGATATGTACCCCAAAAATGGTACCAATAAAAACTACAGCTCGCTACAAAAAAAACAAGTCCTCATACGGCCATTTTGAAAAGAGGAGCTGAAAATACCGCCAAAGTTGTTGCGTCATTAGGTCCAAAATGGGGGTTATAAGGGGTGTTTGGTCAGGTGAAAATACTGGGCAATTCGTAGTGATCCATATACCAGTAATTGCACCTTATTTTGACTACAGCTTCTGAGCCCCCAGTATCACATGACCCAAAGAGTGCGGTGGCTATCCTTACGGCAGGATGTCCCACCTGCGGATCATGATAT
Source organism: Eleutherodactylus coqui (assembly GCF_035609145.1). Lineage (NCBI taxonomy): Eukaryota > Metazoa > Chordata > Amphibia > Anura > Eleutherodactylidae > Eleutherodactylus > Eleutherodactylus coqui. Next base: position 11,895,532 of record NC_089846.1, on the reverse strand, counting down.
CTTCTCCCCTGCTCCCCCTTAAGATGGAACGCAACGGCTTCAGGCGTACAATGTAGCTGTGATGCTGGGGACAACAGACTTCGACTGCCATTGGTATGATACTAATATACTGACTACTGAAACATTGTGCAACACCCCAGAGGGGTGACTCTGGGCACCTGGCTAACGTGAAGAGCTGGGAGGGATAAGTGCTGTCTCGTCATGGTGGCACTTACCAGGCTCTGGTCCCTGAGGGATGACACGTAGCCAAGGCCAGAGCGGGATCATAGACCAGCTTCGACACCCCTAGGATAGGGAATGCTAATTAACAGGATGGGGGGAGTAGTAGTAGAAATCACTCGTGGCGCTACCGTTCCCACACACCGGTATTCTATGCGGCGGAGAAATGAACACAGAGACTTGTGTATAGTACCTTCGGTCCCTAGGAACGGTTAGGGCCCAGTATAACTTTTACTTAATAATAAACTTGTATAACAGGTAATGCAGGTAGAATTCACTGTAAGCAGTAACAGGCTATAGCTCATAGATAGGGAGGATACACAAGATGAATATGGCCCTACAGTCCACACTATCTGTATGTCACCAGTCCTGGATTGGGAGCACTCCAGTGGAGGAAGGGGTGTAGGGGTCTCTCCGCAGACTCTCTGGCAGAAAATTACTAAAGGAGGCTTAGCCAATATACACCCCGCACAGCAGATGCGTGGGTGTCACAATAACGTACCTCTGTGCGGTGATCCTAACTATGGACGGCGGCACAGGAAAAGCCTGTAGTGTGAATGGGTACCTGTTTAGAACTTGGGTAGTGCGCTCTCTCTCTGTTGTAGGGACTCACTCCTCTCACATCCACACTCCAAACACTACAGGATGTCGCTCCTATGTGGCTCTGTTAGCACTCTGTAGCAAGCAAGATGGAAGACCTCCTCCTGCTCTCAATCTCTCCCATTTATCACCTCACTTGTACCACATGACAGACTGGTACATTTACATGCAGGCAATGATTTTATTAAAGTTAACCTCTCAAGTGCCGCCGCTCTGCAACACACACACTGGATATGACAGGACAAGCTTTGCACAGTGTATCTGTTACATTGTGCTGCTGAGACCTGTAGTACTATGATTTCTAGCAGCACAGCTCCACAGGTGGTGATGATTGAGCCGGCTGGGTGTGATGATCTCCTGCTAGCCAATCTCCTGGGTCTTTGCTCACATATAAACCCAGCTCCTGTCAGTGTCTGTCTAGTGTCCAGAGTGAGCAGTCATGTATCCATGTCCGTTACAGCTTGCTGTGCATCTGGTGTTCAGGGTGAGCAGTCATGTCACTTCAGCTTGCAGCTTGCCGTGCGATCTGTGTTCTGTTCTGTCCTGTTGCAGCTTGCTGTCTGATCTGTGTTCTGTTCTGCCCTGTTGCAGCTTGCTGTGTGATAGGACAGAACAAGCTGCAACAGCTGCTCTGTTCTGTCCTGTTGCAGCTTGCTGTGTGACCTGTGTCCAGTGCTGCTGGACCCCTGGTTAGTGTAGGGACTAGCGGTATAGCCAAGAGCCATGAAGTGGCCCACTAGCTTACATGTTTTGTACAAAATGTCAACTAATACCTGGTATTTATATATAGCTGACTATCTGCTATTAGTGGTTGCATTTTTGGCTGCTGTATGCTGTGTTTTCTGGCTCTGTGTGTCCTGTTCTGTCCCTGTTATGTGGCATGTGTATGTGTCCAGTTCTGGTGGTGTGGTTCCTAGGAGCAGCTAGGGCCCAGCTCCGAAGACCGCTGGGCCGCCCTTTATTGGGACGATGTCCCCACTTAGGTAGGGCCATGTCATCCTCCCTGTAGCATAGGGCCAGTTGTCTAAAACTGATCGTGGTCACGATCGTGTGAGCCCATGCTTAGTTTGCCCACACGATCGTAACAGCATCTACATGAGACAAAACATGTATGACATTTACGGAGGGGTCCAGGATGGTGTTCTGGGCCACTACAATTGCCCCATATTTTTACTTGACCGGAAAACCCCTTATAAGGCTGCATCCTCTTGGAAGCAAATCAGCATTGACATCAATATCTTTACACTGCCTGGTCAGATCAGCGGAGGTTGATGTTGATGGTATCATTTGAGAAATGTCTTGGGTTTAGCAGATGAAGTAATATTTACTCTCCCATCACACAGGGTAGCACGAGTCCAGTTCTGAGCTGCACACACAATGGTGAGTCTGACGCCCATCTGTACATCTTTCGTATGAGATGGCTCTTATAACATCCTGATCGGGAAAGTTGGCCCAGGAGCCGGTCTTCCCAGGTATATTGATTTGTGGCGCAGACTGTTACTTCTAACAGAGTCGTCCATTTTTGTTGCGCCCTCATTCCGAGTTGGAGGAACTGCTGGCATCTTTTACTGTTGGCCCGAGGCAACTGAGCATGGTGGGTTCATCTATTATGCTGCTCTTTGTCAGGTGTGATATATAGCTCCATGAATGACTCTGCTGGGGATGTACCTGCCCTATACAAGTGACGCCTGCCACCAGGGGGCTCTCCTGAGCTCTGCAGAAGCAGTAACCTCCTATGACCTGCACCATTGGCCAGCAGTATTATACAGCCCCTACGTCTCACCCTGTCGGAATAAATATAGAGGATTTCATCTGCCGCACTGCTGTAATACAACGGATGCAGAGAAGGATGCAAGAACAATAGAGGTTAAGCATCGGGGTCAGTTACTCCATAAATAGAGCAGCGATCTGTATCACCAGCCTCTGACTCCTCACCTGGAGCTCCCGCACCTTCAGGGACTCTGCGGCTCTTCGGGATATTTTTGAGAATAATTTTTTATGATTTTTGACCCCCAAAGTAAATGAATAAAACATAGGATTTAAGGCCAAATGTCGTGCTGCTTCCTGATTGGCCAACATCGCTGCCATCATTGTAGGTGATCGCTGTCACTGTCAGCATTTAGCTAGAATGTATCCCCCTTATTATGAGTGTTGTGGGTATGCTCTGTGAACTGTGCAAGAAGAGGAGAAGGTGAGCTGTGACATCACCTTGTGAAAGGGGGATCTGTATAAAGGTGCCACCTTTCATGGCTATCCTGCCTATGATAATGAGATGATGGCTGAGAAGTTTAATCTACAGAACAGGAAGTGTCAGACTATTATTAGGCCTAGTGGTCAGTGTACAAGGAGGGGAGGAGGTGAGCTGTGACATCACCTATTATGAATGGTGGGTCCTGTGTTATCTATATGTAGGAGTCACTTCTCAGTGTAATCCTGTCTGTGATGATATATGAAACGGTTACTGAAAAGTTTTCTTTGCTGAACAGGAAGTGTCAGATTATTACTAGGCCTAGTGGTCAGTGTGAGAACTGCAGGGTTTTTGTAAAATGTAGATTGTGACGTCCAAAATTAAATAACTATCCCCCCAAATTATTAAAAAATACAGTATGTCTAAGAAAAACCTGCTTTATAGGTGACACTCTCCATTTAAAGGGGTTGTCCCGCGCTGAAACGTTTTTTTTTTTTTCAACAGCCCCCCCGTTCGGCGCGAGACAAACCCGATGCATGTGTTGCAAAAAAAAACCGGATAGTACTTACCCGAATCCCCGCGCTCCGGTGACTTCTTACTTACCTTGTGAAGATGGCCGCCGGGATCTTCACCCTCGGTGGACCGCAGGTCTTCTGTGCGGTCCATTGCTGATTCCAGCCTCCTGATTGGCTGGAATCAGCAAACGTGACGGGGCGGAGCTACGAGGAGCAGCTCTCCAGCACGAGCAGCCCCATTCAACACGGAGGAGACCAGACTGCGCAAGCGCGTCTAATTGGGCGATTAGACGCTGAAAATTAGACGGCACCATGGAGACGGGCACGCTAGCAACGGAGCAGGTAAGTGAATAACTTCTGTATGGCTCATAATTAATGCACAATGTACATTACAAAGTGCATTAATATGGCCATACAGAAGTGTATACCCCAACTTTGTTTCGCGGGACAACCCCTTTAAGTATTCGTTATTGGGGGCCAGCTTGATTTTTTTTTTTTTTTTTTTTTGGGGGGGGGGGGAATTGAGTTGCTTTGCAAGAAGATAATGGCAGGAGAGGCTATTATAGAGTGTATATACAGAGAGGGTGTAATACAGTATATACAAAGCTATATATGATAGCTGTCAGAGCTGCTGATTGGCTGCGAAGGATCATCATGTGACCAAAGAATGTGGACGCAATTACACCCCTTAGTATGACGATTAGTTCTCGCTCCGATTGATAGAAGTTTGTCTCAGCGTCAGCTTCATTTACACAACGAGGGGATTGAACCCCGATCATCGCAGTCACCTCGCCGCCGCTGATCACAAATCTACCTTTGGTGAAACTCCATCCGTTCCCCACAAGAAAGATATTTACTAGTAAGTCCTGCGCCAATTCCACTGCCTGCAGACATCCGTGTGTTCATATGACCGCATCATACAGTGGCTGTAGCGCTGCGCACGTTTCTATCCGGACCTGACCTGTTCACAGATTAATGGTGGCAAACTTTGCCGCGTGCCCTATATTACCGCGGACGGCCTCCATTGAAGTCATGGAGGCCCTCCGACCCGCAGCCAATACGTAATATTGAAAAAAAATTAAAACTGTACTGCGCATGACCGACGGCGAGCCGCCGCAGTCACCCGCATTAAAGAAAAAGCAGGTATGCAGGGTGGCCGGCCTAATAGACTGCGGTTCCCCCGCTTGCGGATTCCGACCCGTTCGCGTGAGCCCGGCATTCGATTTGCCTGCCTTTTAAGGTCTTTTAATCATTGGATAGTGATTTTCTTTCATTGCCCTTTACTCCACCCGCAGACCCCATCTGAGCTCATGTTAAACCCTCCCGGGTAGTCCAACTGATGGTGGCGTCTCACTGCCACGCTGGGGCACACCTACCTCTGCATTACTGCCATGGCGTGGCTTTTAGGGCCACCTGCGCCCATCTGCATCCTGCTGGCCCCCCAGGTAGCCGCTGGTCAACCTAACCAACAATCGTGACTACATGGGCCCATTCATGCACCCCCGTTAACAAGCCACTATGCTGTCCTGCTCGTCCTATGCGTTCCGTGACCCCGCGCCCCCTGACCGTGTAACGTGTCGCGGCTCATTTACTTACCATCTTTCACTACCCAGAGGGTCATTTCTCCGTGCGGCTTGTAAGCGGACATAAGAGCCTCCGGTCAGCCGCGTCAGCGTGAAATATTCCGTATAACACTCCTCCTTCCTGCGCGAGGCGCCATTTTCTGCTCGGAGATGGTTTATGAACGTTCTTGGAATATTTCTAAACATGTCTGCAGATAGACGGCTCCATCGCTGGAAGGGGACATCATTAATTTCCTAACAAGAGAGCGTAAACGAAGCGCGTCGGCCGTCAGCCCGCGTACAGAGCTCATAAAACGGCTGCATTACCCAGGTGACATCAGCAATAGGCTTTCAGCGTGATGAATGGCTGCGAGTCCCCGGCCCCCATCACTTGTTTAACATGCAGTAAGCGATCGCTCTCCTGGCTCCGAGGTCCCTTCTCTCATTCTGCTTTCACCCCCTCTCTGCTGCGGCGGCCGCTCTCCGCGCTCGTCTTCCATCGCCAGAGGCGAATCATGTTTCATATGTCACTCATTAGAGAAGAAAGCCTCCCCATACATGTGTCTGGTGCTCCTCGCCGTCGCGTCTGCCGTACATGATCCTCCATTACTGACACTTAATTGCAATTAAAAGATTCAAGCGGCTCGGTGTCAGGCGTGATACGTGGAGGCGGCTGCGGGGTTTTCTCATCCTTGGCCGACATTTTCCAGCTTTTTTCAAGCACTGCATGGGATCGGTAAGGTCGGGTTCACACTTGCAGCGACTGAAAAAATGATTCGGATCCGTCCAAGCTGTGAGCGTAGACGCCGTTGCATGGAGGTACACGGACTCTGTAAGGGTCATTAAGGACCTCTGGGTACGCAGTGTGCTGCAGGTGCAACGCATCTAATGGAGGACCCCTCGGGACTCATGTCCATGGGCGGACTTGAATTGCAGAATTCGCGCGAGAGATCCGCTAATCAAGCCGCCAATAGGGATGCATGGGCGTCCACAAATTAAGTAAAACATGCGGATCTGATTTGCGGACCTTCTGGTTCCTGAAAACAAGAACTGACAGCTTCCATTGAGGTCAATGGCAGCCGTCCGATCCGCGGCCCTCCCGCAGCTGTCACTGTAGACGTGCTGCAGAGTTTAGGAAAAAAAACAAAGAAGTGTACTGCGCATGCGCGCCGGCCGCCGCGCCTGCACACATCCACAGTGCAGAAGAAAGAAGGTCCGGACAGGAGGGAGGAGACCCGGACAGGTAAAAAAATGTCCTTGGCCGCGGGCAAGGTCGGCTCCAACTGTGAGCTCCCGCAGACAGAATCCGACCCGCCTGACTAGGGCCTCATTCACATCAGCGCTGAAATGAAATCCACTGGCCAAACGGATCCGTCTTCTGATGGATCTGATGGATCCTAACAGCGCCGAACAGCCTCCATTGACTATAATGGGGTTCCTTCAGTTTCTCCCTGCAGTCGTCCCAAATGACTAGCGCAGCATGCAAAGTTTTGACCTGGAATCAGAGGGTCACTTTAAATTGGCCTTCCAGTTTGTGGATGAAGTTCAGTCCCCGGGACCGGCGAGGTGGGTATATTACCTGCTACTCTTCTCTCCCTCTGATCCGCTGCTTTGGGATCTCATTTATAGCCATTCAGGATGGTCGATGCAATTTTCTAGCTAGCTAATGCACACTACCCTCTGATTGGCTAGCACTGATCACGTGAGCAATGTTGGCCACTCAGACAGCAGGTATAGTGCATTGGTAGTCGCTACATTACACATGCACTATAGGGATTCGGTAGTCTGAAGATTGCTTTGGCCATCTTGGTTGGCTGAGAATGGGACCCAGAACCAGCCTACCAGAGGGGCATTGGCACAGAAGCCCAGGAGAAGGTAATGTAACGGCTCCCTCCGCTCCCAGGACAAAGTATTGTTCCAAAACCAGTTGGTCATTTTAAGACTGGGGCTACCGGGCGACTTTGGCCGCTCAACCAAAGATTCTTGTGCCCTTACACCCTCATTATCATCAATGGGGTCACACAGATCGCAAGGCAATCCACCTAGGTTGGATTTTTGCGACATGCTAATTCCGGCAATTTTTGAGTCGCACTGTGACCCCATTGACCTCAATGAGAATACAATGCAATCTTTGGCGGCCATAGTCACCATGTAGCCCTAGCCTAAATCTCTTTTTTTACTTCATCCTAATCTCCAATCACATCCAGAGCTGCATTTACATTTCTGCTTCTTGCCCTTTGGAATCAGACTGCAGTCTATCTCCACTTCACAATCATTGGTGACCCTACAGCTCGGCTCTTACTGTGGCTTTGTTTCCTTTAGCTCCCACCATGCACTGCTCTCTGGTAGCAAAAAAAAAGAAATCGTAAATTTTGATGCAGCTCTGGATGTTACTGGAGCATGAGACCTGGCAAATCGGGTCAGTATATGATAAAGCGACTCATTTACAGAGCCTGTAGGGCAGGAATGCTGCTAACAAGAGTAGTTTTGCCTTCTCCGAGCCCCATTGGTCTTTGCAGTCTGCGTGGCCCCCGATATTTGCCCCGCTCTCACGGAAGGACTTACCGTCTAACAAAGACATTTAGGTCAAAGTAGCAAAGTGTGTTTGTTAGTGAAGCCGTAATCGGTCAGCAGGCGGGCCGCGGTGGACGCCATGGCTGAGGAGGACGACGCTTAATGTCTGATGATTATTTGATTAGTGTTTTCTCCATCTCCCCTCCAGGTAATGTAAGCAGCCGCAGGCGTCAGAGGGAGGCAGAAACACACCGACAATCAGAAAACTGCGATGCTGGAGGCGACGGACCGCGGGCAGAGGCGTCAATGTCAAATCTAACACCCATAATAACATGATAATCAGCCGGGTCTCACTATAGTAGAAGACTGCGATGCCACTACTGCAGTCTATGTAGTCCGTATATCTCCTCTATGGGGAACGTCCTGCAGATTGAGGGGAGTCACACAACTTCCCGTATTGTAGTGATTAGTACCTACCTGGAGTGGTCCAAAGGAAGGCAAATAGAGATGAGCGAGCACCAAAATGCTCGGGTGCTCGTTACTCGGGACGAACTTTTCGCGATGCTCGAGGGTTCGTTTCGAGTAACGAACCCCATTGAAGTCAATGGGCGACCCGAGCATTTTTGTATTTCGCCGATGCTCGCTAAGGTTTTCATTTGTGAAAATCTAGGCAATTCAAGAAAGTGATGGGAACGACACAGCAACGGATAGGGCAGGCGAGGGGCTGCATGTTGGGCTGCATCTCAAGTTCCCAGGTCCCACTACTAAGACACAATAGCGGCAAGAGTGGCCCCCCCCCTCCCAACAACTTTTACTTCTGAAAAGCCCTCATTAGCATGGCATACCTTAGCTAAGCACCACACTACCTACAACAAAGCACAATCACTGTCTGCATGACACTCCGCTGCCACTTCTCCTGGGTTACATGCTGCCCAAACCCCCCCCCCCCCATGACCCAGTGTCTACAGTGCACACCAAACTGTCCCTGCGCAGCCTTCAGCTGCCCTCATGCCACACCACCCTCATGTCTATTTATAAGTGCGTCTGCCAGAGGAAAAGCAGGCACACACTGCAGAGGGTTGGCACTGCTAGGCAGCGACCCTCTTTAAAAGGGGCGGGGCGATAGCCCACAATGCTGTACAGAAGCAATGAGAAATCCAATCCTGTGCCACCTCCATCTGGAGCTGCACACGTGGGCATAGCAATGGGGAACCTATGTGCCACACACTATTCATTCTGTCAAGGTGTCTGCATGCCCCAGTCAGACCGCGTTTTTTTATAAATAGTCACAGGCAGGTACAACTCCGCACCGGTAATTCCGTGTGCACCCACAGCATGGGTGGCTCCCTGGAACCCATCGGCTGTACATAAATATATCCCATTGCATTGCCCATCACAGCTGAGGTAATGTCATGTTAAATGCAGGTGGGCTTCGGCCCACACTGCATGCCGAAACCTGACTGGGGTTTTTAATTCATAGACACAGGCAGGTACAAGTCCCTATTGTGAAGTCCCTGTGGACCGACAGCATGGGTGGGTGCTAGGAAGCCACCGGCGGTACATAAATATATCCCATTGCATTGCCCATCACAGCTGAGGTAGTAATGTTGTGCTTAATGCAGGTGGGCTTCGGCCCACACTGCATGCACCAGTCAGACTGGGGTTCTTTAGAAGTGTACACATGCAGTTACAACTCCCTGTGGACCCACAGCATGGGTGGCTCCCTGGAACCCACCGGCGGTACATAAAAATATCCCATTGCATTGCCCAACACAGCTGATGTAACGTCAGCTTTAATGCAGGTGGGCTAAAAATTAATTTGATTACACTGTAGGCGAGGGCCCCCAAAAATTGGTGTACCAACAGTACTAATGTACCAGAGAAAAATTGCCCATGCCCAACCAAGAGGGCAGGTGAAACCCATTAATCGCTTTGGTTAATGTGGCTTAATTGGTAACTAGGCCTGGAGGCAGCCCAGTTAAAATAAAAATTGGTTCAGGTGAAAGTTTCAACGCTTTAATGAGCATTGAAACGTATAAAAATTGTTTACAAAAATTATATGACTGAGCCTTGTGGGCCTAAGAAAAATTGCCCGTTCGGCGTGATTACGTGAGGTTTCAGGAGGAGGAGCAGGAGGAGGAGGAGGAATATTAGACACAGATTGATGAAGCAGAAATGTCCCCGTTTTTGATGGTGATAGAGAACAATGCTTCCATCCGCGGGTGCAGCCTACGTATTGTTTAGGTATCGCTGCTGTCCGCTGGTGGAGAAGAGAAGTCTGGGGAAATCCAGGCTTTGTTCATCTTGATGAGTGTAAGCCTGTCGGCACTGTCGGTTGACAGGCGGGTACGCTTATCTGTGATGATTCCCCCAGCCACACTAAACACCCTCTCTGACAAGACGCTAGCCGCAGGACAAGCAAGCACCTCCAGGGCATACAGCGCTAGTTCAGGCCACATGTCCAGCTTCGACACCCAGTAGTTGTAGGGGGCAGAGGTGTCACGGAGGACGGTCGTGCGATCGGCTACGTACTCCCTCACCATCCTTTTACAGTGCTCCCGCCGACTCAGCCTTGACTGGGGAGCGGTGACACAGTCTTGCTGGGGAGCCATAAAGCTGTCAAGGGCCTTAGAGAGTGTTCCCCTGCCTGTGCTATACATGCTGCCTGATCTCTGCGCCTCCCCTGCTACCTGGCCCTCGGAACTGCGCCTTCGGCCACTAGCGCTGTCGGATGGGAATTTTACCATCAGTTTGTCCGCCAGGGTCCTGTGGTATAGCATCACTCTCGAACCCCTTTCCTCTTCAGGTATGAGAGTGGAAAGGTTCGCCTTATACCGTGGGTCGAGCAGTGTGTACACCCAGTAATCCGTAGTGGCCAGAATGCGTGTAACGCGAGGGTCACGAGAAAGGCATCCTAACATAAGGTCAGCCATGTGTGCCAGGGTACCTGTACGCAACACATGGCTGTCCTCACTAGGAAGATCACTTTCAGGATCCTCCTCCTCCTCCTCAGGCCATACACGCTGAAAGGATGACAGGCAAGCAGCATGTGTACCCTCAGCAGTGGACCAAGCTGTCTCTTCCCCCTCCTCCTCATCCTCCTCCCCCTCCTCCTCCTCCTCCTCCTCCTCCTCAATGCGCTGAGATATAGACAGGAGGGTGCTCTGACTATCCAGCGACATACTGTCTTCCCCCGGCTCTGTTTCCGAGCACAAAGCGTCTGCCTTTATGCTTTGCAGGGAAGTTCTCAAGATGCATAGCAGAGGAATGGTGGCGCTAATGATTGCAGCATCGCCGCTCACCATCTGGGTAGACTCCTCAAAGTTTCGAAGGACCTGGCAGATGTCTGCCAACCAGGCCCACTCTTCTGTAAAGAATTGAGGAGGCTGACTCCCACTGCGCCGCCCATGTTGGAGTTGGTATTCCACTATAGCTCTACGCTGCTCATAGAGCCTGGCCAACATGTGGAGCGTAGAGTTCCACCGTGTGGGCACGTCGCACAGCAGTCGGTGCACTGGCAGATTAAACCGATGTTGCAGGGTGCGCAGGGTGGCAGCGTCCGTGTGGGACTTGCGGAAATGTGCGCAGAGCCGGCGCACCTTTCCGAGCAGGTCTGACAAGCGTGGGTAGCTTTTCAGAAAGCGCTGAACCACCAAATTAAAGACGTGGGCCAGGCATGGCACGTGCGTGAGGCTGCCGAGCTGCAGAGCCGCCACCAGGTTACGGCTGTTGTCACACACGACCATGCCCGGTTGGAGGCTCAGCGGCGCAAGCCAGCGGTCGGTCTGCTCTGTCAGACCCTGCAGCAGTTCGTGGGCCGTGTGTCTCTTATCTCCTAAGCTGAGTAGTTTCAGCACGGCCTGCTGACGCTTGCCCACCGCTGTGCTGCCACGCCGCGCGACACCGACTGCTGGCGACGTGCTGCTGCTGCTGACACATCTTGATTGCGAGACAGAGGTTGCATTGGAGGAGGAGGAGGAGGAGGGTGCTTTAGTGGAGGAAGCATACACCGCCGCAGATACCACCACCGAGCTGGGGCCCGCAATTCTGGGGGTGGGTAGGACGTGAGCGGTCCCAGGCTCTGACTCTGTCCCAGCCTCCACTAAATTCACCCAATGATCCGTCAGGGAGATATAGTGGCCCTGCCCGCCTGTGCTTGTCCACGTGTCCGTTGTTAAGTGGACCTTGCCAGTAACCGTGTTGGTGAGGGCGCATACAATGTTGCGGGAGACGTGGTCGTGCAGGGCTGGGACAGCACATCGGGAAAAGTAGTGGCGACTGGGAACTGAGTAGCCCGGGGCCGCCGCCGCCATCATACTTTTGAAAGCCTCCGTTTCCACAAGCCTATACGGCAGCATCTCCAGGCTGATAAATTTGGCTATGCGCACGTTTAACGCTTGAGCATGCGGGTGCGTGGCGGCGTACTTGCGCTTGCGCTCCAACACTTGCGCTAGCGACGGCTGGACAGTGCGCTGAGAGACATTGGTGGATGGGGCCAAGGACAGCGGAGGTGAGGGTGTGGGTTCAGGCCAGGAGACGGTAGTGCCTCTGCCCTGAGATGGGGGTTGGATCTCAGTGGCAGGTTGGGGCACAGGGGGAGAGGCAGCGGTGCAAACCGGAGGCTGTGAGCGGCCTTCGTCCCACCTTGTGGGGTGCTTGGCCATCATATGTCCGCGCATGCTGGTGGTGGTGAGGCTGGTGGTGGTGGCTCCCTGGCTGATCTTGGCGCGACAAAGGTTGCACACCACTGTTCGTCGGTCGTCTGCACTCTCAGTGAAAAACTGCCAGACCTTTGAGCACCTCGGCCCCTGCAGGGTGGCATGGCGCGAGGGGGCGCTTTGGGAAACAGTTGGTGGATTATTCGGTCTGGCCCTGCCTCTACCCCTGGCCACCGCACTGCCTCTTCCAACCTGCCCTGCTGCTGCCCGTGCCTCCCCCTCTGAAGACCTGTCCTCAGTAGGCGTAGCAAACCAGGTGGGGTCAGTCACCTCATCGTCCTGCTGCTCTTCCTCCGAATCCTCTGTGCGCTCCTCCCTCGGACTTACTGCCCTTACTACTACCTCACTGATAGACAACTGTGTCTCAACGTCATCGTCCTCCTCACCCACTGAAAGGTCTTGAGACAGTTGCCGGAAGTCCCCAGCCTCATCCCCCGGACCCCGGGAACTTTCCAATGGTTGGGCATCAGTCACGATAAACTCCTCTAGTGGGAGAGGAACCACTGCTGCCCAATCTGAGCAGGGGCCCGAGAACAGTTCCTGGGAGTCTGCCCGCTCCTCAGAATGTGTCATTGTAATGGAGTGAGGAGGCTGGGAGGAAGGAGGAGCAGCAGCCAGAGGATTCTGAGTTGCAGCAGTGGACGGCGCAGAACTCTGGGTGGACGATAGATTGCTGGATGCACTTTCTGCCATCCACGACAGGACCTGCTCACACTGCTCATTTTCTAATAAAGGTCTACCGCGTGGACCCATTAATTGTGCGATGAATGTGGGGACGCCAGAAACGTGCCTCTCTCCTAATCCCGCAGCAGTCGGCTGCGATACACCTGGATCAGGAGCTCGGCCTGTGCCCACACCCTGACTTGGGCCTCCGCGTCCTCGCCCGCGTCCACGTCCTCTAGGCCTACCCCTACCCCTCAGCATGCTGTATTACCAGTAATGCAGAAACAGAACGCTGTAATTAAATGTGCCGCTTATTGGCCTGTGGTTGGAGGCTGACTTCGCTTACGGAACGCCAGGAAATAATTTTGCGCAAGCCTGCTGTAACACTTAGCTGGCTGCGTATGAATTTGGAGAACTACTACACCCAGCAGAGACCCAGAACACTGAGGACAGTGACAGGCAGCCCAAATAGAATTTTTTTCCCCAAATTTTTTTGCAAAGGCCCACTGCCTATATTCAATCAATAATATATGTCTTCTGTCCCTGCCTCCACACTTCTGTCCCTGGAGTATTACTGCTCTGCACGGCCGATATACCAAAAAAAAAAAAGTGCAACACTGCAAAAAGCAACCTCCGCAGTACTGCACACGGTTAGATGTGGCCCTAAGAAGGACCGTTGGGGTTCTTGAAGCCTAAAATACTCCTAACACTCTCCCTATAGCAGCTCCACCAAGATAGCACTTTCCCTCCTCTATGTCAGAACGCATCTGTGGCGAGCCGCGGGAGGGGCCGATTTTTATACTCGGGTGACACCTGATCTCGTCAGCCACTCACTGCAGGGGGGTGGTATAGGGCTTGAACGTCGCAGGGGGAAGTTGTAATGCCTTCCCTGTCTTTCTATTGGCCAGAAAAGCGCGCTAACGTCTCAGAGATGAAAGTGAAAGTAACCCGAACATTGCGTGGTACTCGTCACGAGTAACGAGCATCTCGAACACGCTAATACTCGAACGAGTACGTTCGCTCATCTCTAAAGGCAAACAATGATCAGTAATGGATGACCAAGGCCTACTGATGCATGTAGAAGGAGATACGGTGATGGGGGCAGTGTGATGGACAAGGTCTTGTTTGATACTTGGGTACTGGCATCATGTAGACGGCCGGGTACATAACTTCCCTGGGGAAGAGATGGCACCACAATGGGAAGAAGACAAGCCGGCGGGGACAGTCTGATGGATAAGATCCTATTTGGTACTTGGGTACTGGCATCATGCGGATGGCCGGGTACATAACTTTCCTGGGGAAGAGATGGCACCAGGATGGGAAGAAGACAAGCTGGCGAGCACAGTGTGTTGGGCAATGCTCTTCTGGGTACGTGTGTCCTGGCATCATGTTGCCGGCTGGGTGCATCACGTATCTGGATTAGAGATGGCACCACAATGGGAAGAAGCTAAGGCGGGGGAGGCAGTGTGATGGACACAGTCCTATTTGGTACTTGGGTTCTGGAAACATGCGGATGGCCAGGTACATAACTTCTCTGGGGAAGAGATGGCACCAGGATGGGAAGAAGACAGACCGGGGAGCGCAGTGTGATGGGAAATGTTCTTCTGGGTACTTGCGTCCTGGCATCATGTTGCCGGCTGGGTGCATCACGTATCTGGATAAGAGATGGCACCACGATGGGAAGAAGCTAAGGCAGGGAAGGCAGTGTGATCGACATGGTCCTATTTGGCACTTGGGTCCTGGCATCATGCGAATGGTCGGGTACATAACCTCCCTTGGGGAAGAGATGGCACCAGGATGGGAAGGGCCATGTGATGGGCAATGTTCTTCTGGGTACTTGTGTCCTGACATCATGGAGTCGGCTGGGTGCATCATGTATCTGGATTAGAGATGGAACCAGGTTGGGAAGGAGACAATCCGACGGGGGCAGCGAAATTGGCAATGTTCTGCTGGGTGTATGTGACACAAACCACCTACCTTAGCAGGGTACAGACAGTTACCCCCTTCATAGCAGCACCCTCTCTCGGCAGGATAACGCGCCACATTGCAGGAACTATTGTGGAACAGGACAAAGAGATGCTGGTGATGACTTCTCCCAGATCTCGTCCAATCGAGAGAAACAAGTCTGATCCACGGTGGCCGCCACGATATGCCGCTGATACCCCAGGACACTTCAGAGGTCTTTGGAGTCCAGGTTCTGATGGGCTGGAGCACAAGGGGACTTGTTGGGTGCAGTAATATGGAACCTTGGGCATTGGACCCCGTTGGTAACCAATCTCCATCTCTGCTGTGTCTTTCCGTATGGCAGCACCCCTTCATGGTCAGGCGTGTTCCCCAGTTTTGAAGCACCATCATGTCATAGATAACGGTAAACTTAGAGTGACTTTTATTTGGAGTGCGGCAATAGTCACACAACGATGACCTCTGGTCCATATGAAGGACGCCCGTAAATAAAAGAGACCGGTTAATAGGAGATATAAAGGTTTACAGCTCCTCTCACGATTCCTGTATTATACTCCCCGGCTTCCTAACGACGCTTCAGCTGTAGAGTAATACAGAATCAGCATCGTCCCCTCCGCCGCCGCCGCCGCCGCTTCTCTTCCAGCCTCCCCATTATCATTTCAAAATAATTGACTTTTTCATTTGTAGTGTTTTCCTTGTATAAGGGGAGCTGATCTGTCGGGTCTTTCATGTGCAACATGAAAAGCGGAAGAAGTTGTTCTATTGTGCTGAACGATAAAAATAGTCGCCGCACTACAGAGGCAGAACGCAGCGGCATATGGGACGCTCATCGCTCCCATTAATGAGACTCAGGAAGGCACAAGGTAAAGGGGCGCATATGTTATTTTAACCTGCCGCAAACGAAGCAGCTTACGTTTTCAAAGACATTTCCGATTCCTTCAGATAGATTTATCTTCCCGGAGACGTGCGTCGGAACGTGTGCAAGATTCTCATTGGGATTTCAGGCCGTCTTTGATAAAATTATACCTGACAAGCTCTAGTTTGCTCTCAAAGCCACAGGGAACACGGAAGGAAAGAAAGACAAAACCGCAGACGAGCGCCGACAGACTAATCAAGTGAGATGATCCTGATGAGGACGGATAATAACCAGGATTTTTGGGGTCAGTTCTTCGCCATGAGGTGCGATAAAGGCTGGCGAAGCCTCGTGAACCAGTGAGACCAGCGAGTTCTTCACATACGCCATGCGGAGCCGCGCTCGCTCTTCCCGGCCTCGGATAATTGTAGTGGCCGCAGATAAATAAAACATTCACAGAATCGTTAATAAGAAATGTAATTGTCCGCCGACGTGAGGTTGTCTGCCGCCCTCATTAATATGCCTGCCAGGTGCAATGTCTATGGATAGAGGGAGATAAGCAGGGGCTAGACGCTTATCTCTATGCAGAAAAAGGATTGGTCAGGTAAAGAATCTACTTGTTTGCAGGTTTGTCCTCTGCTCTAAAAGTACCCACTGAATAGATCAGGGGCATCACACAAGGATCAGCATACAGGGGCAGGTGCACATTTATAGGCCTCTTGCCAAACACCCCGAAACAGCTGTCTGTGTATGGTTACCTGTTCTCTGGCTCGTATTCCCAGTCACTGTCACAAGGCTTGTTAAAAGGTCGAGTCATTGTTCCATCTTTGTATTTGCATATCTTCCAGAGGAGCATGGATGCCTTGTAGGTCTCCTCACACCCTTGTAGGTGCTCTCCTTAAGGAGATACAATCCTGTTATTGGAAGGATGAGGTCAAGAAAGTGTTGTAAGAGGTTTATTGCGGTAAGACAATTAAAGCTACGGTAAGGGGTTGCAGTACCGCACTTATTGACAAACAAGGAAGATTCTGTGTCCAGAGTAATAAAAACGGAGAAACTTTATGAAAGCCACTTTTTGCAGTGGATATGGAGACAAGCCAACCGCTGCCTTCTGGATCCAGTTACACTCATGGAGGCAGCGGTCTTTACCTCTGTCGCCGCCTCTAGTGGTTTTCATTAACTTCATCATGTTGGCATTTAAAAACTTCAAAAACAACATTCCTAAGTCATCAGTGCCCCCAGGTGCCACACTGCTCTGATGTCCGTAAAGACGGGTGCCGGGCTGACTGGGAAGCAGGAAAGATTTTGCAAGGTACAACTAAACTCTGCCAAAAACACTCCGGCCCCCAGAAGAAGTTGTCGTTTTGCTGTAAGACTTGTCGTGCAGTTCCATCTCAGGCAGATCTGTAAATGCTGAGAGTTGTGGGGATTAGATGAGCGGTTTTGTCACCGGAGGCTCTAAAAGTGGTTCCCCCCCCCTTGGCCTATAAGAGGCTCTCGGAGGCCCCTTGTGTGCAGTGACCTCTTCTTCCGCTTGTGTAGAGCTTGTTGACCACTAGATATGTCACAGAAATGTCCCCACAACATTGTGTAGACAGGTACTACCGTCCTCCAGTACGCTACCATCATCACCTGCCTGTAGATGTGTCATCACCCTCCAGTACGCTGCCATCATCACCTGCCTGTAGAGGCTTAATCACCCTCCAGTATGCTGCCATCATCATCCTCCGATACGCTGCCGTCATCACCCTCCGGTACGCTGCCATCATCACCCGACTGTAGATGCGTCATCACCCTCCAGTACGCTGCCGTCATCACCCACCTGTAGATGTGTCATCACCCACCTGTAGATGCGTCATCACCTGCCTGTAGATGCGTCATCACCCTCCGGTACACTGCCATCATCACCTGCCTGTAGATGCGTCATCACCCTCCAGTACGCTGCCATCATCACCTGCCTGTAGATGCGTCATCACCCTCCAGTACGCTGCCGTCATCACCCGCCTGTAGATGCGTCATCACCCTCCGGTACGCTGCCGTCATCACCTGCCTGTAGATCCATCATCACCCTCCGGTACACTGCCGTCATCACCTGCCTGTAGATGCGTCATCACCCGCCTGTAGATGTGTCATCACCTGCCTGCAGATGTGTCATCACCTGCCTGTAGATGCGTCATCACCCTCTGGTATGCTGCTGTCATCACCCGCCTGCAGATGTCTTATCACCCGCCTGTAGATGCGTCATCACCCTCTGGTACGCTGCCGTCATCACCTGCCTGTAGATCCATCATCACCCACCGGTATGTTGCCATCATCACCCACCTATAGATGTGTCATCACCCGCCTGTAGATGTGTCATCACCCTCTGGTATGCTGCTGTCATCACCCGCCTGTAGATGCGTCATCACCTGCCTGTAGATCCATCATCACCCACCAGTATGCTGCCATCATCACCCGCCTATAGATCCGTCATCACCCGCCTGTAGATGCGTTATCACCCTCCGGTACGCTGCCATCATCATCCGCTTATAGATCCATCATCACCCACCGGTATGCTGCCATCATCACCCGCCTGTAGATGCGTTATCACCCTCCGGTACGCTGCCATCATCACCCGCCTGTAGATGTGGAGGCTTTCGACAACTAATCAAATAGGAAAAACAAGGTCATTACATCAAGTTGAGACATTTTGCCTCTTTCCGCCTCCGCTGGGGAAATCCCAGAGATTAAATGCGAAGAGTCGTCCACCGTCAAGCGCTGCTATCGAGGAACAAGGGCAAATCTTCAAAGAGCCTTTCTGTAAGAAAGAGTCATTAATTAGAGGAAGTTCCCCTCCAATGCTGTTTATAAACTCCCCGATTCGCCGGCACAAGCGCGCGCCTTTCATCTGCTCCCCTGACAGCTCCTGGCTGCCGGAGCCGCCGTTTGATGTCTGGAGTCAGTCGGGTCTTGGTATTCTACATGCGCTGTTCTCCCTACTTTGCCTCTAACCTCGGGAATCCATGATCCGTAAGTCCGTGTCTCGCCCTACCTGGATATTAAGCCGTCTTTGTACGCCGGGCGAGACGCCTCCTCCAACAAGTAAGATGTTTGGTTTAAGTAGCTGTTAAAATTAAATCTCGGCGAGCGCTTCAAAAGCCGAGGACTCTGCCACTGCGATGCTGAGAAGAACTTTCCTCCGCCGCCCCCGAAACAGCTTAAAAGACTTAGCTCTTCCAGAATGAAAGGGTAACAAAAGCTTACTTGGGACTGCCGGTTTTGATCTGGCGGTTGCATTGAATATGCTTGTAAGAAGAGCGGCTTTAGAACGTCGGCTCGCCGGCCCCTCTGGGGAGGGTTGAAGAAGAGGTGAATGTGGATGTCATGTGCCTATGCTATCCTCTGTGATGTCTCATTGTAGCCGGGCCCATTACACAATGTGACCCCCGTTAGACTTGAAATAGAGGTCTCTGATGTAGAGAAAACGAGACACGAGAGAACGAACCGCCGATTAATTGTAGGAGATAATTAGGCGGAGCGCCGCTCGCAGGCAGCCGCATGAAAGATTGATGCTCCTTTAAAGTTTTATATACCTTAAAGCGTCGCTCCACTTTTGTCTCGCAGTATTATGTCCTTCTTAAAGGGGATGTATCACAGATTTGTGTACTAATTAAAGCCAGAGAGTGAAGCATTTTCTATAATTTCCTGTTCTGATGTCATTTTTTGCTAAATGTTTTATTCTGTTGTCTGTCCAGGACTATGAGGGTCATGGGGGGGGGGGGGGGGGGGTGCGACCATCGCGCTCCACAGCAGCCCCATGGAGCATTCACACAGCGGACAAGAGAGACTTCTATGGGAGAGTTCTGTGATATATACAGGAAGGGGGGAATCATCACCTAATGCCTTCCATGGATGATTGTTGTAGACATGGTTTGTGATTTGTGCAGGTAGAGGGAGGAGGTGAGCTGTGACTATTGCATACCAACCTCTACGGAGAGTGTTATGGGCATGCTGTGTGAACTGTGCAGAGAGGGTGAGGGGGTGAGCTGTGATCATCACCTGATGAATTAAATGGAAGTTTTGTTGGCATACTCTGCGCAGAGATGGGGAGGAGCTGAGCTGCTGCTATCGCTTGACATCTCCTATGGGAGAGTGATGTGGGCATGCTCAAGGGGGAGGAGGTGAGCTGTGACCATTACCTATTTACTTCTATGGGAGAGAGATGTGGCATGCTCTGTGTCCTGTGCAGGAGGTGGAAGAAATGACCTGTGACCATTATCTATAGACTTCTATGGGAGAGTCTTGTGGGCATTTTCTGTGAGCTCTTACTATGCCTACAAACCTCTATTTCAAGAGTTTTATTGTCTCGGCATCGGGAAAATACAAAGCCTGCATAAACAAAGAATGGAACAAAACCGTCAGCTCGTGAATAAAGGTTCTTTTAAGATTGCACCATGTCTACAAACATCTATGGGAGAATGTGGAGGACATGCTCTGTGATTTGTGCAGGGGAGGAGGTGAGCTGTGACCATCCCCTACTGTGAATTGTGGATCCTGTGCTATCTATACATAGGTATCACCTTTCATTGTAATCCTGCCTGGGATGATAATGAGAAGTTTCCTATACAGAACAGGAAGTGTCAGACTATTATTAGGCCTAGTGGTCAGTGTGAGAACTGCAGCATTTCAGGATTTATCACAATAGTGTGTAAAAGTTTTAGGCCGCCCCCAGGCTGCTCTCACACCGCCCGCTTTTTGCAGAGTTTAGCGCAGTGTTTCAAAGGGCACGCTAAACGCTGTAAAACGCTCCCATTGATTTCAATGTGGCCTCGCAGACTAGCGTTTCTGAAGAAGTCATCATTTTTGAGTGCTGTCTGCTCTATTTTTGTGCATTGTTTTTAACGCACTTCATCATCCATCACACTGATGGTGTGTGTTAAAAAACGCTGTACAATGTGTTCGAAAACATCGCTCGAAATTGCGGTAAAAAAATGACGACATTTCGAACACAGCATTTTGCCATCACCTTTGTGAGAGCGAACACACAGGCTTTTTTTACAGCGTTTAGGGGGCATTTAAATGCACAGCAAAAACACTATACTGAGCCTCCATTGATATGAATGGGCTTCTCAGGTGAGCATTTTAGCGCAGCGGTTCTAACGCTGTAGGTTCTATTTTTCAACATTGCGGCCCTTTTTAACGCATTGTAACGATAGGGTGCGGTAAAAGCGCTGTCGAATATGTTTAAAAACGCCGTAAATGCCCGTGTGAGGGTGGCCTTAGGTTGGTGTAGAAAAAATGTGGTAAAGTAAGAATTTTTTCGAAAATAGAAAGTGTCTGACGCCAAATATATTCAACAGCAGGACGACCCCAAACATCCCGCCAATGTCATTAAGAACTATCTTCAGCATAAAGAAGAACAAGAAGTCCTGGAAGTGAAACAATATGGGAAGGTCATTAAAAGGCCAGGTAGAAATACAGCTAATTAATACATTGGAGAACCTCGCTATCAGAAGTGGAAAGAGAGAACAAAGACAGAAAATTCAGAAGGAAAGATGAAGGATACAACTTATTTATAAGAAACCGACCTAATAACAGGGGAGGAGGTGTTGTGTTGTATGTTAGGAAAGCATTCATCTCCCCAGAGATCTAAGCTTCAGAGCTGGGAGTTCTGTAGAAACTGTTTGGGTAAGAATACAAAGAGAGAACAACAGAAAGGGCACCATTGTAGGCATTTACTATAGGCCGCCTGGACAAGCAGAAGATATGGAGGAACTCTTTCTACATCAGATGGCCAAGCTCTCAAAGAAGCCCAACATAGTGATCATGGGAGATCGTACCCATCCAGACATTTGTTGGGAATCTCTCAGGTAAAAGTAATGGATCCAACAAATTCTTATACGTTCTTGCTGACAACTTTATCTTCCAGAAGGTAGAAGAGAAAACAAGAAGATCTGCTATCTTGGACCTAATTCTTACCAACAGGGAGGGGATGGTTGAGGAAGTTACGTGTGTCTGGGACCTCAGGAGGCAGAGATATTGTTAGCCTTGAATGTTGGATAAAAAGAGCAGGAAGACCTGAGAAAACTCAGACCTCAAGGCTGGATTTCAGAAAGGCAGATTTTAATGAACTCAGAAAGAGGGTAGGAAGAATCCAATGGCTGGGTGTTCTTAAGGACAGAAATGTCCAAGAAGGTTGGGAAATATTGTGAAATGAGATTCTCAAAGCACAATCGTTAATAATCCCTAAAAGAAGGAAGAATGGGAAGCATTTAAAGAGACCTGGATGGATGAACACAGAACTTGTATACATGTTAAAGAGGAAGAAAAATATGTTTATCAAATGGAAAGAGGGGGAAATATCTAAAGAAGAATATAATGCGGTCTGTAGAAACTGTAGGGCAAGTGTCAGAAGAGCTAAAGCTAATAATGAATTGATGCTTGCAACAGAGGCCAAAAGCAATAAAAAAGGATTTGGGGGTATGTCAAAAGCAAAAGAAAAGTCAAAGATGCTATTGGATGTTTACAAGATGAAAATGGTGAATTGGTTAAGTATGATGCTGAGAAGGCCAAACTTTTAAATTCCTATTTTGTATCTGTTTTCTCTCTTGAAGTAGATGGAACATCAACTGATCTTCCCTGTGCTACTGGTGGAATAAAAGAATGCAGGCTATCTATAAGCAGAGAGATGGTGAGGGAACACATAGCTAACTTAAATGAATTCAAGTCTAAAGGTCCAGATGAATTACATCTTAGGATACTAAAGGAAGCAGCGGAAGTAATTCCTGAACCACTCGCCATAATCTTTAAAAATTCCTGGAGAACAGGTGAAGTCCCAGAAGATTGAAAAAAAAAGGACAAATGTTGCCCCTATCTTCTCAAAAGGGAAGAAGGTCGATCCAGGAAACTACAGGCCTGTGAGCCTGACTTCTATACCGGGAAAGATCTTTGAACCAATTATTAAACAGCATGTATGCAAGCACTTGGATGAAAATGGAGTAATTATCCAGATCCAGCTTGGATTTGTAACAAGCAAGTTATGCCAGACGAATCTAATTTCCTTCTATGACAGAATCACCGACTGGGTGGATCAGGAAAATGCAGTGGATATAGTATAGCTTGACTTCAGTAAAGCATTTGACAAAGTATCTCAAACCATACTTATTGAAAAAATGACCAAATATGGGATTGACAAGGCAACGGTTAGGTGGATTCACAACTGGCTGAGTGATCGTACTCAAAGAGTGGTCAAAAAGGGCTGCACATCCAAGAGGAAGAATGTATCAAGTGGCGACCACAAGGCTCTGTCCTAGGCCCAGTGTTGTTCAACATTTTTATAAATGATCTAGAGGAGGGAATTGATGGGAAACTGATCAAATTTGCCGACGACACGAAGCTAGAAGGGATAGCTAACACTAGGGAAGAGAGAGGGAGGATTCAAAAAGATCTAGAAAAGCTTGAACAGTGGGCGGCGACTAACAGAATGATATTTAACAAGAAGAAATGCAAAGTCCTACATCTGGGCAAGAAAAATGAAGAAAGCACATACAGAATGGGAGGAATTGGGCTAAGCAGCAGCACATGTGAGAAAGACTTGGGTATACTGATAGATCATAGACTGAACATGAGTCAACAATGTGATGCAGCAGCCAAAAAGGCAAACACAATTCTGGGATGCATTAAGAGAAGCATAGAGTCTAGATCATGTGAGGTCATTATCCCCCTCTACTCTTCCTTAGTCAAACCTCATCTGGAATACTGTGTCCAGTTCTGGGCACCCCACTTTAAAAAAGACCAACAAACTGGAGCAAGTTCAGGGAAGAGTTACCAAGATGGTGAGAGGTCTGCAAATCATGTCCTATGAGGAACGGTTAAAGGATCTGGGAATGTTTAGCTTGCAGAAGTGAAGACTGAGAGGAGACTTAATAGCTGTCTACAGATATCTGAAGGGCTGTCACTGTGCAGAGGGATCAGCCCTATTCTCAACTGCACAAGGAAAGACTAGAAGCAATGGGATGAAACTGAAAGGGAGGAGACACAGATTATATATTAGACAGTGAGGGGGATTAGTGAGTGGAACAGGTTGCCACTGGAGGTGGGGAGTTCTTGTTCAATGGAAGTGTTCAAACAAAGGCTGGACAGACATCTGATTTAGTAAAACCTGCATTGAGCAGGGGGTCGGACCCGATGACCCCGGAGGTCCTTTCCAACTCTACTCTTTTATGATTTTAAGTGATGATTTGGCCCCACAGAGCCCTGATCTCACATCATCCAGTCTGTCTGGGATTACATGAAGAGACAGAAGGATCGGAGTGAGCTGACATCCACAGAAGATCTGTGCTTAGCTCTCCAAGATGTCTATAACAAGCTCCCTGCCAAGCTCTTTCAAAGACTGTGTGCAAGTGTACCTATAAGAACTGTAAAGGGTGTCACACCGAATATTGATGGATTTACTTTTCTCTTTTGTTCCGCACTTTGCATTTTGTTAATTGACAAAAATAAACTATTAACACTTCTATTTCTGAAAGCGTTCTTACTCTGCTGCATCTTTTTAACAGCTGCCTAAAATGTTTGCGCAGTACTGCAGATATGTAGCTTGCAGGGTGGTCCAGTTGATGATCCTGCAGATATGTAGGTTGCAGGGTGGTCCAGTTGATGATCCTGCAGATATGTAGGTTGCAGGGTGGTCCAGTTGATGATCCTGCAGATATGTAGGTTGCAGGGTGGTCCAGTTGATGATCCTGCAGATATGTAGGTTGCAGGGTGGTCCAGTTGATGATACTGCAGATATGTAGGTTGCAGGGTGGTCCAGTTGATGATACTGCAGATATGTAGGTTGCAGGGTGGTCCAGTTGATAATCCTGCAGATATGTTGGTTGCAAGTTGGTCCAGTTGATGATACTGCAGATATGTAGGTTACAGGGTGGTCCAGTTGATGATACTGCAGATATGTAGGTTACAGGGTGGTCCAGTTGATGATCCTGCAGATATGTAGGTTGCAGGGTGGTCCAGTTGATGATACTGCAGATATGTACGTTGCAGGGTGATTCAGTTGATGATACTGCAGATATGTAGGTTGCAGGGTGGTCCAGTTGATGATCCTGCAGATATGTAGGTTGCAGGGTGGTCCAGTTGATGATCCTGCAGAGATGTAGGTTGCAGGTTGGTCCAGTTGATGATACTGCAGGGGGAATCATTGACACCTGCCATGTAACTGGGAAAGCCTGAGCTGTTGTTAGCCTGAGCAGCAATTAACCCATAGGTGTCATAGGACTGAACAGTGTTATATAATGTATCCATTGCCATCCTATACCCTATCTGGTCCCCGTTACTAGCCACACTGCACCCCAACACTTCCAATGATTGACAGCTCTGCTTCTCGGTGGTCTCCTTCCCTCTCTGCTCCACTGCTGATAGAAGACACAAGGCTAGAATCATGGAATAATTAGCAGGAATGCAGAGCAAATATTGTCAGAAGCCAGGCCATTGAGATGCAGTGTGTGTATTGGGGTATTCTCTGGGGTCCGCAGCTCTTTGATGAGGCCCACGTTCCATGCCACATATTGTAATTTATAATAGTGCAGCTTAACGACTCTCAGCAGTTGGAGGAGACGTCTATACCTGATCCCTCACTGCTCTCAGGCCGCAATGTGATTTATAAGATGGAACCAGATGTTCACACAAATGAAAACTAATGCTTCCGCCGCAGTCGTCTGACATCCTTTATTGTATTCGTGTTGCACCTATAGTGTAGAATATGTTGGGGAATTGCCTAAATAGCAGCTCTGTAATGGTGTGAGGCGCTCCAAATTGCAGCCCCTCCTCACTGCTCAGCTGAGTTCCTATTATGCCAAAGGGGCAGTTAGTTAAGTGCTGGGTGTAGAAGAGACTTGCCAGAATGCAAATCACTGGAGCGAGCTGTGCAGACCCCCAACAAGCAGGGCATGCTGGGAGATTTCAGGTCTGTAACCTGCAGAATTGTGATTGCAGCTCTGGAGTATGTAGACTGTACAAAGTGACTTTACTATATAGAGAGAGATGAAGCCCTATAGGCAAACGTTACTAGTATTTTGCTTTACAGATTTAGCAATCTTTAACATGACTGGTGCATCATGATAACTTGAAATGATGAAAACAAAGATCTGGTACCGTGTTAGCCAGTAGAGCAAAATGTGATTGTTCCCAGCAAGAGAAACGACGTAATCTTGTAGATATGATATCTTTTAATGGCTAACAAAAATACATGATGTAATAGCGAGCTTGCAAACCAACGTAGGGTTCTTCTTCAGGCTTAAATGGATTGGATCTGAAGAGGCATGAATATTTATACCCTCTTATAACATACATACTTATGACAAGGCACAGACATGGATGTGATTGGTTCGCACTTAAAAGGAATTCTGCAACAGCAAACTTTTTTTGTCTAGGCACTGATAGCAAAGTGAAAGTTTTATGGTCCTAAATTACTGTTGGGGGGGGGGGGCGGTCGTCAGGCTAGAAATGCTACAAGAGGTGCACAAACATTTTAGCTAAACACTGATAAGGGAGTGAAAGTTTATGGTCCCTGAATTACTGTTGATGGGGGTCTTATCTGTGCAATAAATGTCTCACACCTCCCATTCACGCATAAATCCTGGGGAATAATTTAGCCCAGTATTCAGAGTGTCAAAGGTTATCAATTTATATTCCCAAATCCTTCTGTGGTTTTGTGACTTGAAACCATCCTTCAGTATCAAGGAACAAGGAAAAGAAACTCCAGAGACTTCAACTCAAAGCAGGCCTGTACCCAAACACGGACCAGGAGCACCCCAAGTCTGGCAGGATGGTACAGAACCCCCAACGGGACATGGACAAAGGTAAGGTCAGCTGTGTTATCAATCTGTCATCTCACAACCCCAGTAATGTGGAGCTCAGTGTCCTCTCCAGGGGACTTTCTTTCTGTCCCACTAAAACGCTTGACAAAACAGAACTTTGTAGTGACATGGAAGAATATTTCAGAAGACTAAGACTGAAAGAATTCTTTCATGATAAAGAGGACAGAGAACTTTCAAGCACAGGAGAAACTTGGTGCCAAAAAGAAGTCTGATTGGACGCCCCCTCCTGGCCGGAATCCCACTTTCGACAAATACATAGACTCCTTTAGGCATGCGGTGCAATCCACTATACTGGACAAGCATGGAAGGGAAACATTTAATATCAATATGCAGGAAAGAAGGGCCATCCATGCACTTAAAATCAACAAGGAAATCACCATTAAGCCTGCAGATAAGGCTGGTGCTATAGTCCTCATGAACACATCGGACTACAAGAATGAAGCAGACAGACAGCTGACAGACACCAGATACCACACCAAACTGAATCAAGACCCAACTCAGAAATATGTGAGGAAATTGAGAAGGGTCAACAGAAACCTGTCTCTGGGCTCCACAAAAATTCTGGACTTGATACCAGAGAACCCCAAGGTGGGGACATTCTACATGCTTCCAAAACTACACAAAGCTGGCAACCCAGGAAGGCCGATTATCTCAGGTGTGGGAACCCTCACTGAAGGAATCTCAGGATGGGTGGAAGGAATCCTCAAACCACTGGTGAGAAACACAACCAGCTACCTGCAAGACACCACGGACCTACTGAACAAACTGTTAACCGTAGGTCCCCTCCCCAATGGCACCATCCTGGCCACTATGGATGTGGAATCCTTGTATTCCAACATCCCACACGAGGATGGACTGACTGCCTGCCAGGCGCACCTTGAGGCCAATGGGGTCGCCTCTGATGCAGTGCTACAACTCACAAGATTCATTCTCACACACAATTATTTCTCCTTTGGCAAAGAGATATTCCTGCAACTCACGGGGACTGCCATGGGCAGTAAAATGGCACTGCAATATGCCAACCTTTTTATGGCAAAACTGGAGAGTGACTTTCTGGCCTCTTGCCCCAACAAACTATTGGCCTACTTCCACTACATTGATGACATCATGATCATCTGGACCAACGACGAACAAGAACTAATAAAATTCCATGAAAGATTCAATGCATTCCACCCCACCATAAACCTGACATTAAACTACTCGCATACAGAAATCAACTTTTTGGACACCACTATAAAGATTTCAAACAACTCAATACAGACATCCCTATACCGAAAACCGATCGGCCTACAGACCTCAGATGGGACAGTTTCCATCCTAACCACATCAAAAAGTCCATCGTCTACAGCCAGGCCATCAGATACAACCAGATCTGCTCCAACCCAACAGACAGAGAGGAACATTTGTACCATCTTAAAAGGACATTTATAAATCAGGGCTACCATCCCACCTCAATTGATAACCAAATCACCAGAGCCACCAGGATACCCAGGAATCAACTACTCCAATACAAGGAGAAGGAAAGAAACAATCGTGTGCCTCTAGTAGTGACCTACAATCCGCAACTAGAGGTACTAAGGAAAACCGCAAGAAAACTCCACCATACCCTACACAAGGATGACTATCTGAAAACCATATTCCAGGACCCTCCGCTTCTTTGTTACAGGCAACCTCCAAATATGAGGAACTTTATAATCAGGAGTACATTACCCTCCAACACACGAAAAGGAACTTATCCCTGTAATGTAAGGAGCTGTAAGACCTGCTCACATATACTGACCGCGGACAGGATACGGATCCCCAACACACAGCAGGACTATAAGATCCCAGGGACATTCACATGGTCCACGTCTGATGTTGTGTACCTGATCTGCTGCAGTAAATGTCCTGTTGGGGGCCTTTATGTCGGAGAAACAGGGCAAAGACTGAAAGCCAGGATGAGATCTCATCGCCACACGATTAACACAGAAAAATAGAATTACCTGTGGCTGAGCACTTTTCTAACCATGGACATGACATAGGAGATATGAGAGTTTTGATATTGAAGGGTGGTTTCACGTCACAAAACCACAGAAGAATTTGGGAATATAAATTAATAACTTTTGACACTCTGAATACTGGGTTAAATCATTCCCCAGGATTTATGCGTGAATGGGAGGTGTGAGACATTTATTGCACAGATAAGACCCCCATCAACAGTAATTCAGGGACCATAAACTTTCACTCCCTTATCAGTGTTTAGCTAAAATGTTTGTGCACCTCTTGTAGCAATTCAAGCCTGCCGACCCCCCCCCCCCCCCCCAACAGTAATTTAGAGACCATAAAACATTCACTCCGCTATCAGTGCCTAGACAAAAAAAGTTTGTTTGCTGTTGCAGAATTCCTTTTAAGTGTGAACCAATCACATCCTATCTGTGCCTTGTCATAAGTATGTATGTTATAAGTGTGTATAAATATCCATGCCTCTGCAGATCCAATCCATTTAAGCCTGAAGAAGAACCCGAGAGGTTTGCAAGCTCGCTATTACATCATGTATTTTTGTTAGCCATTAAAAGGTATCATATCTACAAGATTATGTCGTTTCTCTTGCTGGGAACAATCACAACTTGAAATGAGATACACAATATAGTATATTCGCATCTCATCTGTAGCTGTGTTCACAACTATACTGTCTTTCTGTTAACGCTCAGGCTGAGGGCCCATTCAGTAGCTTCTTTGAGGTATGCAGCACTATGTTGCTGTGTGTTTAAAGGGCTTTGCCACTTGTAAACTATTGATGGCCTATCCTTGGGATGGGTAATCAATAGTTGATTGGCTGAAGTCTTTTGCCCAAGGCCTCTACCAATCAGCTGTGCACACTCATGTACTAAACTGAATACTGTAGGAGGCAGACAGCTCTGTTCTTCCTGTAGTGGTGAGGCTTGGTATTACATGCCAAGTTCCCGTTGAAATGAATGGGAACTTTGCCTGCAGTACCAAGCCTGGCCACTGCAGGTGGAATAGAACTGCTTATTTCCTGCAGAAATCAGCTCAGTGCTCAAGCATGCTGGCTTGGAAAACAGCTGATCTATGGAAGTCTAGGGCAACAGATCGCCACCAATCTACCACTGATGAATTACTCTGAGAATAGGCCATCAATAGTTTAAATTGTCGTGGATAAATAACAGTGAATCAGATGTTCTGAATTAATATTAATATTTAATTTGCTCTCTATCTTATAGGATGATCAACAGCATCCAGAGGTGCATCCCAACATAAGGATCACTCCGGTGAAATCACATCAGACTAATGAACCAAAGAGTGGTGCTCAAACTGCAGGGGCATCTATGGAGCCCTCTTGTCATCCACTTGACTCCTAAATACCTGGAGGGTCTTCAGGAGAGGCAGATAGTCGAGTTTAACTACAGATGGTCCTCTCTGAAGCTGCAGGGTCATCAACTCTTGGAGAAATGTGCATTTAAACACGCATATATTATGTTAAGTGATAACATAATGCGATATTATAAGAATATTACAAGGTGAAGTCATCTTACAATCAACTCCAGTCCACATCCTTCCAAGATAATGTCTCCTGTTATTATGAGTTCATTGTTTAAGACATAAGTCATTTTGGGGATGCGGTCTGCTCAGACTTGATGCCTTATTGAAATTGATGCCCTGTCACTCATTTTCTGGAAGAGCTGAAGCTTCTTTAGGAGATGTGATAGTGGAGCTGGATCATCAGATGTCAGTTCTGTAGCTATTAAGCCGTCATCCCAAGGGAGACAGTGGTTGTTCACCTCGGTTATAGTTACAAAACATTAGTGGAGGGAAATGGCATCTCAATACTTTTCTTCTCTGTATTAACAGATACAACAACTTAGTCATTTCCAACCAGTGAAGAACATTATAATTAGTCCTATTATTGCTACTATAGGTTTCAACTATCCTGTAGACATGTTATTAAACCCTTCCCTTTGATATATCTCCAGCTTTTTTCTATAACTCTTTTACCTTGTTCATGTGTGCTTCTTTGGCATCATGTCAACACTGTAATCCAGGAGCTCCTGTGCTCCAAGCAGCGGCTCTCCCTGCTGAGCTTTCCAGCCTTCTGGACAGCTCCCCTACTGGACCTTAGCCTGGTTTCCATACCCATGATCCAGTTCCCTGTCTTGGCTCTGCCCTGCTCCTGATTGGACTTCCCGTATAAGCCTGGCCCTTCCACTGCACCATTGCAAGATTATTATGCTCTGTTCCTTTAGTCAAGCTTACTACCTGTATTTCCTTCCTACACGATTGCTGCTACCCATTACCGACCTCTGGCTAAATCCTGACTATGCTATCTGCCTGTTCCCTTGTATTGCAACTGACACCAATCCATTACCGACCTCTGGCTAAATCCTGACTATGCTATCTGCCTGGTCCCTTGTACTGCAACTGATACCAACCCATTACAGACCTCTGGGTAAATCCTGACTATGCTACCTGCCTGCTCCCTTGTACTGCAACTGATACCAACCCATTACCAACCTCTGGCTAAATCCTGACTATGCTACCTGCCTGCACCCTTGTACTGCAACTGATACCAACCCATTACAGACCTCTGGCTAAATCCTGACTATGCTACCTGCCTGCTCCCTTGTACTGCAACTGATACCAACCCATTGTCGAACTCTAGCTAAATCCTGACTATGCTACCTGCCTGCTCCCTTGTATTGCAACTGATACCAACCCGTTACTGACCAATGGCTAATTCCTGACTACGCTATCTGTACAACACAAGGCTCCAAACCTGCTACAAACCATAACAGGTCATGTACATCTTCTATCCATGGGAAACATTCTTCACCTATTACAGCACAAGTTCCCCCCTCTATAGCTAACACATAATCAAGAACCATTCTACTTTGAAAAGCAACTTTTCTAACTTGTGTTACCTCCTCATTAGGAATATGGCTAGAATCTGTACTCTCATATCTTATCCATAATACTAGCATACACACTTAGCTTACTTCCTAATTCAGTTCTCCAACCTGCCCATGCAGGAACCACAGCCAGGCTTTATCTGTTCTTCTAAACAACTTTCTTTTGTGTTTTCTGGATTGTATTTCAGAAACTTTAGCAAACTACATGTTTCCATGTTATCTGATGGCTGGTAGAACTCTTCCTATAGTGCAGTTACCCCATTGGGATCCATGAATAAGCTCTAGAACCACAAATATAGTATAGACCTTGTTTTAATACCTGACAAATTATCCTCCCTTAGTTCCCCAGCCAAAACTGGACCCACTTCATGTTCCTGTGCAGTGCCGTCTCCGATAGCTCAGTAGTCATCTTACCTTTTTCTTCCTTTTCTATACGGTCATCACACTCAGGGAACGAGTTCACACTTGTGCACCAACACGGATGATCACAATGAAGTTGGACCATGTCATATGTTAGCCTTATGTTTTCCATGTAGACATTTTAAAGTACCTCTTTTCAGTCAGTCAGCCCCACATCCACCATAGACAGACGTACTGTATGATCCTGTGTGTGATTCATATACATGGGTCCTACACATATAGTGGGTGGTGGAAGTAGACCAGCAACTTCTATATATGTTCCCTTGTCTAAGAGAGATTGTGGAAAGTGTGATCATTGTCTACTTTATCATTAGAACTAATCTGTGAGGTTGAGATCATTCATTGATATTGGGACACCAATCAGCGATTCCTTTAGGATTACCCGTTACATGAGAGCAGATCCAGCTGCCGGTGGCATTCAGCTACTAGACTGTAGGAGCCAGATACAATTATGCTTTCCCTCCTATTACCTGTATATAGAGGTATGGGAGTCAACAGAGCAATCACCACAGCAAATACATTCCAAAAAAAACTATTAACTGAACACCAATACTCCTGATTTAACCCCTTTTTATCCAGGTTCCCCCTCTACTTTCACTGATGTTGCTGTGGTCAGTAACACTTGGTATGGGCCATCATATTGGCGTTCCACATCTCCTCGCATATCTTCTCATCACCACCAAGTCTCCGGGCTTCAGCTAGTGAGTCCCAGGTAGGTTTTGTGGGTCTGGTAAAACACTTTTCCATGTAAATTAATTAGTTACTTTAGGAGTTGGGCTACATAATCAGTGCATGTTACTGCTGTGGCCTGCCAAACAGTATTTTAAATGGTGACAGTCCATGCAATCACTTTGGGGTATTCCTTATTGCAAATAATGGTGAAGGTAAAGCTTGTACCCAAGTAAGTTTTTCTTGCTCACAGACTTTAGGCCTCCTTCACACGACCATATGCATTGCATGAATGAAGAATAGTCACAATCAAGTCCCGAGCTTTAGCCGAATTTTCTCGTCCTTACACACGGGCGAAAAAATACGCTGCAGCACGGAAATCCCTCGGTTGAGCAAAATTCTTGGAATGACTATTAATGGTTAAATAGAGCCAGCTGTCTTCTTTTCCCAGCGTTGGATGCAGTCAAACTCCCTCCCCCTTCCTTTTTTTTGTCCCCCATAGAAGGCTATGGGAGCTTCCAGAGTATCTTGGCAAAAGATAGGGAAAGACCTATCTTTTGCTGCTAGGTATAAAATTGGTCACAGTTTTTGGTCGCCGATGTACTTTTTTTGCTGGCGCACCCAAAAATCGCTCATCTGCATGAATACATTGGGATCCAATGCTTCACATGGTCACAATTATTGGACGCAGCTACAATAGCTGCAGATATACAATCATGTGAATAAGGCCTTAGCTATCTTATTTTTCAGAACACCATTTACTCTCTCAAGCTCCTCTGATAATTGGGATGGTATGGCGCCTGTAACTGCAGGTTCATTTGTAACCCTTTCAATATTTCTGCTGATACGTGTCCTGTAAAATGCATTCCTATATCAGATTCCACTGTCTGAGGTGAGCCATATCTACATACAACCTCAGATATTAGTTTCTTTGCTGTCACTGTGGCCCTGGCTTTAGTAATGGCCCAAGCCTCTACCCATGATGAAAGCATGTCTGCTTACACTAAAACATACTCAAAAGTACCACATTTAGGCAACTGGATATCATCTATCAGCAATCTTTGAAATGGATCATCTGGATTTATAATGTTTTTCATCTGTACCTTGCGGCCCATTTAGACACAAAGATGGCTTTTGAGCAAATTTTGAGTGATAATTGCTGTGCCTCAATGGGCCTCTAGTCATTTTACCTAGGTTATGTTTAGCACAGATCATATATTCAGTATGTTTGTTGCATACTGTGGGAAACGCGATGCAAAGCAAAATGTATTAACACGTGCAATCACCTCTCGAAGCATGAGATGGTAGATATGTAGAACTAGAGGTGCACACAACCCACCATCCTCATGTGCCTTGATGCACCAGGAGGTGTCTGGTGGAATTTCTTCTAAAATAGTGTGTGGATTTGGTACAAGTGGGGTGTCTTCCTGAATGATTTTATTTACAGCTCGCAGGTCCTGAACCAACCAATACTGACCAGATTTCCCTGGTTTAGCAACTGGGTAAAGTGGCTGTCACATCCACCCAGGATGTGCTGGATCCATAACCCGCAGATCCCACACAAATGTGTAAAAACAATAACAAACCAAAGTATGGGGACTTTTTCCCTATCAAAATAACCACAGGGACCTGCCTAAACACCCTGACAAGGACGTACCTGACCTCGTACCTCGGCCCTTAGTTAACCCTACAGGGGATAGGGGAATAACATAAGAAACACAATAGAAAAGAAACAAAATTAGCTTAGATGCATCAGGCAAATAAACCATCCAGAAGTGAGCTCTGACTGAGACCACAGTCAGAGCTAGACTGAAGATTTAACAGCAATTCAGTCCAGCATCAGCCAGACTAAATAGACCCTTTAATTACCCACAGGTGCAGTTAAGCATGCTTCACCTAATATCCGACCCACCAGGGCCAGAAGATGGAGAACCACCTGCAAAACCTGCACCAGACTATCAGCACGTCAGCTATCCCAGAACCGCCACAACAGTACCTGCCCTTTTAGAGGGGGCCGCCGGACACTTAGGACCAGGTCGAATCGGATTCCGTCTGTGAAAATTTTTCACAAGTCATTCTGCATGGACATCAGCAGCCAATATCGCTCATTTCAACAATTCTCTGCATAATAATTGTGAAGTCTTAACATACCTGAAGAGGTTACTGAGAAACTCTGGGTAGCTTAGCTCCAGGTTCAAGTTTGATATCCACTGGGTCAGCTTGATTAATCAGGCCTACTGGATCAACCTTTTTAGCCCCGAAAACTTGAGGGACATGTTCTAATTCCAGAGGAGGCCTGTTGACTACCATTAGGGGAATCAGACTCCCCAAAGTAGGACGGTCTTCTGAATCCACAGGCACAATAGGCCCATCTTCTGTATATGAATGTTAGCTTTTAGTTTCATCAGTGCATCTTTTCCTAGCAAGTTGCAAGGAACAGAATCACTAATGATAAATGAAAGAGTTGTATCAACTTGACCTAAAGTTACCGGAGTTTGTTCCGTTGCTGTTACGTGTGCTGCTGGGATTTGTAGTTCTAAGCTTCCTAGCAGCACAGTCCTCACAGGGTTAATTGATTGAGCTGGCTGGGTGTGGTACTTCCTGCTAGCCAATCTCCTGGGTCTGTGCTCACATATAAACCCAGCTCCTGGTCAGTCTCTGTCTGGTGTTCAGGGTGAGCAGTCATGAATCCTTGTCTGTTGAAGTTTGCTGTGTGATCTGTGTCTTGCTGGTTCATGTCTGTTTGTTCATTTATATTCTCTCAGTTTTGTGTCCGCTTGGATGTATCTGTGACATGTGTCCTGTTACCTGTTCTCTGTTCTGTTGCAGTTTGCTGTGTGACCTGCTATCTGTGTTCTGTTGCTGCTTGCTGTGTGATCTGTGCCTTGCAGTTCATGTCCGTTTGTACGTTTATTTTGCGTCAGTTTGGTCTGCTGAGTTTGTTTGCTATGTCTGCACTAGGTTGGCCCTCTAGTAGATGTGTCTTGCTAGTGTAGGGACTGCAAGATACGAGGGGCCTTGCAGCTTAAGTTCATTGGCCAATGTACGAACTAACACCTCGCATTTATATTCAGCCTATCATCTACTATTAGTGTTTGCATTGTGACTGCTGTATGCTGTGTATTCTGTCTCTGTGTGTCCTGTTGTTCAGTCCCTGTCATGTGGCATGTGAATGCGTCCTGTTCTGGTGTGTGGCTCCTAGGATCAGTTAGGGCCCAGATCCGAAGACCGCTGGGCTCCCCTTATTGGGGCAATGTCCCCTCTTAGGTAGGGCACTGTCATCCCCCTTGTAGCACAGGGTCAGTTTGACAGAAACCCGTGTGCGTACCCAGTCCTTCTTTGGGTATGATCTTGTGGGCCCCTGTGCTTAGTTTGCCCACATGATCGTAACAGTTGCCTTCACTGTAATTGGTTTACCCCCTAATCTTACAACATCAATCAATCATTTAGTTTTAAAATTTGAGGCTTCTGACCTCCTGAGAACCCAACGGGGAGCTCCAGTATCCATCAGAGATTCACCTGTAGGGTAAGGCATTTCAGAGAAGGTCAAATGGACAAAGGCATGACCCCCTGCTCTCAGATACCTGCTACCACTGGAAGTCCTCCTTGTCAAATATTCTCCGGTCTTTTCTGCTTCAGATCCCAACAGTCTCTCTTGAGGCCCATTTTGTTACAATGGAAGCACGTCACATTGATAAAATCTCTGTTCTTCCTCTCTCTTCTGCGCTCGTGTTGACTCATCGATTAGCATTACTCTTTGGACTTTCTTCTCCTGCACTTCCTGAATATTTCTCTAGATTGAACTGGCTTGGCTCCTCAGTGCTGGGACGGATTTGTCACGCCAGCCTGCTTGAGCAGAAATTAATTTGTCATGAATATTTCTATTCAATCCAGACAGTAATGTAGCTATTAACATCTTTCCCATTCCTTGATCCTCTAAATTCCCATCTGCTCCTTCTACAACCCGCCTAAACCTCTTAAAATAATCTTTCGCTACTTCTGTAGCTTTCTGCTGAATATTGGTCATTCTTAGGCCTTATTCACACAAACGTTTTATCGCGGTTATTTTGCCGCGATAAAACCTTGGCCGAAAACCGTGACCATCTGAAGTATTAGATTCCAACGCATTCGTACAGATGGGCGATTTTCTGGTATGTAAGATCGGCTGGTCGGAAAACATAGCGCATACACTGCGGATTGCAGTCGGATGCTTTTACGCGCAGCTGGAAAAAATAGGCCTCGTCCGATCTTTTGGTCATGATTATCCGTCAGCTCCCATAGAAGCCTATGGGAGCTGCCAAGAAGGATAGGGGGAGGAACTTTAGCCATAGCTTGCGCTGGTAAACTTCCTCCCACCTCCATCCCCCTCCCTTTGCCGTCAATTCTCATAGAAGCCTATAGGAGCTTCTATTGCTGCAATCAGCCAGCAAAGGGAGGGGGAGTAATGGAGAGAGAGTTTAGCATTGCTGACAGAATACCGTCCTCTGGCGTAAATATGCCGCACCTGGCCGTTTAAATGGTCGAGAAGGTGTGAGATTTAGCCACGAATTGGTCGCAGCTTTTTGTCGCTCATGCGATTTTTGTTCACGACATTCAGGTGCGCTCATCCGTAAATTGAGCGCCTACAGATCTAAAAATCGCCGAGTACCCAAGCGTAAGAAGCATGTCAGTGATGGAGACCATAAAACTTTCACTCTGCTATCAGTGCCTAGACAAAAAAAGTTTGTTTTCTGGTTTGCAGAATTCCTTTTAAGTGCGAACCAATCACATCCATATCTGTGCCTTGTCATAAGTATGTATGTTATAAGTGTGTATAAATATGCATGCCTCTTCAGATCCAATCCATTTAAGCCGGAAGAAGTACCCTGCGTTGGTACGAAAGCTCGCTATTATTACATCATGTATTTTTGTTAGCCATTAAAAGGTATCATATCTACAAGATTACGTCGTTTCTCTTGCTGAGAACAATCACAGTGATGGAGATGCCACAGATGTGGGGAAGGGATGTCAGGCCAGCAAAAGTCTAAAGTCAACACCTTCTATGTAATCATCGATCAACTGAAGAACGCACTGCAAGAATGTACTGAGGCTTATTCCTTGGTGCAGCAGAGATTTGGTGTATGACTCTGTGGGATGAAGATATCGATGTTTCAGGACTTGTTGGTGTGTATTAGAAGGACTTGTGATCCCAGAAGAATTTTGTCAGTTTATATACTGGTATTGTAGTGTCCCAGTACTCCATCCTGGTCCCCTCCATAATTGTCATACATGTATTGTCTTATTATGTGGATGCACTGTGCAAAACTGTCCTGTCATTTTCTGTCTGTGTTGCACAGCTGCAGCGTCTGTAGGGTTAACTGTGCTAAAATCATTGCCTGTCAGCTCTGTTTGCTGAATGTATCTATCCTCCTGTGTCATGTGGTACAAGTGAGGTTATAAATTGAGTGTCTGAGAGCGGGAAAGGTTGCTGATGATCATCCATCTGCCCATGCTGTTGGAGGACTCACAGTGATGTAGGGAAGCACCTTTAGCTTCCTTATGTTGAAAATGGAGAAGGAGAGGCTCCCTCTGCAGGAGTCGAGGATCTTCCCTCTTCCCTCATGCAAAGATGCCAAATCTCCAGTGGGATAAAGAGCAGCTGGTTCAGGGCTCATTGGTAGCTGCCTTTTTGGTCTTGCTCCTGCGCTTCCTGAAGCATCTGGGGTACTAAAATCAGCAACCCCTCATTCTATAGCAGATTCCACCGGACACATTGCCAAATGCTATATGCTACAAATTCCTTCTGTAGTTTCCTCCTCCCCTAATACATCCACCTCTTCTGCATTTACTGTAAAGATACTTTGAGTTTGCTGCTGCCTCTTATGAGATTCAGTAGCCCATGTCCACCATGCTACTTTTTTATCTGGTTCTGTTAATCTAGATTTATAGGTTTTGTATAAACTCAAAGATACCCTGTTTAGGAATTCCAGTTCCATTCCCCTAGTCAGCCTTGCCCATCCTAACAATGGTTTACTCATCCACTTGCCATACTTTAAACCACTCTCCCATTGTGGGGTTAAATGAGATTCAGGGTGTTCTTTAAATCAGTGTGGTAATTTACCAATCCCCAGTATACCATAACTAACTTCCATAGTCTAATTATACTTACTAGAGATGAGAGAGCATACTCGCTAAGGACAATTGCTCAATCGAGCATTGTCCTTAGCGAGTATCTCCCCGCTCGGGCGCAAAGGTTCGGCTGCCGGCGCGGGTGACAGGTGAGTTGCGGCCATGAGCAAGGGGAAGCGGGGGGGGGGAGAGAGAGAGATCTCCCCTCCGTTCCTCCCCGCTCTCCCCCGCCGCTCCCCGCTCTTCCCCAGCCGAATCTTTTCTTCCAAGCGGGCAGGTACTCGCTAAGGGCAATGCTCGATCGAGCAATTGCCCTTAGCGAGTATGCTCGCTCATCTCTAATACTTACCCTTCTCACTCAGAGTTTCCCACGGCACACCACTATGGCTGTTAAAGAATACGCCATCACCAAGTGTCCCCGCCAGAGCCAAATAAAAACCACCCGAGCAACAGGATTCTACACCAGATTTGTCCCTTATCCTCTATCTGTACAAGAAGGGTATTTTCTAACCTGACTGTATCATTTTACATGAGAGACAAAGCCTGTAGAGCTTCCGGATCAGCCCTTAGTGCACCTTCTTTGTTGCTCCTTCTGCTGCGCAGACAATAATTAGTAACAACTTACAGACAAACTCAGAAAATAGGAAACATTCCTCGCAAGATACAGGTAGAGAAGAAAGTGGCAGGGCAGCAGGACATCCTTCGCCCTACGACCCTACTTGTATGGACTTGGATCTAGTCCAGAATAGGGCGAGCAACATGTATCACAGATTTGTGAATAAGGAACGCTGCTGGAACAACATCCATTCCGAATCGTCACAAGATACAGTCACTCACGACTCCCTCTGGCTTAAGCCCTATTTAGATGGGACGAATGCCGGGCAAATGATGCCCAACACTCGTCCCCGCACATATTATACTTAACATAGCAGCCATTCAGTACTAAAGAGTCGATATTTACACTGAGCGATCAGCGATCTGATCATCGCCCATCGTTTATGCAACATGTAAAGTCACTGGAGAGGGGCGGGGGAGCGCGAGGAGAGAAATCTCCTGCAGCCCCCCTGCTGGCCGCTCTGCAAGCGAGCCAGCGCTACTAGCTCCCGTACAACAGCACAGGAGCGAGTATGTGCGGGGACGAGTGTCAGGCATCCTTTGCCCGACATTCATCCAGTCTACATGGGCCTTTACTCCATTATTATGGAGGGCCGTCTTAAAGCAGCACAATCATCCACCATAAAGGACCTCTTTGTCTTCTGTTCTGCTCAAAACAAAGTTATTATTTATTTATTAAGTTA
Organism: Eleutherodactylus coqui; assembly: GCF_035609145.1. Taxonomy (NCBI): domain Eukaryota; kingdom Metazoa; phylum Chordata; class Amphibia; order Anura; family Eleutherodactylidae; genus Eleutherodactylus; species Eleutherodactylus coqui. Next base: position 11,855,486 of record NC_089846.1, on the reverse strand, counting down.
TTTTGACCCTCAGATGTTTATATTTCATATCTTGAGGTAATTAAGGGAAGTATAATGACCCTTCTATACGGAACGATTATCATTCAGAAGTAGTCAAATTTGAACGATAATCGTTTGATGTAAACGCATGCCGTGGCCTAACTCAGCAAGAATTGTTCCGTTTCTGAACGGCTATCTACATACTGTGAATGGAGGCCGGCAGAGGGAGAACACTCCCCGGCCCACTCCGTCTCCATTCCGGATGCCAGCGATACTCGCTTCTGTGTAACAGCACAGGAGCAAGCATTACTGGTACGAGTGTCAGCCATTGTTTGCCTGATGTCTCATCCCGTGTAAATGGACCTGTAGCAAGGGGGGTTCTCTTGCCTCGGGATCGCTGAGCTCTAGTACCAGGAATGGCGCACCCCACGGGAAAACACGGCTCAGGACCAGCGTATATCTTTATCTGGCTCCGGCCAGCGTTTATTTCAGCACACGTCACAGCACAGTAAAGCACTTTAATGTCCATTAGCACCCCAACTTGGGTG